>NW_021938895.1:11965079-12139787 GCF_001715985.3 Manacus vitellinus | reverse complement strand
GGGCGCTGCCGCCGCCGGGGGCCGAGGGGGTGGCGGGGTCTGTACAGACACTGCGGGGCTTCGTATCCCCGAGTTCATGTTCCCGAGGCGCCAAGCAGAGGGAGGCAGCATTTGCTGTAATCAGCTATCAGTGGATTTGCTTGTTTTCCTCCTCTTGATTCCACCTTTATTCTCAAGAGGTCAGAGCGTGCTATGACATACAATAGCAGCATGTTACCTATGGCTAAAGGTGAGACACCTATTGCCATATGTGTGTCTAAAACGCTGGCCTAATACACACATGACTTTGTGTGCACTCACACAGCCCAGGCCCCAGAGGATGTGTAAGGGCACCGTGGGTTTGTGCTGTTTGTCCTGACATGCAGATTCCAGGCGTGGATCAAACGCATCTGGTGTATCAGGACTCAGGCGAGTTCAGGTTCACCAATGTCTGTGCAGAACCGACTCTGTGTGAAGTGATGAGATTTCTCACCTTTGGTTTCAGCATCACCAAATATAGTCACGCTGAGGAACTTCAGCATCCAGATGGGATGATGAATTCTCTGAATCAACCTCAGGATGTTACTGTCTCAACTCATAAAGGTCTTGGGCAGTGTTTGGGCTAGGAGTGGGACTATGTACATAGAAATTTGATCTATGCTGTGAACAAGCCACCCTTTGTCATTTGAGTTTGGGAAGCATTTATTCCTTTATCAAAAAAACCAAAACAACTACTGATTGCACCCTTTAATGAAACTCTTTCAGAAAATGCTAAGGAAATGTATTACTTTCCCCCAGAAGTTACCTCTTGGCAGCTTGCTACAGTTTTAGGTATAGCCGGTTTATTCTTCCTTGCCAGTAGGATACACTCTTATTTTCACCAGTCCCTAACAATTATTTTCATTTACATGAAGTAAAGGCCAAAATTGACCAATTGTGCAACAATACCTTTTTTGATTAAGATCATGTCTCCATCAGAGATAAAACTAACCATTCCACCTACAAGGCACGGGTGTTCATGTTTTATTTGAAGAAAGAGTCGAATCTAATTGAGGCTGCTTCCTTCAACTGATTGCCCTCAGGAAAGGGGAAGATACTATGAACTAGCCTCGTAACATTTAGTTCCTGTCTCTCTCCCACCTACTTAGAGGTGGGAGAAATGGAGAACGATCTTGAAAGTTGGGAAGTGCTGAGCAGAGCAGTCTGTGTGCACAGAGCTGTGTGGTAGATCCAGACTTAACCACTCGCATGATGCAGAGTCTGATAGATGTGTGCAGAGCAGCTGTGTGGCCTGTGTGTGTCTGGCTTCAGACCCCCTGTGTACTGCTTGCTTTTCAGGCTTGGGTCCTATGGGCTTACGTGCTGTAACACTGCACTACAATATGATTTTTAATCACATAGCCATAAGCTTGTTTTCCCAGAAGAACCCTATTGCTAAGTGGGAATTATGTTCTTTGGGGAGCTTTTACGAGAGGGGGCTTGAAGAATTTGTTGTGTTTAGTTTAGCAAAATGAATGTTTAAGAGAAGATTTGATGTTGTCTCAAACGGAGAATAAATGGCATGGATATAGAATTGTTGTTTAAATGGAAGACAAATGTGTGTAATATGGACATTAATGAATTTGGATTGTGAATTAGAATATATGGAATTTTCAGAGCTATGAAGCCGTGAGACAGTTTCCCTGTGCTGAGGGCAGGAAGCCCATCCACTTTGAAAGCTGAGCCCAGTCAATTTATAAAAGTGTTTATGAGATAGAGTTGCCTGAGATAGCAGATGAAACTCCAGAAGCTTTCCAATTCTATGTTTATTTTATTGCTTATTCCATGTATACTGTAATGTACAGCTTACTGCATAACATTATCCTTCATTGAATTTTTAAAAAATTAATTTCCTTTAGAGCATTTCAGGAGTGCTATCATCTTACTGACTGTTAATGACTTCACCCTTGTCACCACTATGAAATGGTTGGCATTATTTTGTCTTGTGTCCAGGAAATGAAAAATATCAACACTTCTGGTTACCTATGTGAAGAAATATAAGACCTTAATTTCCCAAGAGGTAAACAAATACTAAATCAAAGACCTTCATTTCTAGGGTGGTAAATGTTTTTTGTTACTCTGCACATACTGAAAGTTCACCTCCCACTGACTTCAGATGCACCTATTCACATTCAGCATCTTAGTAGCTCATACCACAAATTACTCAGCTGGGGTGTGGGAGAAAAATGGAGACTATATATAATGCAAATTCCTCAGACTTACACGTAAACTTTATGACAGAGTTAGAATATAGTTTTCTAGAGGCTCTTTTATTTGCTGTAAGACTCTTCTTTCTTTTTCCCAGAAGAATCAGCTCCGTCCATCACATGCTTTTCATCTCCCTAGCAAAGGAGTTCGAGATGGTACCGACAGCAGCTTCCTTCCCTACTGTCTGTACAACAGGTGACAGTGGCATCTCACAAAGCAAACATATAACACTTTAAATTAAGGTAAACACACAAATGAAGACCCCCCAAAAGCAGATTTCTGTCATGGGATTTACCCAGGCTGTCACTGAACAACAGTATGAGTGAGCTCTTTGGACATGCAGCACACTCCACTACTATTCAAAATAGCCCTGTCGTGGGTAGCAGCAGAAAAACTTACTCATTTTGTGTCCTGCCTTGAGTGGGATGGAGATTCTTTACAACTAGTCTTGTGTCTGTTCACTTAATGGTGAGAGAACATATTTCATGTTTATTAAGGCCCTGTGGTTAAGGACTTTTCTCTTTGGCTTTTCTCTTTGGCTCCCATGCTAGTTCCTGCCATCTTTGCCTTATTATCAGCCCCCTAATTTACATTGCTATCCCATCTCCTCCCCTTCTGATTCCTGCCTTCTGCTCAACTCCTGCCCATATGCTCCCCATCATGTTCTCCTGCTGTCATTCCTTCTCTGTCTGTACCCTCTGCCCTTCTTTTGTTGTTCCAACTTCTAGTAAAGCTTCTAGGCAGAGAAGATGGCTTGCTTAGGAGGACTGGACATTTAGCAGTCTTATGTGAGAACCAGAGTCTTAAGGAAATTCTCCAGGCAAATTTTAAGAAGTCACCTGAGGATACTAAAATTGAGTTTTCTCATTACATTTTCCATATTTGAATAGTTTTCCATGAAACTGGGAAAACACTTAACTTCCAGCTGGCCAACTGAGTTGAAAGGCACTACTTTGGTGGTTGTAGGTGTTGGAATTCTTTGATAAAGTGGTAATAAAGTGTGTTAGCCTGGAAAAAAAATGGAATTGCCTTTGATTTTCTCTGTGAGAAACAGCTAAACTGTTCTAGCTGAAACATGAAAAACATTCTAAGTGTGTTCATATAGCCTGATCTGTAGTTTAGCCTTTAGAGAGGAGCTAAACCAATGGTCATGATTTTTCTAGATAAAACTTAAATTTACTTAAATTTGTTTATCTCTCACTTGGTTGGGGGACTTAGGAATGAAAGGATAAGAAAATCTTTTGTTACACTTGTATTTTATGCTGATATTGTAAAGATGCTAGAGGGTGGCTTGAATGCTCTTATATCAAAAATGGAAAGTCACCCATGTCAGAGGCTAAAGCATCATCATTGTCCAGTTAAGTGACAGATAAATGCGAGTGAGTGGGATCCAAGCTCTTTAAACACTATTCTGATTCCATATTGTATCTGTACTGTGCTTTGAGAAGGCCACGGAACTTCTTGAATTTTTGAAAGTACTTGCATGGCTTGTTCATTACTGGGATAAACTTACTGCTTCAGGGAGGACAAGCCTCTGAAGATGTTGATGAACGTGTGGCTAATGGTGGGTGCTGTTTTATGCAAATAGTTTTCTTCTGCTGGGAGAAGAGGAATCAAGGAATACTTGGGTGGTAACAAACCTCACTTTTGCTGCTGAGTGCCATTTGTCTGGTTTAACTGGCTGCAGGATAAGTATATTGCCATGCTGGGAGTAGTTTGGTCTTTGCTGGTAAAGGATGATACTGATCCATATTGATATCTGCTGCAGGGTAAACGCTGCTGTAGTCTGATATGCTGAAGCAGCTACTGATCATGGCTGATAGTAGAGTCTCAGCCTGACACTTTTTCTTCCCTCCTACCATTACAGCAGTTGATGTTGTAGTCCACTCCTTTTTCTGGGGGTGCAATATATATCACTGTATTGAACGCGACAGGGTTTCTCTGCATCCTTTCTGTGGATGTGGTACTGAAAAGTGGAATAGGCTCTGGGGAGCAGAGTCAAACCTATTACCTGGGTGAGCAATCTCCCTACTTCAGAGGGTTGTCCTTTCCTCCTGGTGGCCTATGAGGGAGGGAGGATGCTGGCTAAACAGAACCAATCCCTTTTTTGGGCTGTTGGCATAAAAATTACAAGTTTGTCAGTTCTGGTCCTAAGCAGGTCCCCAGTGAACCTCTTATGAAGTGCATCCAAAGCCCTGGGCCCTCACTGTCCTGAAATTCCAAGAGACACTCATGATGGAGCCCCATATGGAATTCCACTCCAGGAATACCCTGCACTGGTCTGGCTGGACACAAAGCTTTTGCAGATCTCTCTTGGGCCCCTCTGGTTTTCACTAGCTCTGTCTGAGACTTGAAAATGGGAGGACAGAGAAGCCAACTGGAGCTAGATGGTATCCCTCGAAATTGAGGTGTGTCTTTTTTTTATGGAAATGAACCTAATAGCCTTTTAATGGCTTTTGTTCAGTTAAATGCAACTTGCTCTGCCAAAGCATGATAAAGGGCCCCCTTTTGCATCAAAAAACAGGAGTGGCAAAAGTCACTGAGATTGTCAAGTAAATTTTATCCTCCTATCAGGAGGCAACAGTAGGGCCCCTAGAATTAAGACAAATACAGCTAATGTCCTTTTAATGGTGATTTGATTATTCTTTCATTACAAGTAAGTAGTTCCCTTTCTAATTATATGACTTGCTTTTATCTAAGAAAAATTACCCAATTTATGCGAGCGGACCATTAAAATTGCTCATCTATGAACAGTTTATTGTGGTGCTATGAGATTGCTGGTTTCAGAAAATGTCTATATTGCAATACATATGTATAGATTTTTGATTCTTCTGCTGTTTTGCTAATGGTCATGACAAATGAGAAAGCAGGTAGTGAGCATAGATGTGCAAGGCAAAAATGAAATGCAGAGGGCAAAGAGCACAAATCTGGCACACATTTAGCATGTCTGAGAGGGAGTGAGAAGTATTGGAGGGAAAGGGAGCATTAGGGAATAAGATGCACTGGTACTTGGAAAGGCTTCAGGTTTAGTAGAGGTTTAGCAAATTCAGGGAAAGCTCTGTCTGTGTTTCATCTCTGCATTTCTTTGTTTTTCTCTCTATCTTCTTGTCCTTCCCCTGGAACTGCTGTATGAGCACGTTATTCAAATGGAAGAAGGGAACCAGTCAACCAAATGACATAATGGGGGTGGGAGAGGGGACATTGGAGGTGTAGTCAGGAGTATAACGTGAAAAAGCCTCAGGTCCTGGAGGGAGGTCGCTGCAGGTCAGTCTTGTTCGTTTGGTCTGTAGCCGTGGTGGGCTGGGGATGCCAGCAGGCAAAGTTGGTGTATCAATTAACAGCTGGAAAAATAGACAAGCATTTGATCTGAAAGCACTCATGTAGTTTCTGTGTATAATCTAATCGTACTTTTTTTCTTCTGTGTCATATAATATTAAGACTGATGGATATCTGAAGGTCAAGTGTTCATCTGTGTGGGGAAACTGACTGGAAAAGGAGTTGTGAATAGTTGTACCTGTACACTGTAGGTAAGCTGGGGTAATCCCTCACATGGAAACTCCATTCTAGAAAGAAAGACACTTGTATTCTGAAATACAGTGCCTGCTAGAGGAGCAATAACAACAAACTATGATTATCAGACTATTCCCAGCATAGACAAACCATAAGAATAAAGTAAGGAAAGGGAGAGGACAAAAAAGATAGAGATGGAAAGAAGGTAGTCAAGTGGTTAACCAGAGGTACCTATGGGAAGATGTGATATAAATATCCTTATTCATGTGAACTTTATAGGCTGAAATTAATCATGTAGTAAGCCTCAGAAATGTGTTTAAAAGTGAGATATTTTTTCAAATTCAGTTTTGAAGAGTTCATGCTCTTCCATCAGCTCAACATGGCAATATGATGTGTATTTATGGAATTTTTCCATACAATTTCTAATGACAAGGTTCTTGGTTATGAGTTTAATTAGGACTCAGTACTGTCTTTCATGTACAAAGATCAAAAATCTGATAAATGTCTAGCTAGTTAAGATTTTGTACCGGATAAACCATTAATAATGATTTATATATAGAATAAAATAATTCTTCAGTATAAGAAGGGGATAGCATAAGCAAACACATACGTATTTTAGGCTGAAATGATCTTTGACAAGCCAAGAACAGGACACTACAGATGCATCTTTAATAATTTAATTAATTTTGGTAACATACTGTGTATTTGCTTTACTGAAAAATTTTATCAACGTTGTACTTATCTGCTATCATTATAAGCAAGATGCTTAAAGATGGCCTGTACTAATGCAAATTGTATCACTTAATTACTTGCATTAATGTTGTAGGAAGCCTCAGATACACAGACTCAGTGTCTGTGGAGCTACAAGCAAGGAAAAAATCTTCAGACTAGGGGAAGAAGTATCTGGGTGATGGGTTGCCCCCTGCATTAGTGGGGTGAGCTTACCAATGGGAGATTTTGCTTTCTGAAGAAAGATAAATGAGAGAGGCATTCCCTCTTTTCATTTCTACTGCTAATGAGAGAATAGAGCTTTCTGTTGAGGTAAAGAGCTATGCTTACAACATATGGTTCCAAAAAGAGCATGATGAAAACTCAGATAGTTCCACCCCCCCTACCATGGGCAGGGACATCTTTCATTAGACCTGGTTGCTTAAAGTCCCATCCAACTTGATCTTGAACACTTCCAGGGATGAAGCATTCAGAACTTCACTGGACAACTGTACCAGTACCTCAGTACCTACAAAAAATGTCTTCTGTATGTCTAAGTCTACTCTCAGTTTAAAACCATTGCCCCTTGTCCTGTCTCTCGGGCCCTGGGAAAAAAGTCCTTCTTCCTCTTTCTTGTAAGCCCTCTTTGTATATGGGAAGGCCACAATAAGGTCTCCCTTATTGATAAATAGAAGGTTGTATCCTGGAAATGTCAAATCTGTTCCCCAAGACTGTTAGGATGCTCCACAGAAAAACAGACATGGATTTTTCTCTGGTAGGCATAGTTCAAAATTACAGAATTTTTGAGCATTGTAGCCTAAGTAGCCTGTGGAAAATATTTCCAGAGCATGATTCTTCCCATTTCACTGAGATTCTGGAGGTGTCTCTTTCCTTATGAAATTGAATAAAATGAAACAGGTTGAATATAAGCCAAAGTCTACAAATGTGAGAGAAATTTGTTGAATATTCATAATGGCTGAAGTTTACTCCTAATGGACCAATACAGAGACTATATATTAATTATGAGCAGGTGAAGTTCGCTCAGGAGGCACATAAGTAGTCATCACATCTGTAAAAAGAGCTCAATTTCATACTGTTTGAAGTGTTATTTTTTAGGGAACTGAATTTTCTAGATTATCCCCTTTTATATCATTCTTATATACTTTAATTCAAAGTCATACTTTTTTTCAGGTGGAGAAGAGTATTCCATATTGCTGATGCAATTGGTTTTATTGTTACTCTTGGCACACAGACGTTTAATTGTTTTGAAGGAACAGTAGTTGCAGGGCCTGATAAGTAGGATGATTGTCATCAAGAGTCATTTAGTGCTTTGCTTTCACAGAGCACAAGCTCCCTTTGATTCACTTTAAAAGGATAAAGCCAGATTTTTGTTTCTGGTATTTAATTAATTGCTTGAAGATTTTTCTTGTAAGCCCATTGTAGGATTTGTACAATCTCATTTAGTCCATCCTTGTTACTGAAATTCTTCTTCTATACCTCTGTGTACACTTCCTGTTTCTCATATATCTCTGTGATGGGAGGCTTGGTACTGAACACTGCTCCCAAGGTGAGACTATATTGATTTAAACAGTAGTTTAATGCTTTCAGGACTTCTCCCAGTCCAATGCTTACTAATATTCTGTCAGCTTTATGAAATGACCCTGAATATTTTGCAAATGCTTTTATTTTGCTGACTACATCAATACTTAAATGATTCCTTCCAAGATTGTACTTGCTGACACCATGTTTCCTCTGTTTTATGTTGTCCATTCAACCAGCATTTGTTAGGTCTGTATGCAGTTTTTTCACATTATCTCAGTGTTCTGTTTTGACTGTCAAATAACATTGTGTCACTTGTAAACTTGCCCTGCTTACACTCTTTTCCAGATCATTAGTCAAGACAACAAGCCTGCATGTTTAGACACTGTGCAGTTAAACTTTGGCCTGAGTGAAAAATAAAACCTGTGTTCCCCACTTTTTTGTTTACATGAGTGACAGTGACAGAACTTGATGCATCTGAGAAGGTGGCTAAACAAATCCTGTCCCTGTAGACTTCAGCACTGGTTGAAATTTGAACCAGTTTGGATAAAAATGGTGCTGTGAGCACCTTTAGTGGCATCAGAATCTCAGGGTGGTTCCAAGAAACCTGTCGGAGTTGCAGGAGTGGAGCCCATGGATGAGTGTTTCCTACAGTCTCAGAGCTATACACTTCTTATCTGAGGTCTAACCACCCCAGACTACCCCTGGCTGGCAGCTGAGCCCTTGGGTGGGAGTTGAAGTGTGGGCTGAGGGAATTGGGTGCATGTTGGGCTCTGCCATGTGCATAAGCCTAGCTGGGGTACTGGAGACTGACTCCAGTGTACAGCTGGCTCCATTGCACTGAGATCAATGTAAGGCACTCTGTACTTTTTCCCCTCTTTCTTCCATCAGTCTTTCTAGTCATTACTGGAAAGGTGTATTTCTGCACATAGCTTGTCATCACTGGCTCATTCAACATGCAAGAGGTGGTGCAGAAGTTCACAATCCCTGGAAACTCTACTTTCTTTGCTATGTTATATTCCCAAAGCTTCAGCATAGGATGACTGAGTCTGGCATCTTTTACATTCCCAAATGATTGCCTGGCTCCTACTGAGCTATGGGCTTTCCCCTCTTCTCACGCTACTGAATTATTGATGCTGCTTCATTTCGAAAGAACTCCTTAATGCCCATGTTTAAGTACAAGAGCCTGATGTGAGACATTCCCTTCTGTACTTCATCTCATCTCTCAGAGGCACATAGGCAACTTGCAGAGGGAATGGGTTGGGATGAAGGAGGAGAAAATGTGTGAGCAGATGGGGAAAAATGGGATCAGATATCAAAACACCAGGATAGGAGCCCCAGCTGAGAAATCTAAAAAAAAAGAAGTGTTTCATTAGTTGGAAGGAGATGGTTATGTCTAGTCCAATTTGGCAAGGAAGATCCGCTTACTTTTCAACATTTTGCTAAGGCAGCTTCTGAGGGAGTCGTTCCTGCAGGCCTGTCTCCCCTCTTGGGTTTGTCTTTAATGATAAACAGCAGAAGTATGCTGGGGGTACCTTTGGGAAGGTGGTACGAGGGATGCTGGAAGGCTCTGTGCTTATTCACTGAAGCACGAGAGCAAATTCTGTGCACGTTTCAAGGCAGGAGCATGTCTGATTGCCTGTGTCTGCCTCAGATCCTGCAATCCTACATTACAATTCACTCGTGCTGCCTGTGCAAGTGTAGCCTAAACCTCCTATATGCATCCCTTTTGCATCTCCCTCCGTCCCTCCACCAAAACAGCCTCAGTACCTCTTGAACCTGAATTTGTCTTCGTTCAACACAAAAAAACCAGTTCCCTAGAGTATCTCAGGGAGATCCCAGTAGGAATTTTGGTGCTAGCACGTTCACTTTTTTGAGTGGTGAAAATAACTCATACCTCTTGGCATCACACTTTGGTTTCTCAGCCCTGCATCACATTAGCAAGAGGTTGTCAGATTGTGCTTAGGTAGAATCACAGAATCACAGAATATTCTGAGTTGGAAGGGACTCACAAGGATCATTGAGTCTAGCTCTCAAGCGAATGGCCCCTACAGGTATCAATCCTATGACCTTGGTGGGTTAGGGCACCATGCTCTAACCAACTGAGCAAATCTCAGGGTCTAGAAATGTAAGGTGCTCCTATTTTGCTACTAAATTATAGGCTTCTAAATTTATAGCTAAAATTCTGGTGTTAATCACTAAATACATGACTCTATGCTCCATGATCTTCAGTTTTAATCTGCCTGTTTTACTCTTAGCCTACCTCTACAATGCTCTGATCTTCCTCTGCACTGACATAGCCTTTGAATCTTGTGGTATGCTTTTGTTTCATTTTCTTGTGCCAAGGTCATTAATGAAAGTATTAAATAAGATCAGTTCCAAGGTCCCAAGCTTAAAGAAGCCCTAATTGGATGTGCAGGATACATTTTGTAGATAAACAAGGGACACAGCACAGATCCTCGTGGGAGCAAATCAGCCTAATCCTGGTGTCTTCTGTAGAGTTATTCTGCTTATTCAGAGGATGCTGCTTCATTTCAGTTTTTTTTCCTGCACACAGATAGCAAAACAGTCCCTTGTCCTATGGCCTGGGTAGCTTCATAAGGACAATGAAATATGATTTGGAAGAAGCATGACTGAATGGATAACACTGATGTTGAGATGGAGGCAGGACAGAAATACTGGTGTCTCACTGCTGAGTGTATTTTGCAGCAGCTTTGTAAGGGAAAAACAAGCGAGAGGGTCTCGTGCAGATGTGGGAAGAGGTAGAGGGTACACAAGCTGAATGCCTTGAATAGACAGATAAGGAACCCCACAGAAATGCTGTATGTTCTTGGGGGCATAGAGTCAGAAATGCATTGTGCTCTTGGTGTGACTCAAACAGCCCCTTGTGAACAACAGATATGTCTTTATATAAAGCACTAGTCAAGCTTATTACATGTCTTCTTGTGTATGGAATACTGTTGTCATGATTCATGCGTACCTTTTACCTTATTTTATGTGCAGAATTAATTGCACTTTCTGTGGAAAGATATTTTCAATTATTTTTTTAATAAATAGCAAGAGTACATAGAGCTAAACACTGAGAAAACCCACATTATTAAGCATCTGAAAAGCAGTTAGAAATATTAAAACCCATGGGCTCCAGGAGGGTTATTGGTTCTTCCGTGATCCCCTAGAGCTGTTATGCTGTAGCATGTCAGCCCTTTTCCTGCCCCCTTCTCTCTCTCTTCTCTTTATTATACTGATACTCTGGGGAACACAAAGGAGAAAAACAATAAATTACTTTCCAATTAACAGACATTAACCCAGTGCAGATGTCCTCTTGCCTTTTCCTCAAGTTTGGATCTTCAGTCTCACAGACCATTTCCAGACCTAAACAAATCTGAAGTTACAAGGATTTAATCTTTCCAAATTTTTCCTTGTCCCCTGGGCCTGTTGCCTAAAGGCAGTGCTTTTCTGGTAACCCAAGGAGAAATTTATTAAACGTGGCATGGATTCTTAGATATCCAGGGAAGGAGCAGGAGGGCAGAAGGTTATTAACTAGAGAGAGGCATCAGGGGTTGTGTGTGTCTCTGTTAGGCTGTTAGGCTACTTTTGATATAGGGTAGCAAAGTGTATGAGAGGCAAATTAGTAAGCGAGCACGCTTAAGGTTGTCCTCACTTCAAAGGATGTCACTGTCAAATTTGTTGCCACTAGGCAAAATTGGACTTTTTTAAATGAGGGTGAGGACAGAAAAGGAAAAATACATACTATTCCTCCAGTATACAGGCCCCAGACTAGATACAAGCACACTCCCTCTCAGTATGAGCATCATCGGAGAGCTGTGTCAATGCACAGTCTTCATGCTGAGGTGAGTGCACTACTTTTGGCATAAGTTCATTTAGTTTCAGCAAATCAGTGTGAAGTACACTCCAAAATTATAGGAAAGCTACAGAGAATTCCCCATAGCAACTGTCAAAATTGCTTTCCTTTAGCAAGTGTCTGCATAGCCTGACCTCAGCGATTCCCCTCATCATAATAATAATTTATGCTGGCTCAAAGCTGAGGGCACCAATTAAACTGTAAGCCAGCAGCATATCTCTGGAAGTTTTTTTACCTTGTGTTCAGTAAGCACTGTTTCCTTCCAACTGATTTTCCTTTAGCTGTGAATTTTTTTGACTGATGTAGTGCCCCATCATCTGGGCAGTCAGTTCAGTAGAGGAGGAGGAGGCATCAAGCTTTATCGATGTTCTGGACAAGGGGATCGAGGGCCCTCTCAGTTCACAGATGATACCAAGTTGGGTGGGAGTGTGATTCTGCTGGAGGGTAGGAAGTCTCTGCAGAGGGATCTGGACAGGCTGGATCGATGGGCTAAGGCCAATTGTATGAGGTTCAACAAGGCCAAGTGCTGGGTCTTGCCCTTGGGTCACAACAACCCCATGCAGCACTACAGGCTGGGGGCAGAGTGGCTGGAAAGGTGCCTGGAGGAAAAGGATCTGGGGATGCTGGTTGACAGGAGCTGAACTTGGGCCAGCAGTGTGCCCAGGTGGCCATGAAGGCCAATGGCATCCTGTATCAGCAATAGTGCCATGGGACACCTTCCACTAGGCCAGATTGCTCAAAGCCTTGTCCAACCTGGCTTTGAACACTTTCAGAGATGAGGCATCCACAACTTCTCTGGGCAACTTGTTTCAGTGCCAAATCCTTTGGAATGGTATCTTCCCCAGTCTGCAAGGTATAGGGATGCCCCAGCTGGGACTCAGAGAGAACTGGAGCAGTCAGGTCTTTGGTAATAGTGTGCAGTTGTAGGACATGTTAGCTTCTCTTGATGCCCTAGTACCATTCTTGAAGCCATTCTTGCTCTATTTATTTATTTTTATCACAGTGAGGGTCCTAACTATCCCTTAGTATCCCTCACCTGCTTTTCCTGCCCTAAGCACTCGCCAGGGATGTGGCCAAGAGGGAGTCTTCTCAAAAGGTCATCAGCTCCAGACTTAAGTACAGGATTGGGGTAGTAAATCAGCTTGCCACCAGCTAGAATACTGAAGACCAGCACGTCGCTGTTTGCCAAAGCGCAAGAAAGCAGGTAATGGCTGCAGCAAAAGAATGGGTATCTGGCAAAATATATTGGGGTGTCAACAGAAGAATATGGGATATTTTCAGAAGAAGGATCCACCTACTGTTATCCTAAAAGGGTTATGCTCCCCCAACAGGTTACTGAATCTGTCTCCAAACTGGGTTTAAATCTTCACCAGTTTGCAGTAAATAACATTAGCTGCAGGAGCAAGTCAAGTTATTCTACAAGCTCTCCTGCAAGGATTCTCAGTGAAGGTAAAGATGACATTCTTCCTTCAGTGGCACTGGTCTCTCTCTTGTTTCAGAAGGCCAAAAAGGAAGTGGAAAAGCTCATGATACCTTGACCTGCGACACACCTGAATGTGCAGTGTTGCCCTTTCCATTCCTGTATTAAGTGTTTAAGCTGTAGTTCCACTGTTGTACTAGTCCTTGAGCTTGAGCAGCTCTCTGAACTGGAGAAGGAATTGCCATTCCCAGTTGGACATGATTATTATTGTTTATTGTGTACTGAGTGTTCACCTCGATGCTATTTAATTCAGAGCAAGATTGTGAAGTGCATGTACGTAACTCCTATCCCTCTGACAGCCATCTAGCTGGAAAGGAAGCTGTTAGACATGGAAAGGAAGAGACAAAAATCCCTCTCCTGGCTCATCCCTTACAGGAGATCACTTTTGTTCCATTTCCCCACATTCTTTACACACTTTCACAGTCAGGGCTGGGTCTGGAAGAGAACCAGCCAGACCACAAGCCTTCTGCAAAGCCACTGGCTTGAGGCACAGGGATGAAGGTTAGTGAATGTTAACCTGCAGGGGAAGGGGGAGCGTGCCCTGTGAGCATCTCGCTCTTTCCACTGAAGGATTAGGGTTCTGCTTCTACAAAGGAAAAGGAACGCTGGGGACAAATATCCTCTGTTCAGCTCTATTCCTTTTCAGTGATGGGGAGAGGAAAGGTTCCCTCTCCCCTGTGTAGAAGTCAAGACCAGTAGTAGATTTGGCCCTTGAACTCAGGACATCATATTCTCTATCTTCCTATATGAATTTTACCATTCATGTTCCCCCAAATCTGGACAGAAACTTCCTAGCACACTTCCAGAAGGATGTAACACACATGTTAAGGTACACCACAGGCAGTGTGCCTTGTGTGTACAGTGATTAGCTTATTCCCATTTTGGTTGCAAGCTTTCACTGCCAAATATTTGGGAGAACCTTAGTTCCTATGATATTGCAGGTGTATGTCTGCCAGGATGGATCTGCTCTGAATGATATTTGCTTTCTTCAAGCATTTGTCCTTTGAAGCATTGTCCAAAGGAGACACTTCCTTTGTAATGCCTGGCAAAGGATAGCTTGAAAAACCACAGCAACTTGCTCCAAGTCAAATTCTGAGCTGAAAGGAAGAATATAGCCTCAGCAGTGCATCCTACCATTAGGGAAAATAAAGCTGGAAGTGTTGTTTTTTCCTGCTCAAAGAAAGTGAAGTGAAACAGGAGCCTCGCAGCTATTGGTATCAACCTAATTGAATAGAAAAATTAAGGCCATCAAGTAATCTGGACTTTATAGCTGAAATCTAATCTCTGTCAAAGCATTTCAAGGATGTGCATCATGCCTGTAAAAGGCATTATAATCATGGCAACAGAATTTGTATGCTAATTTGTGCTGCCCTTGCCACAAAGTACCCTGGCAATTTTCCTTCTGTCATCAATCTGCATTCTGAGAGATGCCAAGCCCACATTACAACTCTCAATCTGATGGTGGGAGTGGGCCTGCCTCACCCAGGTGTTGTAAAAAATTTAAAGGCAATAACCTGAGGTGGAATCCTGTGTGTTTTCAAGCAATGCCTGGGCACCAGGCAGTGATGCCCTGCCTACAGTATCTTTGGGAGGGTACCATCACTGTGTCATCATGACTGTACTTGGCATATCAGGGCAGTATTCCCGTAGGTGTGAAGCTACTGCTGTACTTCAGTCCCTTCTGTGCTTCCATCAGCCCTTTCCAGAGTTAGAGAAGCTGAGGAGAACATTAGGATCTTTGCAACAAAGAAGTGTTTGAAGCGTAATACAGCACTTCGTTTGTGCAGACAGGAAAGCTTTGCTCACCCTTAGTAGCTGCAAATACAGGAGGCTGTTGGATGCAGCCCCTGCTCTCATCATCTTCCACTGCCTGGATGCCACATGTGCTGCTAAAAACCTCCAACCCAAAGAAGTATCACTTTTCTCTCATGGAGTTTTTCAGGCTTTGTCTGATTCATGTATTAGATCTAATCCCTGCTACTCCATAACCTAAATCTAATCTAATCTAATCTAATCTAGCACTGCTCAAGAGCTTGTTAAACTGAACATTAACATCTAAGTAATATTCCAACACTTCATTTAATTTCATTCCTTTTGCATTTAATGTGACATCTTGCTTTTGTTTAATTCTGCTTCCTCGCCTATTTTTTTGGTGTATGCCCACACAATATTTAAATGATTGAGATTGCTGTGTGACAGATATTTAAAATATTTAAATTGCAAGCTAAGGACTGGTTTATAACTCATCATTTTGGCTGAAATCAGTAAGAACCCTGAAGCACACGCTGAGATTTAGGACTGAAACACTGCTCAGCTCCTTTTCAAGTGTAGAAGTTCAGTTTTCACGCATAGATCTAAAGTTCCTAAATGTTACAACCGCCTCAGTTATGAAAAAAATGGAGATTGGGTTTAAGAGATTGCATGCACTTTGGAGTCTTAATTCCCTGTCAAATACCTTAAAAGCATCATTAAAGGCTGTGGGAGCTGGGCACTGAGGTGCACTGTCTGATTGCCTCTGAAGCTGAGAGGCAAAGCCAAGTTAAGCCAAGCCTAGCTATAAGCAGAGCACATTTCAGCCCCCAGATCTTTTCAGCAGGTCCTCTCCTAGGGCACAACTTGTTGTTTACAACAAAGGAAACATTACAACTAAAACAGAGTCCCCAGGGGGCACTTCCCTGTCTCTGTTAGCTGGAGGAAACAAGACACACCTTCCATGTGACCTGAGAAACTGCTTTCTGTCGTGCCACATGGATCTGAGGGAGGCAGAGATGTCAAAACCATCCCTAGGCTGCTGCTCTATCTTATAAAACTCTGCAGCATTTGTTAGTGCATGTGAGCTCTGGGACATGGAGGTGTAAAATGCAATGCAATGCTTTTGAAGATCCCACCAGAACCCTTGTCTAATCCAAAGGTCATGTATTCCTATGATGTGTCTTGAAATAAGAAAAGCAATCCTTCTTCTTAATGAGTTGAAAGCAGCACTGCATGCTGTTAGGGATATGCTGCCCTATTTGTATTGTGGATTGTTTCCCACCAGCTGCAAACTAGAGCTCTGCTTTGTAGAAATGCTGCACGAGCCCTTAAAACACTTTGGCTTTGGTGGCAGCCAGGGCTGATATCATCTCAGAAGTTTGCAGGAGCAGTTTTCAACGGGACAGCAGGACTCTGTTCCTCTGGATTATGAATTTTGTCCTTAGGTTGGTCTCCATTTTCAGACTGGTGTTACTGAAAAGTCAATATTTTATCAGCATAGCTGTCTGCATCTCAATTAGGAGGACAAGTAATGTCCTCAGAAATACTGAGAATTCATGATGCCTAGGCTTCTGGCAGCTCAGTTCTGAGTTTCAATTTATGTATTTAGCTATAATATTCCTCCTGCATTTGTTATGCAAGTCATGAAGTATTTTTTAATAAAGCTCTTTTGTTAACAATAAGTCAAGTTGCAGTACTTTTTTACAAAAAGTATTTTATTAAGAACTTTTGATAAATGCTAAACAGTGGGTAGGAAGGAAACATCTTCCATCTCTTCCATGATCATCACCATGCTTTTTGAGTTTTGGGCAGGTTTATGAGTAGACTACAGGGGAATCCTACACCTTGACTTCTGAAGGCTGCTGGATCCCACTGCCTGCAGTGAGGCTCTGAGTGAGATGCTCAGGCCAGGCCAGGCCAGAGAACACTCACCTAAAGAAAACATTTAAAATGTACCAGTTAAAATACTCTTGCAGAATGATGCCCAACTCTGATCAGCAGAGATGAGCAAAATAACAGGAAAAAACTGGGAAAAGCCTGAGAAGGATTCTCCAAAGGTGGTGGCTTGAAATCTGCCCTTACATAACTTGTTGAAGTCACCAAATATGAACCAGGGCCAGCAAACTCATTCAATTTTTTATTCTATAAATAGTTTCCTCTCTCCAGTGGCATGACTTTAAGGTTTAATAGTGGTTTGGCAGTTTGCAGAGAAAAACCTGAGCAGTCTGCCAGCTTGCTATGAGGAGCACAGGGATGGTGAAACACCCTGCAACTCATTCCCACTGGAGCCTACTGACTTAAGGTTTGAACTTAACCCCTTTGTGGGATTCAACATTCAGTGTCTCCAATTATTTGGAAAATGTAGGAAAGCCCAGATCTCTGGGTAGGCTGCCTTCCCCAGCACCCTGCCTCCCTGCCTGACTCAGTGCCGGGCACCAGCACCTCAGCAGGAAATCCCCGTGTTTTTATGCACACCAATTTCTGCAAAATTTTTCACATGGGGGAAAAGCACCCCAAAATGCTTGGGTTTGTTTGGTTTGGTTCTTTTTTTTTTTGTGATTATCCCTTACAACCTGCTTTCCCAGATCAGTTCTGTGTTGCTAACTGGAAATGCAGAGTTAAAGGAGGCAGTATTGAAACTAAAGAAACCAGGCAGGAAAGAGGAAACAATGGCTTGGATTAAAACCACTCCCCTGGACAGAAATGGAGAGGGATCCTTGAGCTCCAGCGCCTGTCTGTGGGAGGCTACTTTGGAAAGGCTGGGGAGAGGGAGGCAGGCTGAACTATGAGCATAGGAGCCCTTTAGGAAGGGAGGGAGCCGGGGGCTGCACGGGTGTGTCAGCGGGAAGGAGACGGAGACAGAGGGAGCTGACTGCGAGCGGTGACTGCTGCTCCTACGACCCCCGAGGATGAGGAAATGGGACTTGCCTGGGCTGGGAACAGAGAGGATACATGTAGGTAAGGGAATATACTGGGAGAAGTATGTGTGTACCCAGGGTATTATACCTTGGCCATGTGTCACTTCAAATTTTGCTGGGGAAGTTGCAGATTCATAGCAATCAACTGGTGGAAAGCAAACCTTTTTCTGGGAGAGCCCAAGTAGCTGTAGTTGGTCACAGCTTAGTGTGAGCCTCGGCAAGCCCCCCAGGATAGAAAGGACACAAGTCCCTCTGCTCACTGAGCACCCCTGCTGATGCCCCAGGAGGGAGGACAGTGTCTGTGTCACAGCAGTTGTGACAAGACAAAATTCTCCTTTATTGTTTGCTGTTGTTAATCTTCATTTCAAAAATCATGCGAACACATCAGAGTCATCCCTGCCTCTGCTGTGGATCCTCCGCTCAGAGGAGGTCCCTGGAGGGCAGCTCAAGCTGCAGACTTGCTTTGTGTCACTGACACAACTGTGTGTGCAAAACACCAAGAGGTCTGTGCCCTGACCTAACCCCAAATCTCCTCTGTGCACAGCAAGTGTTCTCCTATGCAACAGAGAGCCTGCAGGAGTGATGCTTCTTCCCACTGCCATCCCAGCTCTTTCCTTTCAGGAATGTACACCCCTCAAACAGGGAAGAATAACATGTCCAGGAGACACATAAGATGATCAAATGAGGAGGAAGAAACCTCTCAAGATTCTCCTGTGCCCGGGATCTCGCCTCCCCTTAATAGTGGTTTCTACTTCAGGGCAAGGCTTCATCGTGGTTGTCTAGTGCTCAGTTCTCCATCCATGTTATGGGGCACCTGTACAACGCCTGTGGAAGTAGGATTAGTTGGCATTGCAGGTGGCCCAGATTTTGCCTGTTGCCCTTTGCTTGCCATGGATGCTCTGTGTGCCCCAAATACTGCATGGGGTTGGGCAGGGAGAAAAGATCTCTGAAGACAGCATCTTGAAATGCCAGGGTGCAGTTCTTGGCCAGGCATTTCCACCTTACACAGAAAGTGGGAACCCTGTTCTTAAATACCTTGAGTGAGCTGTTTTCAAATCATAAAACTTTCTGAGGTTCTTCATCATTTGCCTTTTCACATTTTTATTCATTGTGTAGAGAGGAACATTTATTTTTTTAGAAGAAATATATATGTTGTTAATTAACAAATGTATTAAATATTTCATCAAGGAAAGTGTTTCATGTGTTGTTTACTTTTGATAGCTTAGGTGAAAAGAGATGTTTGAGGGAAAATGTGATCATCTTATGCCAAGACAAAATATCTCTCAGCTCAAGTAATTACATTTACTTGTCTGTGACCCTGATCAGCAGAGTAGTGAAACTAGTTTATAAAGTGACATTTATATCAGTGGCCTGGGGAAAGACTAGAGCCCACAGACTTTAAATATTGAACATGACACTATTCTGCAGAAGTTATGCTGTTAAAATTAATATCCAGGTCAAATTTGTATGCAAATAATTAAAAGTTCTCACGTGGACAGTTCCCTGCATGTGGAATTACACCTGGATTGAACAAAGGCAGTGCTGAACTTCACCAGCATTTGGAGTTAGATCCTTATTTGAAGTAAATTATGTTTGATACATTGACTTGATTGTGCCTGTATTTGGTAGGTCTTTATGGAAGTTAATGGTGGCTCAGGCTGTGTTTAGACATTTACATATGACTTAACACTATGCTATTTACATATAGAGCACAGTACATAGGAATAGTCTGCTCTTTGTAGTCTAATAAAATGCCAGTGAGTTTGTAGGTGTGATGCAATGTACCTGTGATCAGGAACAACTGAATCAGAGATTGAAAATGAGCTGTCAGGGAAGATGTCATGAAAGCAGGCTCAGCCTACAGTGCCAGCTCACCTAACCTTTGGCTGCAGGGGGAAAAGGCAGGGAGATGCTCTCTCTTCTCCTGTGGTTTAGTATATCTAAAATGACTGCATTAGTGCCTGAAAAGAACGAGAAATAAAAAGCAATGTGTTTCTGTGTTCCTTTTCCTCCATAAATCAAATGATATTTTGGGAGGATTATAGTCCTACAGGTTAAGTGGTTTGACATCAAATAATTTTGTTTGAAGTTGTGAAGTGAAAAGGGAAGAAAGGAAATTCCAGTTTTTTATTCTTTAGCAAAAATTGTTGTTCTCTTTCTTGGCTGTACAGAGAGGATAATTCAGACACAATGGGCTTGTTTCCCTCTCAAACGCAGCAGCACAAATCAATAACTCTACCAGAGTCAGGACCCATCTGCATGAGAATCAGACTGCTGTAATTATAGCTGTGTTGCTGCAGTTATGCAGTATAATCTCCCATGAGGATCCTCTTATACAGGATAAAGAGAGACTTTTTTTCAGCTTCGTTTAAACTACCTCTTAAGAAACATCAACTGTGTTGAAAATGGCCATGGTTCATGTTGGAAGAGAAATGTTCACATGGGGAATTATGTTGCCAGCATGATTAATTAAATTCACACCTTCCTTACTGGTGTAATTCCCCTTATCCATTGTTAGTGTCAAGTTCAAGGCAGTGTTAATCCTTCTTGCAGCCTTTTTCAACTTCTGTGTAGAGCCTTCTGCTAATAAGCTGCCCAAACACAGAATCTGATTTCTGACATTTTAACAGAAAGATGCTTTCTGCTGCTTCACTGGAGCTGGGCAAAGCCAGAAGTCAGTGGTGTAATCCTGTCCCTGAGACCTCAAAACAGTGGACAGTGTCCAGTAAACATTAGTGTTCCCAGTATTGCATCCTTGTTTATTTGTGTTTGGTTAAAAAAACGAGATCTTGGCTCCACTGATGCCAATTGCAGGAGCTGAAGAGGGTTGGGGCAGGGCAGGTTTTTGCCCAGAGAGCACAGAGCAATTCTCCAGAAGTTGTCTTTGGTTCCCAGCCCCGGGCTCACTCTGCTTTTTTTCTAAAAGAATTAGTGAATTGTGTAAGTCTTCCCCCATGAGACAGGTTAGTTTTATCAGCTTCAACAGGATGTAGCCATATGCACAGAAACTTGCTCAAGTCTGTGCATGAAGGCTGAGCTTGAACTGGTAATGAGGATTGATTTTAACCCTGGGGTCATTTCTCCTGGTTTGTCATGACCTGCTACACCTTAGAAACCGGACTGATCCTCCTTCTGTTTCTCAATCTGACTGGCAAAAAAGATGCAATATTGTCAGATGTTATAGTCAGCAGTTTTGGTGCCAAGAAGGGCTGTTCTTCAGCAAGTTCCCCATGACTGGCAGGACACCGAGCACTGTGCCATCAGTGGTGACCTGCCCTGGGGACAGAGCCCACTGTTGGCTGTTGGCAGTGCTTGCATTTTGGGTGAGTTGATGCCTTTTTAATCTGTTTAAAAACAGACTGAAATAAAATGGGTACTTTTTATGTGATTATGACATATACACATTCCTGGTTTTATTCCATCAAGAAAATTAAATCCTGTGGTTTTGCTTTAGTATATGTGAACCTTTGAAAACTTAGGTTAGAAAGAAGTGCAAAATTCCTCTTAAAGCCACTGAAAAACACTGTGAGTAAAGATGGACCAAGAAATGGTTTCTGCCTCCCAACTTGAATACATGAAGGTTCCACAGCTGAAATCTGAGGTCAGAATCTGCATCCTGGGGTTCTGGTAGGTTTAAATCAGAGGTAAGATTGTGCCCATCACTGATTAGAAGAACTGTATTTTTTAGCACTGGTTGTTTTTTTTTGTTGTTTGTTTGTTTGTTTGTTTTTTTAAGGAAAAGCGTGTAAATTATCCTGTCACTGAGCCTGTTTTGACCAGTGCCTTACTATGTGTAAAAAATATTAAAACCTGAATCCTACTTTCTCCGTAAGAAAGCGCACCAAAATTCCCTGCAGCTTGCCTTGGTGGAGAACAACATACACTACCTTTGCAGGGATGATCCCAGCTAAGAAACAGCACCAAATCTTAGCTCAGTGGAGCACTGACAGTGAAAGACAGGGATCAGGCTTGGGTTTTGTCTCTCTCAACACAGCTTCTCTCACCTGAAGCTGTAGAAGGTGAGGCAAGCTGAAGCATATTCCTTGCACCACTCCCAAAGAATAGCTCCATGTTTCTATGTGATAGCTACAGAGCCATTTCCTGTACAAGAAGATATCATTACAGCTTGCATCCAGACCAGAACAGTTACTCTGATCAGACTTATCTTTCTCAGCCTCCAGCAAGCTTAAAAGCCCATAGCTCTGCAAAATGGAGCCCAAAGTTTTTGCTGTGTCACAGCTGATCTGTAAACTCAATGATGAATATTTATGATGCAATATGGGCTCTTTCTTTAGCTGCCATTTTTCAGGGACTAGCTCAACATTGTGCAACCAGCTCCACCAGCCCTTAGGGGTATGTCCCTTTGTGCTCCAAACTCAGGTGAACTTCTTTGACCCTGTCTCCACTGATAACAGCACATAGCAGGGATGGAGAAGGCGCACACCTGAAGCGTGAATATGCTGCACTCTGCCTGGAGAGAAGGAAGAGCATCACAGCTGATGGAAATCAATTGCCTCTGTGTGTTGCTGTGTGGCTGGATGATGCACAGGAATGTACAATAGCATACCATTCTCTATAGTTTGTGTCTGTTCCTTTTCCCTTACACAGTAAACCTGCTTCCTCAACACTTTGAATTAATTGTATTGACCTGATACGCTTGGAATGCAGAGGTGATACTGCTGTTCTGAGTCACTCCCGTGGGATGAGGTAATGCTGCTAATGGCTTCCCCACGCGCTGGGGCTGCTCTCCCCCGTAGGAGTGGAGATCCAGAGACAGTGCAGCTGAGCGTGGGGGCTGTTCCTCCTCCCAGACCTCACTTTCCTATTTTTCAATAAATTGATTAGCCCCATTTCTTCATGCTTTTCTTATGCTTTCTTCCCTGTAAATCCTGCAGGAAAATGCCACAGCCTGGCTCTGCTGGTTAACAGGGGGACGGATTAGTAAATCAAGGTTTCCTTCTTGCGTTGCATGTGAGCATCTCCCTGGCACAAGAGGTCCTCCCTGCCTCTCTGCAGGGTGTAAGCTTCCACCATGCACTACAGGCAAGATTTGGCCAGTGGCAGCTCCACACATCACATTGCACAGTGCCAGCAGGATGTCCCTTTTCCTTTGGATGCCCATGCTGCCTCTAAGCACTTGCTTCCTTCTGTCTATGGCTGCATTCCTCTGCATCACTCTGGATTGCTTAGCATCTTTCTGTGGTGGTCAGACCAAGGTGTCCAGCCAGCAAGCAGCCTCCTACTCCTCCTGCTCCTCCTGTTGGGAAGCAGTCAAAGCAAGGCTTGCTGGAGGCTGTGCCCACTCTGTGTGCTCGGAGACCATTCACACTGTCTGCCCTATATGTATTTTTAATTATGTTGCCCCTGGGTCAAGTGCCATTCACCTGGAACAGGCAGGCTTTCCTCCAGTGCAGCAGTGTCCTTAGAGCCCTGCTAGTGCTGGCACAGAGAGGATGCATCTGAGGGCATGCCCAGGTGCTCAGACATCGCGGCATTGATATTTATTTTTTTAAATGTACATTTTCTATCATATCATATATTTTATAAAATAAATCTATATTTTATATTAATCCCAGTCCTCCTCCCCTCTTGCTGGGAGCAATCCTCCCTGTCAGGATGCAGCCCCAGCAACAGGGTGTGCGGGAGGGAGAGTGCCCCTGACAGGGACCGCAGAGCGCACCGGGCACCTTGTGGCTAATCAGTTCTTATCTGCTCTCCTAAAGCTGACAAAAGCAGGCATAAGCTATAACAGGAGCATTAACTGGGCATTACCAGGTCCTGTTAATTCTATATAAAAGTAATTACATGCTGGAGTCAGATCTAGATTGTATACATACCCGAGGTTTATCTCATTGCACGAATCTGACACTGATGATCACGGAACCGCAACCACAAGTTCTCATACAGAAATGATCTTCCCTGGCACTGATGGCTACTGGAGATGGTGCCCATGCTGTTCTGTGTTATGAAGGTCAATCAAAAGAAGGATTTAACTTTTGGCACCTCAGGGTATCAAATGAGTTTTGATACCGTAGAATCATTTAGGTTGGAAAAGACCTTGAGCTAATAGGTTAAGTCCAACCATTAACCCAGCACTGCTAAGTCCACCACTTAATCATGTTCCCAAAAGATGTGTCACATCTACACATCTTTTAAATCCCTCCGGGGGTGGTGGCTCAACCACTTCCCTGGACAGCCCGTTCCATTGCTTGACTATCCTTTCTGTGAAGAAATTTTTCCTAATATCCAATCTAAACCTCCCCTGACACAAACTGAGGCCATTTCCTCTTTAAAAGTTTCCCATCACTGCAAACAGTAATTGTGGCTGTGAGCACTGCCAACACTGCATCCCTCATATTCAGCTGCTCTTTGCCACTACTACTTTCAGAAGAGATCAGTATGACACCAATTTGTGAGGATGCATGTTCCCATAAATGTAAGTCTTCCAGCATATAAGCAATGCAGGAGTTTTTTGAAGATGGTGAGTATTTGAATGAAGCAGGAAGTGTCATGGGCTCATGGAAGATGCGGTCATGAGGTCTACAAAATACCTGCATCCTTCACACATTATTCAGAAATCATCTGCTAGATTTTATCAGATGGCTAAAGAAGCTGAGGCAACACTGACCAGCCTTTAAACCTCTGATTTAAGTGGAGAAATGCACTAGAAAGGCTTTGAAATTCTACATCTAGCTGTATAATAGAAACACCCACTTGATTGTCTGAAGTCTTCAGATTTCTTAAGCATGCTGTGACATTTCCCCTCCTTTTAATGGCATTAGTCCTGCACTGGGATTGCCTTGGCTTGTTGCTGGGACGGTCTCCTGCCCGGCCTTTTGCTATAGTTGAGTAAATGAATACTTTGTGGTGTGCAGAACTCACCATTTGGGTATTATTTTGATACGTGTTTTTTTCTTAAATTCCAGCACCACTTTTCTCTCTCTCCCTCTCTTTTGTGTGTTACTTTCTGTGTAGTGCAAGCCCATCTGCATTTAGTTGAATGAGTGGGAACTGTGGGCATGCAACAGTACATGATCCCTTCTATTACATAATTAAATTGCCATAATGTATATGACTTAGGAATATGTCTGAACAAGCTGCTATGAATCATACATTTTTCAGCCTAAAACTGCCCTATTTAGCTTTTGTTAATCATTTCACTGCTCCTACTTTTTGAAGTAAAGCTTTCCTTTTCTTCAACTCCAAAGGTAAAAAGGTGGAAGGGGTGAAACACATTTCCATCTCAGTTATTCTAGTGAAATACAAACTTAAGGTAAATTACAGCATGTGCAGTTGAGATCAGAATTGGCACAGAGTCTCTGTGCCCCAAGTTTCGGCAGTCCCAATGGACTGAACTGTCAGTATCAGCAAGCAAGTAGAGGGGTAATCATTGTACTTCAGTATCTCACATATTTTTTGTGACAGATCTGCAGGGCAAGTTTTTTAAAAAGTTAAAAAATCTTAAATTTAAATCTGTCATTTTCTTTCCCTACCAGTTGCTACTTGATCGTACTAAAAAAAAATAGAAATACTGGTCTGAACAAATCTCTCCATGTCTTTAACAGTTTCCTGCTCTAAGCAAAAGCCATCTTGTCTTAATCTGGAGCTCTGTCTGATCAGAAAGAAGGTCCTGTCAAAAACATGGGAGAGATTTGGCTAGAACTAATTGTAAGAAGTCAGTGGTGAAGGGAAAAAAGGCCAATGTCTGCTTATTTACTCTGTGTAAAACTTTGTCTTCGCTTTACCTTTCACCCCATAGCTCAGAGCAGAGCTTGGCACTGGAGTACCTGAGGTTTTCCAGTCTGATTCAAGCATATACAGTAAGTAGACAGGGTAGCTGAATCAGTGTGTCTGGGGAGCAGAAACATGTGTGAGTCAAAAGTGACACATACCACTGGATTAAAGAAATCCACTTGGATAAGAGAGCTCCTGCCACAGCGCCAGCACCATCTGGGGAGGGAGCAGGTCCAGTGGGCCTCTCTGCTTGCCCAGCTGGGGAGCTGCCCTGCCCTGGTACCAGCACCATTCCAAGGCAGGGGATTGTGTCTGGAGGCTGGCACCAGCCAGCAGATCGCTCGGTGGGATCACCTGCCCTGCGGGTTTCAGTGAGGTCTCCCTGGTTCTCCCTGCAAACAGCAGTATCAACAGGCAACCCATGTTTCAGCTGGAGACATGCTTTGCTGTGGATTTTGGTGATTCACGCTCCTTCTTTGTTTCTGCCTTATTTCTGCTGTGTCAACCACAGCACAGCAGTTGCATCTCAGGGACATCTTATTACCAGGCAGAATTTTATACCGAATGAGTAATTGAACCTCTGCAGTGTGTTTTAGAGTCAGGCTTGCAAAATCTCTGTTGTACTGAAGGGACTGACTGCCATGCAAACACTGGATGCAGTTCTGCCCTGCAGGGGGGAAGGTAGTGAAAGCACGTATTCTGGTGAGAATTTAATGTTCTATGCTTTGCAAGGCATACTCATGGCACTGCTCGCACGGGTCTGGCCTCTTTTGCCAGACTGCAGCGTGCGGACTGCACGGACTGAATAGCGAATGCTTTGCTGTGGCAGTTCCGAAGGGGAGGGGAGCCTTTGTCATGCAGATTAAAGCGCTTGCATTCATACAGGCAGAGACTTTCTTGGCACAGTCTGGGATCTTTCTGCAGCTTTTCTTCTTCAGTTAGAAGATTCACCAATGTTATTCCTATTCCTTCGTGGTATAGGTGTCTGGCATGAGCTTACATTTCATTCAGAGACTGCATTAACTGTACAGTGGTTCTATTTATAAAGATTTACTAGAGAGTATAATTAGAAAAATATAGATGGGGTGACAAAGAGTGATTCCCTTTGCTCTCAGTGGTTATGATGATGTGTTCCCCTTGCACAGCCTAGGAATGCCAGAGTTATAGGGCACTTTGTTAATGTGAAATACCCCCAACTTTCAGACTCTCTTTATTGAGTAATAAAAATAGAAAATGTTCTTATCTGGTGTAGTGAACTCAAGCTGTCCACCGGTCTGCAAAATGCTACTGGTGATAAGGCAGGATTGTGCCCATCCTGAGATAGTCAATGAAAGGAAATCTCTGCTGGAAGCTGGTGATGGGAACGGCCTTCTCCAGCTGCACAGAGGTAAATGTGACCTGTACCTTGCCTCCCAGAGATTTTTCATTTAAACATAACTGGACTTACTGCAAAATACTCTGACATTCACTGACTATAGCCAAGGCCGTGTTCATCTCTTCTGAGCCCATCAAGCTCAATGGGGAACAAAATTTCAGAGGTGAACAAGCATCCTAAAAGTTAAGTACCTTGGGGACGCTAAGAACTACAGAAAATCTGTCAGAATGTGACTCTTCAGGTCAGTAGCACGAGCAGGAGGACAACCCTGAAGGTCAGTCCCTCTTCCCAGTCCCATGCTCAGCCCATGCACGAACTGTTGCTCACTGTCCCACTGCAACAGTGATTGCTTAGATATTTACTCCATGTAACGATGTGCCTTGAAAATTGTAACATTTTAAAATAATGGGGAATTGTCTGAGTTATTTCTTCTGTGCAGTTTTTTCAAGCTATTTGAAAAAGAAAGCAGTCTTTGATGTAATTCCAGTGTACACAAAATCACACAGATCACTATAATAAAACAATAAAACGGACTCTATATGAACGACATTCATATGCGTCAGCAAAGCCTACTACACCCTCTTGTTTGAACATAAGAATCTGTTACAGGGTTTTCATCGTGAGTGTAAAAATAAAGAAAATTATTAATGCCTATTCTTGGAAAATATGATAGGATTATTTTTATTAATATTTTCTGATAACTTCACCAGTGGAAATGATGCAAATGCCTGTCAATGAGTGCTCCAGATGTCCAAGTTCATGAACTTAATTTGATTCCTGATGCAGACTTTTCACCCTGATAGGCCAGATACCAGCTTTTTAGATGTTGTCTAAACCACTTTTTCTTAGGAAATTCATTGATTTCCATCTCATACTAATCACCCAGAGTTACCCCTCAGTTTAGAACAAGAAGTACTGAGCAAAGAAGTCACACTTTATTTTTTGTAGAGATGAAGAACCCCTCAACAATGTTACATTTTCTTTATTATAGTGCAAAACACTGTGTTTCTCTCTTTAGAGGAGGATTCTTCTGGATTTATGAAGATCCTTACAGTTTCTGAGCAGTTCAGGAAAGGAATAAATGAGAAGGAACTTCAGAAACTAATCTGTGATGTTTCCTACCATATATTTTTCAATTTTTTAGAGCATTTAATTGCCTACTGAAAAAAGGTTGGAACAAGATGTGCAAGTAGGGGCATTTAAAAAATTATAGCACCAGTTTAAGTGTCACATCCCAAAGTCAGATGGTTACTCTCAAATGTAGCACATGGCTTCTGTAGTCTGTAACAGGAAAGCAACCAACCAATCAGCCAAGGACTCCAATATTAGAAAACTCAACCAGTTAATTGTCAGCTCCAAATCTCTTCTCTGAAAACTGAAGTGAAAATTATTCTCATTCAGAAGGCATTTGTAGTCAACGTTTTATTCCAGTCAAATGTTTTTTTTTAATTATTTCAAAGCATGTCTTTCTATTTTTATCACTACTGATCAGCCAAAACAAATCAATTTGTGTGTTAAATTAAAGAACTTCTCATTGAATTGAATTAGTTTTTAGCCAAACTCTCATTTTTAACTCCCAGTACAACTAAAACACCTGCCTTGTAGCAAATAATAGTTTCTTTTGCTTAACATGCACAGATGTCCTGGAATACAAGAGAACAAGGATTTGGAGGGACTTACCTAGTAGGTTAAAGTAACAGCTGTTTTACTGGGTGCTTGTGTGGGTTATTTTTTAAAGAATGGAAAGAAAACTAAGATATGGGAACATTATTTTGTGTTAAATGTGAGGGATCTAATCCAAATGTCATGAAATGCAGAGCTTTTTCCTCTGCATTTGCTGAACTTCGGACCAAATGCCAGGCTATTCACTGCAAAATGCAGCTTTTCATGATGGCAGTCTTGATTCCACCCCCTGATTCAGTGCTGGAGTTGCTGGCCAGATCGATAACTCAAATTGTGCTGCTGCTGCTATCTCTTTGTGGATGGGGATTGAGATCCTCTTGTCATTTGCATTTCCAGGCTGTAGCTAGGAACTGCTGGGTTGAGTTGTGAGGCCTCTGATAACAGTGGGCATCTCTCCCTGGAGGGAGGAGTACCTGCAGTGCGATGGAGGGCTGGGGCAGGTGGAGGAGCCTGCTGGTACTCCAGGGATGCCACCCTAAGGACATGAGCATTCTTGGCAGGCATCATCACACAGCAGGTCTGAAAACAAAAAATGAGATTGTTATGCCATTTCATGTGATTTCAAGGCATGTTCTTTCATGAATATCTTTTAATAATGTAAATTGCTTACTTGCAACTGACTTGCTAACAGCCACAAACAGGAGTTCTCTGCTGCTGAAAGACAGCCCTGGTGACTGAAGTTGTTGCTTCTGCTTCAGGGAACGATCAGCAAAACCCTTCCCTGTGCAGTGCTGGCAGTCTGACTCCTCTGGCCAGCGGGATCACTGTCTTTGAAGTATGAGACTGAGTTACTTGTAAAGAGTGTGGAACTCCTCAGAGTCTCATCTCACCTCTGCTTTATTGCACAGGCAGTGGTTTGGAAGGATTCTTAACACTGACTCAATGTGCAGGGATCAGTGTAGCTGATCTGCAGACTCTGAGGCTTGTCTGCACCATGCTGGGATGTTCAGGTGCTTGCTATGCACTCTGCTGCCCTTTCTAAAGTGAAACTTGTTACCTAGAAAAGGAAATTTATTAAACCTAAAGCTGATCATGGTTTAGACTGGTAGCACAACTGGAGAAAGGCTTTCACTGCCCAGATTGTGAAGATCTCCCCTATGGTGCATTTGGTCCATGACGTGTTGTCTGCTGCTGACTGCACACTTAAAAGCAAGCAATAGATCTACAGCTTTCACCCAGCTCTGAAGAGCAGATCCTAAATAAGACTTGTGAGTAGTTGTGAACCAGCACAGGAATGCCAGGCATGGATATGGCTGTGTCCTGCTTCAGACACTGGAACTTCTGGTGAAATGCATCCAAGAGCAAAGATGGGTCACTTGCAGGCTACAAACCTGGGAGTTTCTTGAGAGTGAATGATGGAATAAATCCCCAGAGAGACCCTTACATGTGGTCTGACCTCTAGACAGGACTCATAAAACATTAATAAATTCTCTGTGAAGGGCCATGGTTTCCTCTACAGCCATACAAAGCCCTTCCCTCTGCATCTTCCTCTGTCGGTTCCCATGCTCCAACTGAGGCTGTGGGCTGATCCCCTCATGAATCTCTTTTAGCATCTGAGTTATTTCATTTGCTCAGTGAGCAAGCGATGTCTGTGTCTCCCTTCTTATGAGAGACCAGGAATTGTGGATGAGTGTGGAGAGCTGGACTCAGAGGCCCAACAGCTGATCCTCTGCAGGCAGCCCTCTACCTATCCCAGAGGAGGTGGCTCTGCCCCCACAACACCAAGAAAGGCAGGGCACGTTCATGGTGATGCTCAAAGGGCTGAAATCCCCCACTGTTTGTGTTTCAGGATGACTGACAGAGGTATCTAAGGAAAAGTAAGCTGTGATTAAATCTTGTGTCCAACACTGCAAAATAATGTCCATGTACAAAGCTGAAAGCAAAGACAACCTTTTATTTAGACTCTCTAGTTGTAATTATCTTTGGAACAGCAGAAAGGGAAGAAAAATCATATTGTTGTTGTTTCCTTTAATGGATGTCCTCTGTTGAAGGGCGTTATGACAACAGTGATTTGGCAGTGGAGGTGAGCTAAAGCTGAAAGACCAGATGCTCAGGTGGTGTAAAATGGCTTTAGTTTAGTGGAAATCAGTGGAGCTTCATTGTTTTATCCTTTACGATCTGATTCATAAGTCCCGACACCTTGTCTCCTTTTTCTGACTGCTAAAATCACATTTTCTCTTAAATAACACTTTTAGGGTGTTGTAAAAGAGCTTTCGCTAAATTTAACAAAGAGAAAATTAAAACCTTGTGAACTAACGGATTTAATGCTCTGGCTTATTCTAATTCAGTCCTTGGGCAGTTTGCTTTGAGAAAATGCTATGACACAAATCTGGGGGAGAGGATTTTAAATAAAAACCCATCTGGATCACATAACCAGACCTTTCTTACTTGAAAAAAACCCACTAGTTTTGTTTTTAAAAGTAATTATGTAATTTAAGCTTTTCTCGTTTGCCAATCTCTCAAAGCCATCCCTGAGATAAAGGCATACCTAATGCATTGGGCTTTTTCCCGGACCACATCTGGCACATCCCATGGACACCATGAGGTGCTTCCCATCCCCTTCCCTGCCTGGTTCAGCTGTGGTCAGTGGCTGAGGGGGGTGGAGGTGGAAGCTCTCCAGTCCCGGCAGCACCATACCTTGCTCACTGTTGGCCCCTTGTCCAACTGCCATGACATCTTCTCCCTTGGTCTTGTCATCACGGAGTTTGAGTTCCTGTAGGTTGTTCCCTTCTGCCTTGTGTTTGGTTGTGGTTTCCCTTCCCCTCCCCCTGCTGTGAGATGTGTGGGACTGCTTTTTCCCTCCCTGCATACAGATGATGTCATTGCAATCACCATGACATCTTTTTCCAGGAGGGGAAAGAGAAGAAAGGCCTGCTCGTGCCATACCTGTCCAAGCAGGTTTGCTGCTGGAAAGTCTTGGGAGCGTTGATGCAGAGTGAAACTGTCAGCAACCTTCATGAAAATTCTATACCTCAGCTTTTAAACTTCACCATCCTGAAAGCAAAGATCAAAAAGGACTGAACCCATTAGTGGATGAAAAGGTAAAGCTGAAGTAAACTGAATTTGAACACTGTCAGATTTAGTTCTAAGGTATTTTTAATTGAAGACTAAGTAAGTAAATATATAAAAAAACAGAATTTCATGTAATTGCTGGCCAATAGTAAAAAAAATCTTGGCTCTTGGCCCTGGAATACCATCTGTCTTATACCTAGCAGGGGGTTGCACCTAAATAACATTTTTCTTTTTTTTTTCCTCTTGGTCTGCTTGTTGTATGAGTTATTCCTTACCCTGGATTTCCTCTCTCTCTGCCTCCTGCGAGGCTGAGCCAGTCGCATATGTTAGGTTTCAGCAGGCAGCAGGCTGCCTGCCCAGGTACCAGATTTAATGAAAATTCTGTCTTTTGCCATCCAAGCAAACCAGTTACCATCCCCTGTGTGTGCAGGAAAGGAGTTATAGTCTCTCAGGCCAAGAGCTGTCTCATCAGCAACAGACCCCTGGCAAAGGGCTGTCAGGGACAGCGGTGCATTTGTGAGTGTCCTGCCCTGCTTGGATCCTGAGGATTTACTGTGCTTACAGACATCTTTATGGATGTCCCCTTCATTTCTGTTTCCTACCTCAGTATATTATCCTTGTTGTCACACAAAATGAGACAAGCTATTAGTACCACAACTGAACTGTAAACTGTATCTTGTTTATATATGTATATGTACAACTAGCAGCACCACAGCCCTCAATTTTTTATTTATTTTATTTTTCTGATTTTTCTCTTCTCCAGTCCTTAAAGAAAGGGTTTCTTCTTCAGGAATTTAAGAGGTGAGTCTCAAAATTCAATCACGTTGATTAATTTTAGCATGCCATGTTTGCACATTATTTCATCTTCCTTTGGTTTTTAAGATAGAAGACGAGGAATTGGTTTAATAACAGAGATGTCCTTGGCTCTGGGATAGCCCTTACCACAACAAGGTATTCCCTACTGGAAGGGAAGGAATTACCTTCCTTGTTGTAGGTGCTCTGGGGCAGGGAGAGAGCTGGAACAATTGTGTGGGCTAAAAGTCACAAGGTAATAATGATAAAAAAAAAGAGGCCATGAGGTTTTGTTTATTTTTCATGTCATTAGTTGTGAAGATGAATGGTTAGCAGAAATAAATTAGGGATATGAGAAGAGCAAGGTAGAAGAGGAGAAGGAAAGTGCAAGAATGCACTTGCAAAGTGCAAGAATGTTTTCCATCAGGCCTTTGAGTGGGGCAAGCATGCTGTGGTACCAGCAGGATGGCCTCTGCAGAGCAATGAGTCCAAGCCCTGCTCTGTCACTGTCACCCTCAGCAGGTCACCCAGAACTGTGTCCAGTTGGGTTCTGAGGCTCTCCGAGGATGGAGGCTCCACAATCTGCTCCAGTGTTCAACCACCCTTACAGTAAGAAGAATCTTTTCCTTTGTTTAAACATAATTTCCTGTGTTTCACTTTGTGCCCAGTGCCTCTGATCTTGTCACTGGGCACCATGGAAAAGAGCCTGGCTCCATTCTCATTACTCCCTCCTCATCAAGTAGTTAACCACCTTGGTAAGGTCCTTCTGAGCCCTCTCTTTTCCAGGCTGAACAGTCCCACCTCTCCACCTCTCCTTGTGTGATGGATGCTCCAGTCCCTTCATCACTCTTGTGGCCCTCACTGGAGTTGCTGCAGTATGTCCACATCCTCCTTGTACTGGGGAGATTCTCACCTTCCAAGTTCTGTAACAGCAACATGGCTTTTGCCTACAATTCCTCTATGTGCTGTCAAATAATAAAATAGCTGTTGCTCAGCAGAGTAATTTTTGAAAGAAATTATTTCACAGGCATGGCTGTTTTATTTTTAAATTTCAGTTTGGCATGGGAATGGAAAGGTGTCTGTGTAATGGCCACACTAGGATATGCAGGCTCATGTAGATACTTCATGGTTTTGTTGAATGCACATCTGTACACAAATAGCCAAAGAACTAATAATGTGTGCAAGGGAATGGAGGCCATTTGGAAACCTGTATAATTTTGATGGAGTATGGAACAGAGGATATTTTTTTGCTGTCCATGTGCTTCATCATACTAGCCCATTTTAGTTATTCTTGAATAGACTTTGAACTTCACAAATGTACTTGATATTCAAATTATTTTGCCAGAGGTTAAGTAGATACATTTCCTCTTAGAATTTGCTTATATTCCCCAAGATAATCCATTGTTCATGCTGCAGGAAAAGTCACCTGGTTCATACAATGTCACTTTTGCTTTCAGAATATCTAACTGCTAATTCATTCATGCATTTCAGTTTGGCCAAGCAGATGTTTCCTGAAAGCCATATGATCAAGGTCTGTCTCCAGAAGTATATTTTTGATGCTTTTCCGATGGATGCATTAGCAAAAAGTTAGTAGAAACATTAGTTGAAACTGAGCAAAATGTTTAGTGTGTCATCTAAGCATCAAAAGGTGGAAATGGGATATGATCTATTATATACCTGTCAAAGCTGTAAGAGCTCTCTTTTATTGCAAACAAAAAGCATTAGTGACTGTGTGGTGACTCTGAGCTCAGACCTACCAGAGCAGTCCCAGAGTTCTGGCACAACTGCTTTCCCTGTTGAACAGTACCACAGTTCTTTCACCTGGCTCACCAACCTGGTCAAAGTCAGTCTCTTCAGTGGCCATGTATAATAACACAGTTATAATGACATCCATATTTATTCCAACGTTTTTTTTCAATACAGAAGGTAGATATGTCTGTACCCAGTAAGACTATTAAAATTTAAAAACTAACCTCAAGGCATTTATGAATGTACAGGTACAAAGGAGAAAGTTTACTCCTGAAAAGAATTACTGTTACAATACAGAAGAGTGGCACTGAAATGTAGTCATCTCCAAAAGAAAAAGGATCATGATTCTCTGTGGTCAGGGTAAGCAAAAAGGAAAGGACTGGGTCCCACTTCATTATATGACCTGGAATCAGCAATCCAATGTCTTTGTGGGAAAAGGTGTCCTGTCAAGTCTCTTCTGTGGAAATCTGTAAATGTCTCCATTTTCACCTTTGTGATAGAAAGAAAAATTGACCTGACTTCAGTTTTCCTATTCTTTAAAATGAGGATATGGTTGTTCTATGTCAGTTAAAGACTTGCTCTTTTCCAAATGTATTTGGGATATTAAAAGCCTAGTACAAAAATGTTGATTTTAGATTTGTATATTCATCTAGCACCCAGTACAGAGTGATGCAGGTGTGTCACTGCGAGCCTGAGGTGCCACACCACACAAATAATAATCACTCACTGGAGTACTGCTAATATTGTTTGCACAATTCAAATAAAGTGTACTGAATTAACAGCTCCTTGGTAGACCTACTTATTTTGGAGGTTGTTCTTTTTTCTTTTGCAATTATATCACCATGGTTTAAATAACTAAACATTTCGAAATGTAGGCCAGGTTTCAGAGGTGTTGTAAATTTAAGTGAAGTTTAATGGATACTTTGATGAAGTCAAATGATAAGCAGTTACTATTGTGACTGAAACAAGAATATTTCCTCATATTTGCCTTACTATAGTATCTAAGCAAAGATTCAGTAATATATGGTGGGGACCAAATTCTTCTGGAAGAAACCAATGGGGTTCCTTCCTCATTTTTCAGTCTGTCACACTTCTACTGAGCTGGATGAGGAATCTACCAATGCCCTTGTGTCATTTTGAACTTTGCAGCTCCCACTGGCACCGCTTTACATAGCACAAAGCAATTTGTTTTCATTAAAAAGAACATTAAGGTGATGTAGCTGAAATTGTTCTATGCCCTAAATCTGTGTAATTTGTTGCTCTTGAGCAATTCGACTCAGCTTCCATTAGCACAGACTGACATCAACAAACCATTTCATCTTCCAGACCTGTCACATCAAGTATTTTTTACAGCACTGTTATAACTTCATTTCAGAAAGTGACTGTGACAAAGAAGGGGCTGCATTAGATTCAGTGTCAATAGCAATCTAATTTGCTTTTCAGAAACTTCATTAGCCAAATAAATTAGAAAGTGACATGTGTACAGCATAAGCAGTTCAAAACCATTGAGAAATGAAGTCCTTTGACAAAGCAGTGCATGCCCCAGCAGAAGCATCCTTGGCCACAACAATTCCTTACAGTGGCATGACTATTGCTGGTTCCATTCTCTGTCTGCTCTTTTCAGCTGCCAGGAAAAGATTTGTTTTCAGACTGATGTTTTCTAGAGTAGCTTGTGTTCCTGTCAAGGTGCCTGCTTTTCAAGTGATTGGGCATACTTGGGTTTCAAATAACAGGAGGTTAAAATCCAAGGAAAGCAGCATCATGGAATAAGAGGGGTGCAGGTGTTGGTGGGGAGCTTTGGTGGGGAAAAGCCTCAGCACCCAGCAAAGTGCAAGGGCTGCTGGTGGTTTCTATGAGTCGGGAGGTATTGGGAAGGGGCAAGACAAATGTATTCAGTTTCTCTATGCTTTGCTTCATGTAGTTCACTACTTCTATTGCCTTTCTGTCTTCTAAAATCCTTTGAAGGTTTTAACCCCGTTGAATGCTCGTGGTGCATTGCGTTGGATGCTCCAGAGTCACCTCTGAGGTGCAGCTCTTTTTAGGGCTGGCCTGCCTTGCTTGGATCAGATCAGCTTTGAATTTTGCTTCCTTTAAATGCCTTGCTTTTTAAAAGTCTCAGTTTGCTTTGTGTTCCAGGTCTTTCTATCCTCCCCAACAGTTGCTACCAACAGTGATTTTGTGTCTTACGGATTTTTATCCATAAAAATTTTGGAGAGGTATCAGGCTCCTGCTGATCTTCATAAGATCTCACAGATAACAAACCTGTTTGATGAAGAAAGTGCTTTTTTGATCTGTTTATTAGTCACTTCTTTATCCACATAATGCTTTATTAATATTGTATATTGACAATTTCTAATCAGAATGCCAATATTGTGCTCAGAAAGAACCTTGCAAAAATCTATTATGTCTTTGCAGTTATAAATCAAACACTTAATCTCTTCAAAGAATTAAATATTCTCTTTGGCAGGTCTTATCTTCCATAATTTTATTTCTACTCTTGTCCTTCAGCAGCTTTTTTGCTTTTTTTGTCTAATACCCCATCTCATTGTCCTTCAGTTGTTGAGTGATGCTAACCTGCTATTTTTGAGTTTGCTACTATAACAGCCCTCTCCTAGACTTCACAACCTGCTCAGGACAATGGGGTTTATCCAACAGTTAATACTAGCAAAGTGGACATCCTGTCTTTTTTTTGTCACCTGTCCTGCCAGCTATGACCTTTTCTTTTAGGTATTTAGTTTTCTTATAAATTTCCTACATTTTATAATATTAGATTTTGATGCCAGAAAAGGCATAAGATAGGACAAGATAAATATATAATTGATGTTTTCCTTACATTGTTCACTGACATTTAAAGGGCATTTCGGTTGTGCCCTTGTAGTGACGCAGTGTTGGCAGTGTTGGCACCCATGGGACATCATCCTTGGGGACCGTGCACAACCCCACACCAGCACTGGTTTTACCATCAGTGGAGTCCATCCAAATCAGTATTTCTCAAACTTGTTGAAAGTACATCCTCATTTTGGCTCCTTCATCTAGCTAGGACTCCTGTGAGCACAGCTCCCCCCCAGATTAGCAGCCAAACTCAACATTTCTGCTCAGAGCTGTACTTATCTGATCAATTTAAAGTTAATAACCTTACTTAATGCATGGTTTGCATTCATGCACTGCAGATGGTCCAAAATCATGTCCAACACCTGCTCACCCATTCTCAGATGAGGCAGCAGTAATTCAGAGTAGGAAATATCTCTCATTTCTTATGAAGTGTTTGTACTGCCAACTACCTTCAGCTGCAGCACATGCTCAGCACACCCATGGTGAGGATGAAGTGTTTGAACCTTTGGAACATAAAGGCTACCTGTCTTTTCCCAGACCTTGAGAGGTCCAAGCACCTGCCTTTCCTCTGCAGAGATTTGTGTTGTGCACCCTGCAGAGGAACCCTGGCAAGTGGAAGGGTTGGCTGAGACCCATCCTAGGAACTGTGGCTCGTAGGTCACTTTTGCACCAATCTAGGCATTGTGACATAAAGGAAGACTATAAAAAGGTCCTGCACATCAGCCCTCAGTAGAGATTTTGCTGGTTATCCCTAAGTGCACAGGGGCTGGCATGTGGCAATTGGCCAAGAGTGAGAAGGAATACACAGCACAAAGCTGCAAAGTTCTTTATGAGTTCAAGTACAAGCTCAAGTATCAAAAAAGCCTGTTTCCCCCCCCCCCCCAGCATGTAACAAACAAATCTTGTCTTGTTATCATCTTCACAATTAATAATTGATATTCTTTTTTGTATTATTTTGTTCACTTAATCCTCCACTGCATTAAGCACACTACAAACACAACATACTAGCAACTTTTCTATTAAGATCCCTTCCAACCAGAAAGCATTAGGACCAACTCTGTACTGCTGAGAGTGGATGATTGGACGGTGAGCAGGTTGTCTCTGCCCATGTCCAGAAAGAGAGATAAACACTGTGCAAGCCATAGGCTGGTGTGGATCAAAAGATGTCAAGACAAGCAAGAAGATCATAGTTTTTCACTGTTGCCAAAGAAATCCTCTGTTTCAAGAAGCATCTGTTCTTTCTGTGACCTGGGTTAGCACACCCTGGTGTCATTTATTCCCCTGTGAGCTTGACTTACATTTCTACTACGTTTCGCTGTCTCATCCTCACACCTCTGATGGGACTGCAGAACGACACTTAGAACTATGAGGAAGTTAAGGCACACAAAAAATACGATGACTGACAGTGAATGCTTATACACAGGCACCAAAGTGTGAAAGCTGTAGGAGAACTTCCCCACAAGGCTTTGCCAAGGAACTCCTGAGTCAAGTAGATATCTTTGTACTTCATAATATTTGATATGTTCTTTCTTCCATCAGCAATTTCCATTCACTATTTGAATACATACAGTTGTGACATCCACCATTATGATGTCTCAGTGAGTTCCTGACTTTGACAACACACTATGTACACCTCTTGTTTCCGAATCTGCCACTAGAAAATTTTTGCTGAGGTCCCCTAGCTTTTTTTTAATTTATTGTGAGAAGTTGAATCATTATTCCCTATTAAATTTCCCTATGTGCCTCGCAGTTTTATAAACCCTAGCATATATTCCTCATGGTCCTCTATTCCTTAGGCTGAAGATTCCTTATCTCTGTCAGGTTGTTCCCTGTATAGGAAATCACCCTTGCTTCACATCTTTGTGCTTTTTCTACTACTGTTGTGTTGCTTTGGGAAGAGATGCCAATGCCACTGTAGAGATATATGGTAAGATACAGGCATACAATCATTGCAATATTTTCTTGGTTTTTTTTCTCAAATTCTTTCCTATCACTTCCTAATACTGATATTAAAATTAGCCTTTTCAAACTAGTCCTGAGCTTTGAGTAGACAGTTCAACAAACCTCTCTAAGACTGGTTTCCCAAGAGGTAGCAACCCAGTCAGAGCCCTTCACTGTGTGTATGGAGTTAAAGTTGTCTTTCCGGCATACATTATTCCACATTTATCAATATCGCATTTCTTCTCGCTTTTTATCATCCAGCCCCTTATTGCAACATTGTACTACAACTCTGTACAGCCACCTTTCAGTTTTATTGCTCTGAATCAGTTCATATCAGCAACAACCTCTGTTCCTCACTCCTTCATACCGTTTATGAAGATGTCGTCATATGATTCGCATGAAGCAAACCCTGGAAGTCCTGTGTCCACGAACCTCCTGCCTATTCCTACCTTCTTTTTTCTGTCTTTTAATGGTTATTTGCTCATGCAAGGCCCTTCCTTCTTGTGAGGTTTAGGAGGAGACAAGCTTGCAGACTTACCCAGAGTTAGTGAGCATAAGACAAAATGCACTTTGCTCTCCACAGGAGAACACAAATAGTCATCTAACGGGACGATACTTGTGCCTTACACTGGCCATGATTCCTGCAGCAGAACATCACCACGGGATGAAATAGCAAAGTGTACAAAAGATTTGTTATTTAACTGTTTGAACAAAAAGGGATGACCATGAGGTGTTTGTACCTGCCTGCTTGGACTCTTCTGGCTCCATTCTTGAAAACCTGTCCTAATCTAAGAGCACTTGGCAGAAGAAGATGTGAACGTACATTAAACTCTTGCAGACTGATTCCTAAGTGTGTGTTTGACCAACAAAGGGCCAGATTCCTGGGAAATCACTGGGACACTGCTGTTCCCAGTGCTGGCGGTGCTGCACAGTGCACATCTTTTGCAAGGAGAAGGGAAATTTTTCATCAGGAGAGCTTGAAGATGTTGCTGGTTTATGAGCCTGCTGTGGGGAGCTTGGAGGTACTTCCAGAAGAGCAAAGGAAAGAGACAGTGCCACCTGCACACATGCCTTGCAGACATGAGCCAGCAATGATGTGAGGCAACACCAACTCACAGTTGCAGAAGCACTTCTCACCAAGTTTTCACTGCGTTTCACTTTGGAGCCAAAACTGGGGAGGTCAAGTCCTTTAATTTTTTTCTTGATGTGTCTAATTTTCTCTACATAGTCTGATGCACACTGTAGTGCCTTTATGCCCTCTTGAGAATGTGGACAAGCTCATGCAAACACCACTTGTTAATAAACATAATACCTCACCTTCAGTGAATACTGAATAGTTCAGAGGTCTTCGAATAGGTAATTCTGTTACCTGGTGGTGGTAATGAATCATACTTGCATGTGAAATCCTATTTGCCTACACTTTAAGCTCCAGCTAGCATCACATTCTGATATAAGAAATTTGCTAATGAGCAGCAATTCAGAACTGAAGCAATCATTGCTAAGAAAAAGTGGTTGTGATATTCTTCCTGTAAAGATAATAATATTATTTTAAAGAACATCATAATGCAATGAATACCAATCATTGCATTTGGTGATAATCTGTAGAACTTTTGTTCCTATAATGAGTATTGGGTTATTGCATAGGTATCCTGAGGCTGTAGTGCAACAGGTAACATAATGCTTCTGCTCTGTGAGTCTGAGCTGATGGCTTGTGCAGCTGTGTGTCTCTTTCTGCTCCAGAGCTAGTCTGTGGATGCACAACTGGAGCCAAGCACAGCCAAAGCTACAGGAGATGCTACAGAAATCAGAATCACCATCACTTTTCTTTTATAGACCTGCTCAAAGGAGTTTGCAATTACAAACTCCTAACCAGCATGTCTCACAAAGAAGCTCATCAGAAAAAGAAGGATTTCAGTTTTTATTATTCTCTGTAGTGAAATGAGAGATTGAGGTGATGAGGTTGGATGATACCCAGTCCCCATTTGGAAAATTCTTCCTGTAACCTTGGGGAATAGAAAATTCACTCATTAAAAAAAAAGAAAAATGTAAAGCATAAATGCTGCCCAACCTGAACAGGACACAGGTGAGCTGTGCAGGCATTGTGGATCCACACCCCACTGTTCAGTGGGTCTGGTGTTTACAAATGCAAAGAGTGAAGGTGTTCTCTGAGGTGAACGTGGTTTCCTGAAGCCTGGTGAGACAGCCCGGTGCATCCCTCATGGGCATAGAGCATAGCTTCATGGGCACACTGGATTTTAGAGAACATCAAACATCACTACTGGGCCACAAGTCCCTACACCCGTGATATTTAACCCTCAGTTTTCCTTCCCTCTTCTCCACAAGATCCCAGGTTCCCCCTCATTCCTCACATCTGCCATCTGTTATGCCTTAAGACTCCTACAATGCAACAGCTTCCACATCTCTTACTTGACCCTGAACTTGTATCCACAGAGCCATCCATGTCCCCAGCCCCCCATCACTACAATAACCACACCCTCCATCACTCTCCAGCCCAGAAAACATCCAGATTCCCACTGGTCTGCTCCTTGGGCTGGGTAAAACTAGAGGGAGGCAACCTGGCTGCTAGCCAGAAGTACATGTGTGCCACTTGGCCAGCCAAATGGTGCGTGCGTTGTCCCTGGCCAACAGCCTGACTCTGGGCCCCACAGCCTGATGGGCCACTTGGCTGCTCCTTGTGGCCTCTGGAGAGACCATGTGGCTCCCATTCCTCCTCAGCAGCTGCGGGATGAAGCAAGTCACCTCACGGACCATATGTTGCACAGATTTTGTCCTACTTTCTCTCTCTGGTGCTGCATGGTTACTGTCCAGGAGAGGACTGGGCATGGTCAGGAATTTGTTTTGGACACTGATAATTCTTCTGTCAGGGGTAGGAAAGAAATTGATTTCTAAGAGTCCCTGGGGATATATTACCTTGAAGGGGAGATGCAAAGAAATGAAAGTAATTTCATAATATAATGCTGACAAATCCAAAAGCTTTCCAGCAGAAGATAACCCTGCTGAGACAGTATGAACTTATGCTTCTCCCCACTCCCAGCTTATTGTATGTAAGAGTTCCAAAAAATCAGGTATTTTTTTCTGATCCTGTTAATGTAGCCTACTAATTCTGCATATGATACCAAGACTAAAATAAACCTGGATTTTAGTGGGGAAATGCACCAAGGCATAGATTATCTTTCATTAACAAAGCATCTTATTTTCAGGTAAATATCTGCAGTAATACAAGAGAAGGGAACTGATCCATGAGTAGACCTGTCTCTGCCTGCTGAAGCCTTTCATAAGACAGTAATAGCTCCTTAATGTGGAGGATTTGGAAACTGCTTTAGAAACAGTGCTTGGCTGATATTGAGCCGATATTTACATCTCTGAAACCAGAGGCCTCAGTGCAAGCTCTGACAGACAGGCAGGACCCATGGGCTCTGACTCGGGCTTCAGAAGATGTGCTCTGCTGTCAGGTGAGTGCAGTGATCTTTGACCAAGCTAAAAAGCAGGAACATAGGGAAATAAAAATGTTTCATTTCAGTGTTGAAGCAGAGTTAGTGTGAAAGCCGAACCTGCAGTTCAAACCCTCCAAAGGATAAGTTTATATAAATGTTTTTTATCAAACATGTCTTATAGCAAAAAGAATTTGGATTTGGCAGATGACTTTGCTTAAAGCGAACTAAATTTCCTGCTGTAGGATGGTTCGTGTTCCTTGGCATTCAGTACGTTATTCAAGGAGGTAGCTTTGCTTGATGACAGTGTTTCAGTATCGAGGTAGCGAGACACCAAGCATACATAATGTTTTCAAGCTGCAGAAGGAGGGCTGTGCAGAAATGTGCTCTGCAGAATGAGAGGTGTTTGTTTTCCAAATAGTGGCAGACATCAGGGTCGATTGCACTGACCTTCATGTCTTGACACACCTGGTACCCGTGAAGGTTTGTGCCAGTGACTGGGTAAACTGTTTTCCGTGCTGGGAACACCACAGACACCGTGCCAAGGAACAGCCTGGGGGAAGGAGCCATGGATAAGCCCTCCCTGGCGTGGAGTGGTTCCCTTGTGAACTGGTCCAAGTAGATGAAATTAATTCCCAATTCTCAAACCTTTATCCTGTCTTTTCTGAGGACAAGGTGGCTACTGCCTTTCTAACCTTCATTACACAAGCACTCAGTTAATGCAGGCTTTTAAGTGCAGCCTTAGCTTTTCATATCCTGTCTTGAAAACTACTTTGGGAATATAAAGGTCCCAGATTTTCATTTCTTTATGACAAGTTGTTTGTTATTTTAAATAGCAAGGTCTTTGTGCATGAAAAATTTGTTTGGCAATTACCAATACAAGTCAGTTCTGAGGAAGATGTGTTCTGTGTAAAGCCACAGGGCAGGTGGGTGTGAATTATCCTAGAGCTGCCTCATTCTTCTGAAAGCAAATGATATTAACTGATGGTCAAGACTGTGTGAAATGCTGGCAATGAATTTATGCCAGGTGCTACTTTGCATCTTCCTCTTACTTTGGCATAGCTGGCCACGGTTGGACATGGGCTTCTATTTTATGTGGCTCATTGGTTTGTGTAGGAAAGCAGTTTTGGTGTTCTTCCACAGTTTTTGATCAATATTTCACACAACTGGGTCTCTGGCTATTCCCTGCATTGAAGAGGTATCAGAGAAGTTTGTTCTGCTTCATAAACTCTAATAGTTCAAAGCAGGGATCAAAATAATGGATTTGATTTTAACCAGAACAAGGTCCACAAGAAAACAGAGCCTGAAGAGGTCTTGGAATGCTTTCTGGTCCACCTTCCTGCTCCAAGACAGGATTGGCTCTGCCTGACAAAATGCTGGCAAATATTTCAAGACAAAAGATCATTTCGGGCCAACTGTGCCCAAAAAGTTAATCAGAACCTGGTTTGGATATGCTATGACCCACGAATATTTTGTGAGTATAGCTTAAGCATTTGTGCGTCAGTGTAGTCTAGTACAGACACGGCCATGAAGTGACCTTTTAAATCCTTCCTCTAGAAGCACCATTTTAGTCTGAGTTGTTCTCCTGTGGGTTGGGTGAGAAGGGTGGGGCCATTCTGCAAGTGCTCTTTGCTGCCCAGTGCAGCCACTGCTGGTCTAGTGACTGGTGAGATACTGCTCTGCCTCCCCTTCCCTCTTCCTAAGGCACAAGGGTCACTTTACTGTTGTACTTAGAGAAGGGTGTCCTATGGTGGTTAAGATTTTCCAGAGAGTGGTTTTAAACTATTTATGCAAACATTGCTTCCTGGGCCAGTGATGTTGATATGTGAACATAAATGCCCCGAGGGTGTCTCTGAATGTTGTCCCTGAAATGCTGGTGCTCAGACATGGTGTGACCCTCACATCTAGGAAGTGCCAGCAGCATCTGCTGTAGTGGCAGCAGAATGACCATGAGTTTATACTATTAGGCAGGGTCTGTGTCAATGGAGCCTAGAAACAGGATCTGTTTCCAGCTCTGCTGTGTCTATCTCACCTTGGCTGCCACTCACTTTCTGTCCTTGTCCCTTCCTTTGTAAGATGAGAATAATAATGAAGTCAACCATTAAAGGCTGGTGCCAGGGGCAAGCAAATGAAATATATAAAACATCAAATGTAAAGCCACAAGGAAAAACTCCCTACAAATGCTGTTGATTTATCATTGCATTGCTCAGATAACAGTGTACAGGTATCACTGTGCTGATATATCTGGTATTTGGTTCTCAGAGATATTCTCATGTAAGTTAAAGTAATTGCATGTGGATTTATTTTCCATTTATCTACTTGTCTGAGTAGTGGTCCGTCAATGTTCAGCTGAGTAGCACAAGACCACCCTGCAGATAACCTTCCTACAGCAGAGATCAGCTTGTTTTCAAAGTGATTACAGGCTGAAATCTGAGACAAAACATATGATTGATACTCCATGGTTTAAAGAGTCAAACTAATGCCCTATGATTCATCTATGATTTATAAGTAAGTAATGCTGGGATCACTTGATGACTCGTGTGTGATTTAATGTATCTGCAAAGTTCAGGTGTGTGTCACTCAACAAAACTTCATACTGAACCAATGGGTTCACTGCCTTGGCCGTGCCCCCAGGCAGGTTCCCCAAGTCCCTGCTGAGGAGCAGCAGGGAGGGCAAGGGTGTTCTCTTCTGCCATGTAGCCTGTCTTCTCTGAAGTCCAGATGGGCCTGATGCAAAAGGTGATGTTCTCCAGGGTTTTATTGTTGCAATTTCTCTTCTTCAACAAATAATTGCCATGGCAACCTTGCTGCTGCTCAAGTCTTCTCACTTCCTATTTATTCTAAAACATAGCTACAAACTGTGACTGCTTCAAACACTTACATATTTAAACCACTAAAATCTTCAGATGAGAAAGAGTGGGCAGGAAAATGTGATCAGCCCTGAGCATATGATGACCCTTCAAGGCTTCATCTCCATGCAGATTTTGGATCTTAATTTTAGCCAGGAAATTGCAGTTTTCATTGATGGTATAGTTTCTGATCAAATAGGGAAGGCTTTTATGGCCACAGTGTGCCCGGGGTTGGGAGAGATGGATCTGCTAAAATGAAGCATTTATCAAAAGGCAGTTCACTGTAAGCTTTTGCAAGATACAAGATGTTCATACATCACCTGCTTAAGTGGAAGACGGAGACAAAAAAACTCCTAAACAAATAAAAAATCCAAGACAAGGCATGACCTCATCTCCCATTCCCAGGAAGTTTTGCTACCACACACACACACTCCCTTGGGCACCTGCAGGTTCCCCACACTGCAGAGCTCTAACTTTCACACTCCCCTTATTTTTTTAAGACTTACAATGATTACTAAGATTCTTGCCTTTTTTATTTTTTTTCTTTTCTGCTGTTGCCTGTTGTTTTTAAGACCAATTTATGTGGGAATTTGAAGGAAAGATTCGCCACGTGGATCTTGCAAAAGGTCCTTGAAGCTTCTGAAAGGGTTCTGTTTTAGGGATGCCTGGTCCCGTCAAGCTGTGCAACATTGTGCCTGCTTGCTTCCTGAATCACTGGATTTCATGTTCTTTCATGAAAGAACAGTTTTTCATTGTAGAGAGAGTAACTATGGTGTTGCTGAGAGAAAGGTTTGTGTCTCCTCTGTGCTCGAAGGGTTCCTGCCCTACTTTCTCCTGGTACGATCAAAGTAACAGCACTGAGAAGGGACATCTCAGACCAGCTTCTAAGCAGATGTCGACTGAAAACTCATCTCTTCCAGCTTAGGCTGCCTACAAATATCTGAAATCTGTTCCTGGGCCTGCCACGCAGCATGAATTTGGTGAAAATAATTTGAATGGTCTATGCACGACCTTCCAAAAGTGAGGAAATCCTCACAAAGTGAGGATAAGAGGAATTACTTGTTGGGGTTTACAAGACTCGGTATAATCATGCTTCGAGATCTGATTAATGGGACAGAGTTCAAGCCTTTATTGTTTTCTTTGGCTCAGGTGTCTCCCTGTAAAAACAGTCACAGTTGTCATGCTCTAAAACTATTTGTGTGAGAGGTTTGATGCAAGCCCCTAGAAGGAAATCAGGAGCCATGGAAGGAAAATGCAGACAACCGCATGGGGCGGGAAGAGGCTTTCCTGCAGAGGTGAGTCAGTTCCAGGGTAGAAGGGCGGCTGTGTCCAAAAATAACAACTCAGAAAACAGGCACACACCAATGCCCCGACAGCATCATCCACTTGAGGAAGATGATGGGTTTCATCTGCAAATTTCTTCTCCTTTTTATTCATCAAGCAGGTTTCTCATCTGCACAGAATGCCATCACATCTGTATCTGTACTTTTGGAGTCCATGTCAACCAGACCTTTGAAAAATACCCTGGGCACAGTCTTCTGTGGGTCCAGAGACAATTCAAAGTGACCCCAGGGAAGGAATTTATATCCAAGGGTTAGTTTCTGTTTCCTTACATATTTTGAAGGCAGGTTGATTAACATGCATTAATGTTCATATCCTTGTAGCTCTCACTAATCACTCTCTTCTGTTACAGCTGATTATACAAAACTCAGGATATTCTGGGCTCTTTGGATAATGCTGGCAACAAGCATCTGTTCTTTAGTGTTCCTACAGTGGCATTGCTGCTGAAAGGCTTCTTCATCCTCTGTGACTCTAAGTCATGCTGGGCATAACAGAAATATTATCCTGAATGATGAACCCCTAGCATGTTTAAAGCAAAATCTTAACTATTTGGTGTGGTTGTTAAGTAGAGAAAAAGATCCCTTTAAAATCTTTAAAAAGAACCGGATAACAAGATCTTCACGTTAAAAAGTTGGCAGGTAAATTACCCTCTATGAAATGAAGTCTAGTAATACCCACAACTGCCACTTACACAGGAGCCTGGGAGCAGAAGCAAGACAGAAATGATCCCCTCCTGCAGAAAACAAGCCCTGGCATTTTACCTACTTTTATCTGTCTCAGGAAGGGAGAGAGGAAGGAAGGAGAAGATCTTGCGACAGGAGAAAGCAGCGCCTGTCTCTCCTGCAAGACACCTACAACCCTCATGCATCTGCTGGGCTGCAGGGACCTGGCTGGCTTGCTGACCATGCCATCCTCCCTCCATCATCCTCCCAGGGAGTAACACTGGCAGAGTAGACCCTGTCAGAGGGTGCAAGGGGACATGTGAGATGCAGAGGATGGGCAGGGACCTCACTGCTACTCACCATCTGTCTTCCACCCTCTCATAGTCAAAGCCAATGCTGTCTTCAAGCTCGCAGGCATTTTTCATTGCTCTGTTTTCCCCAAGAGCCTTTCCTGACCCTGCCTGCTCTAGCAGGCCAGAATCACCATTTTGTTTTTAGTCTGAAGCCATTCCTGAGCAGAGCAGCCCATTTGCTCCTGCAGTGCAACTGCTGGCACCAGTTGTGCCATCCCCTAGTTTACTCGCCATCCTTATCCCTAGTGTTTGCTGCACTAATGGAGATCACTGCTATCCCTACTCTTCCCCCAGTTCACTGGGCTAAATCAAACTTATTTGTGTTGACCAAGCTTTACCCCCAGTCATCCCCAGAGCCTGGTTTACTTTAGACTGTCATAGGACCATCTGTCCCTGGGCTGGGCTGGCACTGACTCTTCGTTACTTGTCATTAGCTCACTCCTGCATTTTGTGCCAAGGTAATTCCTTAATATATAAAATAAGTTTGGCTCTAAGACAGTAAAATCAAAGAAGCACCATGGCTTGAACTGGGAAGTTTGGTAGCCCAAGCATGGATGGAGTCAGCCCTCATGCTGTGAATCCAAATAACTGCATTGATTTCAGCAGGTTTATACTAAATTAAACCTGTGGCATTTCATCAAATTTACATATTACATTTTTAAGAACAAACATGAATTGGGATCTTAATGCAAAATTATCCAGGCATCTGTGGATATTAAGGTAGCCTCCACCCATAAGCTCTCAGGACCTGGATGTTCTAGGTCAGAGCGCATAGGTAGGAGTAAATCACTTCTCAGGCAGCAACCAGGGACTGCAGCAATCACAGAGAGATCTTTCTGTGGTGAAAATCAAGGTAATCTGCTGAGACTGGGGACATCATACACAGCTCTTCACATTTACTGTGAAGTTAAATCCAACTGGTCACAAACTATTAAAGTCCAATGAGGAAAAATTAGAAAGAATGTGTCTATGAGGTGATAGTAAAAGCTAGCCTAGGATATCTCCCAGGAAGCCAGTCTGAAAGCCTCTATTAGGAATTTTTTCTGAGTTGTTATTCTGCTAATACTAAACTGGGAGGCGCTGTTGATTCCCTCTAAAGCAGAGTTGCCCTGCAGAGAGGCCTTGACAAATTAGAGGGCTGGACAATCACCAACCACATGAAATTTAACAAAGGCAAGTGCTGGATTCTGCATCTGGGGCAACCCTGGCTGTGTGTATAGACTAGGGAATGAGATGCTGGAAAGCAGTGCCAGGGAAAGGGACCAGGGGGTCCTGGTCAATGGCAAGTTGAATAGGAGTTGGCAGTGCCCTGGCAGCCAGGAGGGCCAACCGTGTCCTGGGGGGCATCAGGCAAAGCATCACTGGTCGAGGGAGGGAATGGTCCCGCTCTGCTCTGCACTGGGGCAGCCTCACCCTGAATAGTGTGTGTAGTTTTGGGCACTGCAATATAGAAAGATATTAGGTTTTTAGAGAGTGTCCAAAGGAGAGCAAACAACGGTGGTGAAGGGCCTTGAGGGGAAGCTGCATGAGGAGCGGCTGAGATCACTTGGTCTGTTCAGCCTGGAGAAGAGCAGACTGAGGGGACACCTCACAACAGGACTCGAGAGAGCAGCATGAAGTTCTGTCGGGGAGGCTTAGGTTAGATATCAGGAAGAGGTTTTTCACCCAGAGGGTGGTTGGGCACTGGAACAGGCTCCCCAGGGAAGTGGTCACAGCACCAAGCCTGACAGAGTTCAAGAAACATTTGGACAATGTTCTCAGGCACATGGTGTGATTCTTGGGGCTGTCCTGTGCAGAGTCAGGAGCTGGACTCAGTGCTCCTTATAGGTCCCTTCCAATTCAAGATATTCTGATTCTATTATTCTATGAAAGAGGTTTGCAGATTAAAATCACTGTAAAAAAACCCACCAAATCTGTTGCACAATCAGAAACCCTTAAGGTGTAGACTGGGAGGGTCAAGTAAAGACCCTGCTCTGCTGCTTCTCCCAAAAAAAAAGTTGTTAAGCTTACTGTAAAATCACTTATAGCCTGGGCTCACTTTCCATACTTTAATGATTGATTTCCTAATGTAAGCAAATGTGGGATTTTCCAGGCATGTCACAGCAGCACAACCCTTTCTCAGGAATTCCTGGCAAATAAGCCTGAAAGGGATGAGGCCATGTTCTAAGACAAAAAATCTGGGGTAGAATGGTTTGCTGAGGAGATACCCTGATCTGGGTTAGCCTGCCTTAAAACCTCACTCATGTACCGACAGCTGTGATGTGTTGTGGTAATCCTGGTGACTCTCAGTTCTACATGCTTTTCCTAGTTTTGATACTCTGAAATGTAAACACAGCCAAAAGGGAGAGAATACCCACAATGAGGAAGGATCCATGATGCAAACTTCTTTCGTATGAGTCAACTGAGAACCACAGCAAGGTTGACTTTTGTGGAGACAACCCTTTGGGACCTATGTTCTCCAGGAGGTGGCTGCACTGCTTGCTTTGCACTCATGTCTCATGATGCCACCCCTTGCCTGGGGAATGGGAGTGTGTGTGCACACTCATGGTGAAGCTGATGTGGTCAGAGCAGGGTGAGCTCTGCTCTGGTGCTGCCCATCACTCATCTTAATCGTGATACACACCTTCCTTTGACTTTCATATTCCAGCTGCATCACAGACCTAAGTGTTGCCAGCAGAAGACAGAACAGGCCTTTCATATTGAAAGGTGCTGTGAAACTGTGTTTCAAAGACCATTAGCCAAAGTTCTCTAAAGTTTCCACTTGGGATTGTTGCACCGTGGTTTACTGCTGTTTTTAATCCAGAGAGCTCTCACAGTTTTCTGGTGAGCATCAGAGAGAGGCACTCTCTGCTTCATGCCATAAAGCCAGGTCATCAACAAAAAACATTTTGGAGGGGCTATAAGCCCTAATTACACTGATAGAGCATAGCTGTGCTAATGAAGACAAAAGTGGGAATTAATTCTGTGCTTGTGTTACACTGCTTACTGAATCACCACCCGAAGTAACTCTGGGCTATGCTGGGTGCCCACCCAGCCGCTCTATCACTCCCCTTCCCAGTCGGACAGGGGAGAGAGTAAGGTGGAAAAACAACTGGTGGGTTGGGATAAGGCAGTTTATTAAAGCAGAAGCCAGGTGAAAGCTTGTGCATGCAAAAGTGAAGCAGAAAATAGCAGGGGTTATTCTCTACTTCCCATGAGCAGCGATGGTCGGACACGGCTGAGAAGCAGGGCTTCAGCATGCACAACAGTTCCTTAGCAGGCAACCATTGGAGACAATGAATGCCCCCCTTCCTGCTCCTTGCCTTAGCTTTTATATCTGAGATGATGTCATATGATATGGAATATCCCCTTGGTCAGTTTGGGTCAGCTGGCCTACTTGGATCCCCTCCCAGAATCTTGCTCTGGACTGAGGAAGGAATGTTACAGTGCTGATGCTGTGCTCAGCAGCAGCCAAAATACCAGTGTGTTATCAACACCCTTCTGGCTACCTTCTGGCACAACACTGTGAGGGTTACTGTGGGGAAATGAACTCCAGCTCAGCCAGACCCAATACACCTGGGAAACCTCTCAAAGAATTATAAAAACACTTAGGTTGGAAAAGATATCGAGGTCCAACTACACAGAGGAGCCCCTTCCTGTGGTGCTGCCTGGTGCTGAGCTTTGGAAGGGCTATGGATGGTGAATAGGGTCTATGCAAAGGCTGGGGTGGGAGCAAGGGCTGCATCCCACAGCTCTTACACTTGCCCTCAACTGTGTGAGACAGCTTCAGGTCCTTCCCTGCTGGACTGCTTTCCAGCCACTCCAGCCACTTGCACTTTCCCTACAGAGGTTTTAATTTTCTTTGAGTAGGTTGCCTCCCCACTTGTCAGGAGAGCACAGACCACCAACTAGCCCAGACCCAGAGAATAATGGCTAAAACCATTGCTTCAAATTGCACATTTGAAAAAGGGTTCTTGGAAATGTGTAATCCTGATATTGAGAAACCATAAGACAGGACTCTGCATACATGGGGATGGTTACACTGGAAATTTAGCAGATGTGTTATTAAGAGTGGTGCCTGGCATATTATCTGGAGAGGTGGGAGAAGAACTAAATACTCTGCATGATATCTCAAAAGGAGAGAAAGAATAAAAGCACACCATCATGGCATGAACAATTCTGAAATTAGACTTGGTTGAACTACTAATTATAAAATGTATTCAGCATGCACTCACTTCTCTTCTGGACAATATATAGCCCATGGATCAGCTCTGATTTTCCCTAATTGTATTCACCAACCCTTGTTAAGTAGATTGAATGCATGACAAATTTTTAGCTTCTTGGCTTTCCAGAATTCTTGCCTCAATTACATCTGATACAAGGCCATTCCCCAGCATAGCAGCATATTTACCTGCAATTTAGCATCTGTTCCAGGTATTTTTACAGCTAGAGCAAGGAGATAAGCCCTTAATAAACAGAAAATGTTATTCTGCTAAAATCAGGGACTTGCAAATGTCCTAGCAGTTGTTTGAAACTGCTCTGAGCAGTTTTTCTCAAAATCCCTTAAAACCTTTTACATTAAAACTACTCTACATGACTAGTGTACATGAAATGCATAGATTATTCATGGTAATTATTTACTTGCAAAGCCTTGACAGCAGCCAGTGAAGGAACTAGAAATGCTCTGTGTCTCTCCAAGCCAAGAATGTGGATTTTCTTGCTGTTCGTCCCCAATTCTCCCACTTTATCTCATGACTCAGCTGGCTGATGCAAGGGTTTGCAATTACAGCTTACCTGATTAGCTCCCCAAGTTGTGTGCTGTGGTTTCTAGACTTCACATGCAGTTTTGACAAATTTATGAATTTTACAAATTCACGTTGCAGAAGCACTCAGTTTGTGAGTTTTCCTGCTGATAAACCCCAATGACCTGACCATGTAAGCCACCTGGAAGCCAAGATGCAGAAGCCAGTGGGGCAAACCAAGATTCAATTCTCCTCTGAAAAAAACACTCAGTTGTTTGTTTAGCCCAGGTGATAACTTCAGTGCAGAAAAGATGCTCCAAGTAAGCTACTTCCAAGTGTCGAGCCCACAACTCCATTGATCCATTCCCTTGGTTTCCATCAGCTGGGCTCAGAGACAGCCTGATGGCAGGCATTGCCTCCTGTCACGGGGTTAGTTCTCCACAGACAATGCTGTAACTTTGTGAAGAGCAGAGGAAAGTTCCTACTGTTTGTGCCTGGAACTGAAATAATCTCCCCCAGACCAGCCAACTCAGCTGGAGGAAAGGCCCCGGGGGGTGACATGGTCTCTGCTTCCTGTTTTTCTCTTTGCAGTGTAAACGGGTTTCTCAAGTCTCCAGAGCCTTGCCTGAACCAGAACCTCAGATCTGAGCATCCTTGAACTTTTGGCAAGTTTGGATTCAGTTTGGGATGCAAAGATTTTAGGTCAGATGTATTTTTAGTAATATTTATCCTCAGAAGGTCCTGCTCGTCTTCCTGCACTGCATGACCACAGTCATATTTTTAGACACTCAATTTAAGGGATACAATCTTTATAAATGTCGATGTAAAAATTAGTGATCTGGTCTGAGGTATAGACTGGAACTAAGCCACCATATTTCTGTATTAGTATTTGCTGATCTCCCTAGAAATACTGTAAGTCAAAGGAACCAGATCGTTCAGCCTTATACTGTAACTTTTCAGCCACAATTAATATGATTTTCAGTTAGCCTTTTGCTCCAAGTGGTCACTAAATACTGATTATTAAAACATGAATTAAGATCCTTAGAATTACCCTCAGAGCCTCATGGAAAAGGGGTGCCTTAATAAATCTATTTTTCAAGCTCTTTAGCCTGAAAAGGAGCATTTCTCCTCTTAGAAAATAAAGTCTGGATAGACATTTTAAATTTATTTTATTAGTAGTTTCTGTAGGCTGAGATGATGAGGTTGGTGTGACACTTTTCCATTGGGTGCCAGTGGTGCAGGCATGAGCACAAACCAAGAGTGGTGTGTGCAACTGGGCTACTTGGGGTTTTGTCCATCCCAGCTAATATGCTGTGGAAAACGCCTTCCATTTTTAATTTTGGTCACACATCCCTTAGAAACGTTCAACACTGCTTGTGATGATGCCAAACGGTGCTTGCAAGTGCTTTGCCAAGGCTATGTGTCAAATCCAGCTTTCTAGCCAGGACTGCTGGTGTCAGATAATGCCAGCTTGTAGTTTCTTCACACTTTTCAAATTATATGGAAAATTATGCGGGTGAGGTTTGGGGATTCCTTTGCCCCTGTATGTACAGTGCCACTCAGTTTTTCAGTAGACTACAGAGCTACAGGGTAGCCAAAAGTATGTGCAAGTTCTTGGGAGCAATCTCAGCAGTATTTGTGTTTTCATGCCATTATGACGTCTTCCCACTGTGCTCAGGCATATACGACTTCTGAGATGAGGGAAAGCAAGGAGCTGGAACCTCCCTCTGCAGCTTCCCTGGGTAAATGGGGCTTTCTACCTATTAAAACACCAATATTATTTCATTAAAGTAGAAAACTGTTACTAGGTAATGTGCTCCACTAGCTAATTGCTATTACTTATTAATGTAAAACCACCACCACATTGGTTAGTGAATTATCTATCTTCCTGCAACCAGGGCTTTTTCATCTCACAGGGTTTACTTGCACTTTGAGGTTTGTTGCCTGGGACCAAAAGAAATCCTTCTGGGCAAGGCCATGTGCAGCACAACCTGTGGTGGAGCACCATGCCTGGGGTAGGGATGGTGCAGGACTGAGCCTGGGCATCTCACCACTGCAAACACTTTCCCAGGGGTGAACTGCAGAGTCTGCAGAGGACACATGAATAAATACACTGAAAATCACTTGTAGAAACCCCAGAGCAAGACATTTGGATCTTTTGAATGAGACCTGCCTTTCATAGAATCAGCCAGGTTGGAAAGGACCTCTGAGATCATCAAGTCCAACCCTTGATCCACTACTGATGTGGTTACCAGACTATGGCACTAAGTGCCACATCCAGTGGCACTTAAAAAACCCTCATCTTAAAAACCTCCAGGATGGAGAATCCACCACTTCCCTGGGCAGCCCATTCCAATACCTGATAACCCTTTCTGTAAAGAATTTCTTCCTAATATCTAACCTAAACCTCCCCTGACAGAACTTAAGACCATACCCTCTTGTCTTACTGATAGCTGGCTGGGAGAAGAGACCACCCCCCACCTGGCTACAACCTCCTTTCAGGGAGTTGCAGAGAGTGATGAGGTCTCCCCTGAGCCTCCTCTTTTCCATGCTGAACAACCCCAGCTCCCTCAACCTCTTCTCATAGGACTTGTGCTCGAGTCCCTTCACCAGCCTCATTGCTCTTCTCTGGACCTACTCCAGCACCTCAGTATCCTTCCTGAACTGAGGGGTCCAGAACTGGACACAGCACTCCAGGTGTGGCCTCACCAGCGCTGAGTACAGGGGAAGAATCACTTCCCTGGTCCTGCTGGCCACACTGTTCCTGATCCAGGCCAGGATGCCATTGGCCTTCTTGGCCACCTGGGCACACTGCTGGCTCCTGTTCAGCTTCCTGTCAATCCAAACTCCCAGATCCCTTTCTGCCTGGCTGCTCTCCAGCCACTCTGTGCCCAGCCTGTAGCGCTGCAGGGGGTTGTTGTGGCCAAAGTTCAGGACATGGCACTTGGCCTTGTTGAACCTCATCCCGTTGGAATCAGCCCAACTCTCCAGCCTGCCCAGGTCCCTCTGAAGAGCCCTCCCACCTTCCAGCTGATGGACACTCCTCCCCAACTTGGTGTCATCTGCAAATTTGCTGATGGCCTCTGACTGCTTACACTATGTTGGGGTTGGGTGTCTTAAGACAATTTCAGTGGTGGTGAACCCACTCTGGAGACCAAAGCCTGAAAAGATGGATGCTGTAGAGAGAACAGTCATGGCTCAAAATCCTCCACTAACAGCTGCCACAATGCAGGCTGCTGCTTTTATTTACATACACATCCATATTAATTTTAACTCAAATATTACCACCAAATCCGCAAGTTCTAGGGTGTCCCTCTATGTCACATCTTTTCTCTTGACAGCAAAAAGCTAGCAAAGGTAGTTTCTGCATTAATGCAAAGATAGCATTAAAGACAAAAACAGAAGCAGAAAAAAAGTAGTTTACTCATGAAGAAAAGATTTCTAGTTACAACTACCAAATCTGCCCTCTGATTCAAGGTGACATTTACTCCTCCTAGGAGAAAGCAGGGATGTGTGCATGAAAGGGGTTGTTTTTTCTCATGCTTTGTGTGGTTTTTAATGCTTATTTGGGTATTCTGATTAATTACCCCACATGAACAGGAATTTCATCCCTCCAGTGCTACCTGGAAGCTAATAGCATTGCAAGAAGGGAAACTGCCTCCTAAGTAAAGGCATTAGGGGCGTAGATAATGGCTTTTTGGTTTTTCTGGTTCCCAAATACTCTCTGTTCCTGTGGGAGTTTCATAAATCACCCTCTCCAGGGCTGCTCTCAGGCTGGTCCTTGCAATCAGATGTGCCCAGTGCTTTTGAAAGCCATGATGTGCAGAACAAGTCTATCTCACTCATAGGAGAGGTGACATTGTGGATTCTCACTGGATGGGGAAGGCTTGTGCCTCCAGCTCAGTGCAGCATCCATAGTCTGGGAGATGCTCTCCTGAAGCCCACAACAGCAAACACTTTTCTGGGCTCAAGAAGCATCACTGAAAATAAACTCATTGGTGGACATGAAGTCTGCTGTTACCAGCAAAGACCATCTTGCCAAGGAAGAGCAGTGGCATGATAGGGAGCATGCGGATGCTTTGGTGCTTCCAAAAAGCTCACAAGAAGCCATAGTGTTAATTAAGTTTTCAGAATTAATTAACTGAATCTCTTCTTTTTCTTCTTTTACTGCCTACTTAACCTCTCAACAGCAAAAGTGTAGGGAGACCTAGGTCTGCTCCCATCTTCTACCTCATTAAAGGTCTTCTGCTGGAAGTGCTCCTGCCCATGTCCGAGGGCAGGGGACCAGTCCACATCCTCCAGACTTCAGGTCATCTCCTCCCACACATTGTTTAACCAGTTCCTGACCTGTGGTGCCCTGAGCCTGTCCTTGCCTCACCCAGGTGGCACTGCTGCTCCAGCACAACTGTACTGTCCCAGTTTGGATCATGACCAGTTCTGCACTCAGTCCTGTGTGGGTTGTGTTGAATTGCTTGATGTTATTTTTGCTATATAGTGGCATACTAATCCAGCAAAACACACTGCTGTTATACTTTGTAGGAAAGTCTTTAGAAAGTTAGCAAAAACTAAAAATCCCTCCTGAAAAATTATGTGAGGCAGCTCAAACATATTCCATCATCATGTTGATACTTTTCCATACTGTGATGTGTTTTTTCATGTATATGGTGCTAGTATTGCCCTTCTGCAGAGTGTCAGAATAAGCCTGTTTGAATAACCCTGCTCTGTTCTGAGGAAGATAGGGAAAAGCTGGGCAGGTTATGATGTTGGTACTGATCTTTGTAGAAAATGGTGTCAGGATGTGCCCAGAACAACTCTCCCGTGGTGCTAAAGACAGGATGTGCCCAGAACAACTCTCCTGTGGTGCTGAAGACTGTGGGCATCCTCCACCTTGGTGGAGGGAGGACGAGGAGAACAGCAGGGTGCATGGAAAATTATGGTGGATCACGTGCCACGTCTATTTGCTGCCGTTTCCTGTTGCAAACAGCAGTCTTTCACCATGCCACAAGTGTACAGGAACTGATAGGATGGAGAAAATGGACTCATTGCCTGGTAGCACTGGATACAGGGAATAGGCAATGGTAGACAGATAGAGGCTGTACTCTGTCCGTAACAACCTTACTGCATTTCTTCGGTGAAATTGCTTGAGTGACCATAATGTTTCCAGATTGGAAGGTGGCATTTCAGCAGCTGTGATGTATATTAGAGTGGACACTATGTCTGAAAGCTCTCAAGACCATACTTGCTCTTGCTCATGCCTGTGTCATCGAAAACAGCACTTCAAGGAAAAACACTTTTGAAATAATATATTCCAGCCACCACAACATGGAAAGGAAGTGACACAGCAGGCTGCACAATAAATAGGAAAGCAGATAAATCCCAGGCCAGATTTATCAAGTGACTGTTTTCAAGTCTAAAAGTAGTGAAAAGAATACACTAATCAAAGGAACAATATCTCATTTTATATCGTGCAGGCTGCTGTGAAGTGGCTGAACAGGTAAAAATGGGGTTCAGCATGGCTGGACACTTAGGGGCACTGCCACATTGCTGGGTGTCGTGGCCCTCCATGCCTTTTGCAATAGCCCTAACTTCTTCTGGGGCTACTGGTCCACAGTGCTGCTGGGTCCTGGTGCAGACGCAGCCTCGAGGATGCACAGCAGCACACCAATGTAAACAGCCTGCTGAGGAACAAGCACTGGGGCTTGGGCAGGTACACACACAATGGAGTTGGGCACCTATACAGGATTTTTCCAGGAAGAGCACAGTGCTGCAGGTGGCACGGGAAGCCCTGACAGTCTTATTTCAACTGCTGTGATTCCTAATTATATTTTTTCTGCCTAAGTGCTCCATGCTACTTCACATTGATCATAGCTACTTACCCTGCAAAAGCTATACAAGGAGCTATACAAGCTATACAAGCTCCTTCATATAGGAGCTAGATATTATTAGTTTTAGTAATTGGAAGAAGGTACCAATTTCTTTCAACCAGTTGAAATAAACAGGACATGATTCCATTGGCTACTGATGTAGCTCATAATTTTGAAGGGGTTAAATTATAGGTGATTCAGACTGCCACCTATAAAATCCATGTAATCATAGCATCATCGAATCATAGAATGGTTTGGGTTGAAAAGGACCTTAAAGATCATCTACTTTCATCCCCCCTGCCATGGAGGTCCAGAAGACCAGGCTGCTCAAAGTCCCAGACAGTCTGGCGTTGAATGCTTCCAGGAACAAGGCATCCACAATTTCTCTGGGCAACCTGTTCCAGTGCCTCACCACCCTTGCAATACAGAATTTCTTCCTTATATTTAACCTAAACCTACTGTCTGTCAGGGTGAAGCCATTCCTGTTTGTCCTACCACTACATACCCTTGTAAAAAGTCCCTCTCTATCTTTCTTGTGGGCTCCTTTCAGCTACTGGAAGGCTGCAATTAAGTCACTCTCAAGTCTTCTCTTCTCCAGGCTGAACAAACTCATTTCTCTCAGCCTTTCCTCACAGGAGAGGTCCTCTATCCCTCTAGTAACCTTGGTGGCCTCCTCTGGACTCACTCCAATAGGTGAATGTCTTTCCTGTGCTGAGGACCCAGGGCTGGATGCAGCACTCCAGGTGGGGTCTCACCAGAGCAGAGGGGCAGAATCCCCTTCCTTGACCTGCTGCCCACACTGCTTTGGATGCAGCCCAGGACACATTTGGCTTTCTGGGCTGTGAGTGCACATTGCAGGGTCATGTCCAGCCTCTCATCCACCAGCACCTCCAAGTCCTTCTCAGCAGGGCTGCTCTCAATCTGTTCATCCTGGACTGATACGGAGAGTTGCCCTGACCCAAGAGTAGCACCTTGCACTTGGTCTTGTTAAACCTCATGAGATTCCCATGGGCTCAATTCTCAAGCTTGTCCAGGTCCCTCTGGGTGGCATCCCATCCCTTAGGTGTGTCAACAGCACCACTCAGCTTGGTGTCATGTGCAAACTTGCTAAGGGTGCCCTCAATGCCTTTGTCTATATCTTTAAGGAAAATATTAAATAGCACAGACTCCTGAGAGACACCACTTGTCACTGATGTCCATCAGGACTCTGAGCCATTGTGCACCACCCTCTGCATGTGGCCATCCAACCAAATTTCTTATCCATGTAACAGTCCACCCATTGAATCCATATCTCTCCAATTTAGAGAGAAGGATATTGTGAGGGACTGTGTCAAAGGCTTTTTATCCATGTAAAATCCTGGCTGGAATCTCCATACTGGAGCTGTACAGCTGCACAGGTACAACCCTGCCACCACCCTACTCCAGGCCAGGAGTCCATGGATTTACAAAGGGTTGGAAATATGAAAATTGGGATCTGCTCCTCCCACAGTGCCTGCTCTTCCTAAAGCAATTGATAGGATGGACTCACATCACTTATCTGTCACTAATAAAACAGTCCTGATAAAATAAATGATTGAAAATGTGGGTTTCCCTCTCCCCTTCTGCACTACTCTTAGGAGTGTGACAGCACCCCATTCCTGTGGGTTTTTTCCCATCTGCTAGCACCCATTTTAGGGGACATCCAGGGCATAGGCCTATGCATTCATCCCCTAAGAATGGCTGCAGGGAGTTGGAGGAATCAATTCCTGAATCCTCTGGAGTGGAGACAAATACCCATTTCATACTCTTATTTAAACACTAAATCATCTAATGAATCCTCTTTCAGTTCTTCCTCTCTTTGGGTGATTTTCAGATAGAGGAGATGCTAAGCTGTAAACAACATTTTTTTTCAGCATAGTCTCACTCCATAAATGGTTATTCTGGCTTTACTGTGGCAGGGTTTATTGTGTGATTAGGCTGACAACATGCTAATGCTCTGCCCTAGACCTTCCACATTCCTTAGGCAGAATTTACACATTGAAGAAAAAAAACAAAACAAAACCAACCACAAAGCGAGGAAGTACTTTCTGTACTGAAAATTTTGAACCATCTCCATGCATCAGTTTTCTGAACTTTGCAGCCTTGATCAGCTGCTACTCTAGCATCTCCTAAGGCTTCAGTAAGTCTCAGGGCAGGGGAGACTCTTCCCCTCACCCCACACCAGCCAAAGATGGGCATAATTTGCTATTGAGAAGACTGATACAAACATTTGTCTCCCCAGTAGTCTGCAGCTGCTGGTATGGGAAGCATCTCATTTCCAGCTGATGATCCTTGTTAAGGTATTTTTTTAGCAATGCTAATTGAAAGTTTCCTGCTTCTGATTCCCATTCCACAATTTCCAAGGTGAAGAGAAAAGCAGGAGAAGCACCTGGAAGACCAATAAAAATTGTTCATACCTGGTAATCACAGAAATGCACCCACCAAGATGTGACTGGTGCTGGGTAGGAAGTGAGTGGGTGTGTGTTTGGGGGGCAGGCAGAAAAGAGCTGAGGGGACCTATGGGGGTTTAGTGAAAAGGAAAGTGGGGGCTACCTTTGTCATTATTAAAATGATAAAGCTCCACCTCCTTTCTTGAAAAGCATCTCACAATCTTGTATGGTTGCTCAAACCCTGGATGCTGTAATGACATTTCTGGTTCCTTGAGCTGGAAATCTCTCATGGTATTCCCAAATAGCCCTCACTACAGGACTTTCCCCCAGCTCTCTCCAGCCTGATCATGGACCTGTCCATGCTTGAGATAGGGTGCTGCACATCTTCCAACACTGTGGACCCAGTCAAGGGCATGAGTCCCTGTGCAGACCAAAAAGGAGTCCACATATCAGGGCTGACATTACGTCTTGTGAGCAGGTGGTTTTGACTTATCCATCATTTCATAACTCTAGGATGTGAAAAAATCTCTTAAGAGGCACCTTATTGACTCTTATTGCTGCTTCCCTTACACACCTTGGACTACCATCTTTCCCGACAGTTTATTTTTATATTTACCCACACATGCATACTCTAAGGACTCATCTCACTGCCTCATCCCAGCTTTTGGAGTGGCAGATACCACCTCTAGAACCAGGAACACGGGTAAGCTGTGTTGTGTGGGCATGCAAGGGGCTGCCACGGATCCCAGACTCTCTGCCTCAGTGATGGAGTGTTCCTCTTCATGTACCTGCCCTCTGCACCAGAATGGAGGGCAAAACCTTCTTGGTGTCTTCACACTAATGTACCAAAGAGGACACATCCTGTGGCACTGAGAGCAGCCAAGCACCTTGTGAAAGGTTTTCTATTACTACAGAATAAAATAAGTTTCTGAGGTGGAAGGGAGGTGCTGAGCCTTTCCAAGGAAAAGTCAGCACAAAAAAACAGTTCAGAGAAGACTAAAAATCCCAAACCTTCTGCAGCTAAAGCCAGATTTGAGCTTCCTTAGGTGTGAAGTGTAAAAAAGGCAAATATACACTGTTGCAAAGAAGCTAGGAAAAGAGAAAGGCATAATATTTTAGCTTGGCAACTATTTCTACTTCTATGAAAATATGTAGAAAACTTTGCTAATTTCAAATATAAGAAATTTTTATTCAAAATGTTACTGGTTAGTAAAACCATTTAATATGTGAGATGTGGCAATTTTATATGTGCATTCCTTATTTTCAGGTGGTTTTTTCCCCAAAAGATGTGATCGTGTGTGTGTGCAGTTATAGCTCTGCAGGTGTTAATGGTCATCACTGGGAAGGGAAGTGTCAATAAAATTGCAAGTCTCATTAAGGTAGCAGTGGGTGCAAGCCAGCAGAAAGAGCAGCCAAATGCCTTTAGGTGTTAAAAGCAGCTGCAGACAAGGACCTTATGAAAGCATTAGGCTACTTGGCTGGAGCAGAGATAAATCAGGAGGGTTAACCAGAGCTTTTCTGATTACAAAAGCAGAACAGGGGCTGGAGGGCTCCTGTCTGCAGGCATGGGACTGAGCAGCCCCTGGGGGAAGCAGAGCAATGGAGCCCCTGGTAGTGCTCCTTTGTGTTCAGGGGGACTACAGGAAAATACCTGTTTTCAGGCTGGAAGAGTATATCCAGACTGCTCATCTGCTTGGGAAGTCTCCTTCCAGCCTCGAGTTTTGACTGAGAACAAACCACAGTGCTTGAGTGGGGCAGTGCAGGCTGCACACACAGTGATTGGGATCAACTGCCAAGGAAGGGGGGAAATAAATAACCCTGACCACAGCCTGGCCTGCAGCCAGCAACTCACTGGAGCCTGCCAAGCCCCAAACCAGTCCAAAGAGCCACTGATTGCATAGAGAATCCCGTCCACCTGCTGGCTTCTTCCTTCTCCTCTTCATCCTCCTTCTCTCCGCCATTTAGAGTTTGGGAGCTGATGTCCTTTATCTCCACTGCTCCTGGTCAGGGAAATTTGGCCAACATCAGCTAGAGGTAAAAAATACCAAAAAAAGGAATTTCAGTATTTGACTGGAAAAGGAGAGCTTACCCACTGTGTCTGGGAAAGTCTGTAGCTTCCCAGCAAACAATAGAGACCTTAGGGTTTTTGCACAAGCCTGGAATGGGGAGGAGTTGGAAACAACCAAATTACAGGTTCAGTTTGTTTGTGCCTTTTACCATTTCTCTCTGAATCCTGCAACACTGCCCTCCAGGTAACTAGGTAACTAATGCACCAGAGATTATGAACTGCTGTGTCTAAAACATTCCAAAATTAGCATTCCTGCAGTCCAGATGGTGCACTGTGAATGCCTAATGGCATGGTATAAAGATTATATTGGCACTCGTGAGGGATGATCCAAACAGCTGACTTGTGCCTCTTCCCTCCACGCATCGTGCATTTGTTGAAGTCCATGCCAAAAACTTCACATCCCACCACTTTGTATTTCATGCATGAATGTGTGTACATACAATTACTAAATGACAGAAGACAATATTGAAAGAAAATCTTGTCAAGTTATACTTTACATTGATGCTATCTAGAATATTCAGTTAACTCTCTGTTTCTCTCCCTCATGCTCACTTCTGCTCATTGAGTGTTTCCATCTCCTACAAGTCCAGGTCCTCCACTGGTGTAAAACAGTGTGGTGGTTGTGTTGTGGGTCTGGTCCTTGCTGGGCTTCCCATTTCCCAAGGAATTATCAGACTGAAGCACTGAGACTGATGAGTCCTAGAGTGGGCTGCCAAGCCTGGAACAGAAACCCTGGCTGAAACCAGGACTCAAGCTCCACCAGGTCCTCCTTCCACCTCACAGAGCTTCTTCAAAGCAAACAGATGCTTCCAAAGACTGTTGAGGTGCTCTTGTAGCAATGATATTCACATCTCTCTTTTTTTGACAATAATATACTCCTTCTTTTCTCATTTTATTTTACAATTGACATCACAGATGACCCAGACAGGGCACAGCAGTACTGGGAATACAGAGGTGTTACCTAGCATGTGCTAAAAGCAGGGTAAGAGGAGGCTTAGTTCTGTCCTGGCCAGCAGCTGGCAGAACAGAAACCTGGACTTTTACAGTTCTCCAAATGCTTCCAGGAGAGACACATTGATAAACAGTGAGACATGCGTGTTTGGGAATGGTTTGCTACAATGCTGCAAGAAATATCTCTGGGATGAACTCTGCATGAGGCCCCTGAAGCATAAAATAGCCAACCCTCTCTTTGCTGTACCCATCAGCATCAAGGTTGCAGCAATGCAGGTGGAGCATCTTCTTGATGCTCTGCATCCTCTTGAAGGAGAAAAAAGAGAGTGGCAAGCAGCCTGGAACAGAACAACAGGGCAGTGCACAGCTTATTAAACATATGGGGTTTCTTTCAATGTGCCAGATAATACTGATATTTACAGGGAGATGAAATAAAATCTATTTGATCAGATAGCTTGTCAAGGTCATATATAAAACATGTACTCGATTAGATTTCATAAGGAGGAGAGAAAGAGCCCTGCCCTGCTCAGCTTACCCGGAGTTTCCATAAAATAAGAAGATGCCTTGATAGTTTCCAGTCTTGTTCAGCCATGAGGTTAGATATGGGCATGACCCCCTCATGCTGCAGGGGCTGTTTGTCTCTCTGCTGTGCATGAGGACACAGGGGGAGGCTCAGGGAGCCATATCAAAAAGTAGAGCTTCAGCTTTGTTTTCAGTCCCATTACATGGTATCCATGGAAACAAGGATGACTTTCCAATCCTTTTCTGGGGAAGGCATGGAATTCACTGCAGTACAGTCTCTTCTACTAAAATTTTGAAAAACATCTCTGCAGGGTGACTGTTTTTTATCCAAAAAGCCTGCAGTACAGTTGGTTGGAGGGAGCAAGCCCCTTTTAACCCTCCCATGAAACATGGCATTTCTTACCAGGTCTGTGGATCCTGCTTTCCAGCTGGATTTCATGGAGAGGATGTCAGCCAGCACCCCAAGTGAACACAAAACAACTTCCCAAATTCACAGGTTGGAGGGAGGTGGTAGTGGAGAAGTGGGGAGGGGTGAGTTGAGGCTATGAGGTGGAGGGTGGAGGCCAAGTGGGTACTGGGGGAAGACAACTAAATCAAATACCCACCTGGCTTCATAAGCCGGGCTGGCTTGGGGCTGCTGGTGCTAAAGACATCACGTCTGGCATATCAATATATGATGCCAGGGTCTGTCAGGGAAATCTTGTTCTGCCTAGAGATGGAAAACTTCTGGAAGTTTTGAAGGCTTAAGGGGAAAAATACATTAAAAAAAAAAAAACACCCAACCAAAACCTGAACAAACAAACTTGAGAAAATGCAAATAATTTCAACAGTTATACTGCTTATCAGAATGATGTGTTTTTAATTCTTAAAGAGTGAAAATATGTTGTATGCTTGAAACCATTCAGTTTTGAAATAAAAGACCTGCATTTGAAGTGCTTTAGTTATTAAAAACATTTTGAAGAGCTGAGAATGGCAGAAGTCATGTCATGTTAAAGATCTCTCTAATCTTACTTCACTGTTCACTCCGAGCAAAATTAATTTACAAGAATGTTTCTTCTACAATTCTTCTGCAAGTATTCAATTTTCCACATTAAAAAAAAAAAAAAAATTAAACGGGAATTTTTTTTTCTTCCAAATCTTCATTTTCCCCAAAGTTTCCAATCTCTCAACATGTTCCTCTGGATCCTCCCGCATTTGAGTCCCTGCACTGGATTTTCCTGATGATCAAGAATGGGGTCTTGTAACCAGACGTACCATAGCCCACATTTTCAAAGCCATCAGTCCCTTTACTCCCATTAATAAAAAAGAAGATTTGCACACCTATACTTGAGAGGTTTTACCCCATTGTCATTCTGTGCCTATGTACCATTACTGAATGAAGGAGAAGAATTTTTTTTGGCTTGTTCATCCTCCTAGCAGTTTGTTGCTCTGGTTTCCTATGGAAATCTGTCACTTTATCTGCAGGTCCTCCTAGTCCAGCTGCTGCAGCTGGTGACCACTTTCTCCAGCACTTGACATCTGGGCAGTGCTACCAAAGCCAGCTGGGCTCTGGTGGGCAGTGGGGGCACAGGGTGAACAGGGGATGTTTCTGGTCATGTCATAGCTGTAGGGGCTGGGGCTTGATGGCCCTGACCTCACCCCATGGTGGCATCAGCCCTGTGAGAGTGGCCAGAAGGCTTCATGACTCTAAGGCAGGATGTGACCTGCTGGCTCTGGGTGCCTGAGCCTCCGCCACTCCCCTTTGCAGCACTGTTGCCAGAGCAAACAGATTGTATTGCAATCCCTCCCAGCAGGGATCTGCTTTTCTGTGAAGTATCATGCCCGTTAGCCACGCAAAAGTAAAGCTACTTTAAGAAAGATCATGTTCTTGGGCTCCTGTGAAATCATATCTGACAGCAAGTTTCCAGGTGGGTCTTTTCTCTCTGGGGCACTGCTTAGTTAAACTTGAACCCCAGTTCCCCCTGACCATCCTCTCTGAAAACAAGAGACAGGCTGCCAAGGTGTGCACTCCCCTGCTATGCATGACCATGCTTTGCTAAGGCAGCCATGTGCAAGCCCCATTCCCAGCTTCAGCAGCACAGCTGGGACCCCCTCAACACTCACCAGGGTCTTGCCTTTCCCAACCCCACAGTCACAGGAGGGGAGAGACACGGGTGAAGAGATTCACCATTTCTGATGTTCTTTGTTGGCATGGCCATCCCTGGTACATAACATTACTCCACAAATCCAGCTGTAAAGTTTTGCTCCACCCGAAGAAGATGATTTTCATTTTCTGCAGGTCATTTTGGCAGATTTAGTGGCTCAGAACAACAAAGCAAAGCAAGGAATGGGAGACAGATTCAAAACAGCTGAAATCCCCACTTCTTTCCAAAGTAGACTCGTTCTGCATGAAACTTCTTTCATTGCATCTGACGTGGGATTCAGCAGTCAGACAGCAGCACAAAGAGGCTAGACTTGATGTTTGTTTGGTGGCTGCGCAGAGCCCATTGAAACGTGCCTGACAATTTTTTTTCCTCCTATTCAAAGCTTTACCTGCTGGTGAGTCACTGGAGGGCTGACTGAAGGAGTGTATTGTGCATAATTATTTGGAAAAACAATCTGACGTGCTAACTCCTGTCACAAAACGTGTGATTTGTAATATACAGAAGGACAAAAAGCAACATAAATGCTTTAGAAGATTCCTTGTCTCATTTAATTCCCTCATCACAGTCTTAACCAAAAGGCCAGCAAGATATGGGACTCAACAGGCGCTTCCCAGGCACAGTCCCTGGTGATTTCTGAGCACCAGAGGAGATGTGGTGCAGTGATCAGGAAAAAAGCAGTTGCTTCAGTCCTTCCTCCTCCCAGCAGCAAGCACGAGGAGGTGCAAAACAACAGCCATGGAGATTTGGGATCAAAGGTGCTCTGTCTCCCTCGGTAACCAAGAATGTAAATGCAGAACCTGCCTTCCTCTCTCCTGAGGAGCTGTAGGAAGGCAGTGTGTAAGTGGAAGATGTGCAGACTCACTCCCATTTCCCTGTGCCGGGGCATCTCTGTGGCACAAAGCAAATGCTCCTTTATTTTTTTCTGGCCAGGAGACTTGTGCATCCCTCAGCAAACTCTCCTTGGCCAGACACTTGCTGCTGTGGTGGTTCCAGTGGTCCGATGATGGCTAATTCTGCATTTTGATTTCGACTAGCAGCAGGGAAATAAAGGCTGGCAATAACACACAAATATAAAAATGAAATAAAATGTCAGCCTTTTGGATGGCCTTAGCTGGCCATGTCAGGCCACTTCAACCATTCTTGGATGCCTCCTCCCCATGCAGGGATCCATCTGTCTTATGGTACAGCATCTTTTGGGCTGTGGGTCCTTCCACATTTCACCTTTCTCAGCAGGAATGTGGTCAGAGTGATAACAGACCTGATGCAAATTTGCCTGTTCCTCTCTCCCTGGATTTATACATCTTACCAATACTGCCCCATCCTGAGGTCAGAGGTGCCTTTCCCTCCCCTCCATCCAGGGAAAGTCTCTGGTTGCCTGAAAACCAAGTGCAGGACTGGTGGCAGACTGAAAACCAAGAAGGGGGAAGGGGCAAGAAAAGTGGAAGCTGCTGCTCTGGTGCAGCATGAGCTGGGAAGGTGATGGCCCAGGGCACCAAGAAGCTTGATGCAGTTTATGACGATTTTGCATCTCAAGAGCTTTGCTGATGAATGTTAAGATGCAAGTGAAAAGTGTTGGTTCTGGGACAAGCCAAATTGCTGATAAAAATGACTGTTTTTCTGAAATGCTGGGTGTCTTAAATGTCCTGGGAAGAGAACGGGTTGATAGAACAGCAAGGTCTTTCCCCATCACACATGGTTTGTTTGCAGAGCACCACTCCCAGGGAGGGCAGCTCTCTCCTGAATGCAGAGGGCAGAAGGGCTGGGAGTCACAGTTTGCCTTTCAGACAGAGGAATGTCACCAGCTTCACACTGAAAAAAGAAAAGAAAGCAAGAGTCCACTTGTGACGAAGGTTGGTTCACAGTGGGTAGTGATGGAGGATGGATGTGGAAGAATGGGGATGTGCAGAAGGAGGTTTTGACAGCATTTGATGGGGAGCAGATGGAGAACCCACACATTATAATTTCTCCCAGATGTCATCACCGAAATGGGAGGGAGGCTTTTTCCTAAGCCTTCTAAGTCACTGCAATCCCTTCTCATCAGCTCCATGTTACCTGCTGCAAAGGAACATGTGGCTAAAGTGCTGTCAGATGCTTCACACGTGTCTCACCAGTGAGCAAACCCTTGGAAACTCTTGCCCAGAGATTGGGGGGTCTGATTTGGGCATCCCCCACCTTAGTGAGGAGCTTCATAGCATGTGAGGAATACTGTGTAGGAGAGCCCTCTCCAGACAGGAGGGTCCTGTACATCTCCAGAAAGCAGAATGTTGGTGGGGTTTGCTTTCCTTCATTGCCACGTAGAGTTTCCATTGCTCATTAAGGCAGGTCTGTTTAAAGAAACCATACATGTCTATCACTCAGTGCTTTCATACATAGCTTCAGGTGGCCTTTTGGCAGGTTGGTGCTGCTCTACATACCATGAATGTAGAAGAGCACCTGGTAGTATCCTCCTACAGCCCTGGGGGGAGGCCAAATCCCCTGCCCACATGCTGCAGTGGGGATGCATGCCAGGTGACATTGCTCTGGGGCTTTTGGGGTGCCTGTGGTGTGGCTTGCCAGCCTGCCTAGCACTGGATGGCATTAGCTGTGTCAAGTTGTGCTCAGCCTCTGGACTCCTCCAAAACTCGTGTTGCCCAATGGCATCTACAGCCAAATTAAAGGGCACTTTAACTGCCATAAGCCACTGACTGCCAATTGGCAAGGCCTACTGGGACAAAAGGCTGTAGCTTAAAGCCACTTAAGAAAAATTATGGTGTCTCTGGTTATTTGCTGCAATAAGAATAGTGAGAGTGGGTGTTGCAACAGTAGTGCAAGTGTTGCCACTGCTTGTCTGTCAGAGCCCAACTAGCTGGTAGCAGAACAAGGTACTGAGTAAAATGCAGATCCTTTGGGCTCCCCTGAGCCCTGGGAAGCAAAATAAATGCCTGTAAGTGCAGAAAAATACTCACACCATGGTGAACAGCTGTGAACGAGGAGAGAGCTTTGAGGGAGCTCAGCTATGAGCACAGCTGATGTGCAGCCACAGCATCAGGGGCTGCCAGAGCTGACAAACACGGCTGCTGCCGGCTTGCCAGCATGGAGTTTCTAGCTGTGAGGATTCCTCAGAGGAATAGCAGGGTGCTCACAGGAGGGGAATGTATCATCAGTGCCCTGAGGCAGAGGACTGAGTGGAGATTTCCCTTGGGGTTTTGATGTGTGAAAAACCACTTCCTATCCATATCTCAAATCACTCCCTATCCGTATCACATACATCTCTGGTACCCAAGGGGCAGTGGCAATTGTGTTCTTCCTGCGATGACGAGTTCAAGGACAATCTCCAGGGTCCTGCCAGTGCTTCCCAGCAAACTATGTCCCGTAGTTTGAAGGGTGTATAGTTTTGATCGATTGAAAACACAATAGGTCAGTTGTCCAGCCAGTTCACGTTTTCATGCTGTAAAATTCACTGGCAGAAGAAGCTGTGTCAAGTCTGCATCTCTACAGGCAGGCTCAGAATCACACAGAGGAATAGAGGAGTTGAGATCTCTGGGTGCTTCTTGCCTGCATGTCATCATCAGGAATGAGTAGAAAATAAAGAGGCAAGACATTTTTTTTCTGTTGTTTCTTCTTTTACATTTGACATCCTGGCCTGTATCAGAACTAGTGTGGCCAGCAGGACTAGGGCAGTCACTGTCCCCCTGTACTCAGCACTGGTGAGGCTGCACTAAACTGTGTTTAGTTCTGGGCCCCTCACTACAAGAAAGACACTGAGGTGCTGGAGCATGTCCAGGGAAGGGCAACAGAGCTGGTGAAGGGTCTGGAGCACAGGTCTGATGAGGAGCAGCTGAAGGAGCTGAGATTGTTTAGTCTGGAGAAAAGGAAGCTCAGGGGGGACTTTATCACTCTCTACAGGTATCTGAAAGGAGAGTGTAGCCAGATAGGGGGTTGGTCTTTTCTCCCACGTAGCAAGTGACAGGACAAGAAGAAATGGCCTCAAATTGTGTCAGTGGAGGTTTAGGTTAGGATATTAGGAAAAAATTCTCCATCAAAAGAGTTGCAAAGCATTGGAACAGACTGCCCATGGAATGGTGGAGTCACCACCCCTGGAAGTATTCAAAAAACTTGTGGGTATGGTACTTGAGAACATAGTTTAATAGTGAATGTGGTGGTGGTGATAGTAGGTTAAGGGTTGAACTTAAAGGTCTTTTCCAACCTTAAAAATTCTATGATTCTATGATATTGGTTTATGTTTTTCTTGCTACAGGGGTGGTGTGCAGGGGCATGTGCTGCTACTCATATGACAGGCATCTGTTGCCCATTACACTGGGCTGTCTGAATCCCCTACCTGCATTCTGTGCATCACCCTCAGTTTCTCTTCATCTTTTGCTACCATGGGCTTTTTTCTCCCCCTTTCATTCAAGGACCTTTCTTCTCTTGGACTTTGAAGTTGACTTGACTATTTAATATATCTTTAAAAAACAACAGAGACCCTTTCCAATAAACAGAGACCCCTTCCAATCAAAGAGAGCCATGTGTCGGAGGCGTTCAGCCTTCCCATGGGATCCCAGACATCTGCCTGGGGGTTGCTGACTGACCTGAGCTGCTCAGGGTTGTCTTTAGCTCTTGCTCTGCACAACCCACTTAGCTGGACATGGGAGTGGGGTGTGCAGGAGAGGGCAGGGCCTACCACTCCCCAAAAGTCTCCAGCTGAGCTGTGCCAGCTCCTGCACTTGTGAGTCATCTGGGAATCACTGATGAGAAGTGAATAATGCAAAGTGCTCCTTCCCCAAGCAATAATCGTGGGATCACTGCTGACTCAGAAGCAATGTTTAAGGACCAGAATCATGCCTACAGCACCTACCAAAGGCAGCGAGCAGGCTGCCAGCTCCTGCCCTAGGGATCCAGAGGGCAGTGACAGGCAAATATGGGAATCATGGAGATACCACCTGCACTGATGTCAGGGGCTATGTCGTGATGTTTGAGGGAGAGTCGACTAGGTGACACAAACAAAAAACATCCTCCCCGTCAGATAACACAGGTCTGAGTTTAGATCACAGAGATGCTGCTCTGCTTTATTGAATTGGTCAAACAATTAACCTAATTTTTCATTTTCCAGACCACTCATGTCCCATAAGAATTTAAATACTTCCAAAGAGCTAATGCCATATGTGAGGTTTAAATATAACCTCCTGGTAGCTGATAAGAATATAGAGGAAATAAATAAATAGAAAAGGCATGTGTTAGTGAAGACATTTTTAGAAGACTTAAAAACAGACCAGACCAAAATAGTCCATGAGCAAAATGAGCCTGGAGTGTCTGATCCCGGACTGAGGAGCCTATAGAGGAAAACAAATGTTTTGCTCTGTACAAACTTGGTTACAAGCTGGACCAGAGCAAATTTTGATATACAGCCCTCAGCCCTGTGCCTGTGCTGTGAGCATCCCTTTGGATAACCAAGCATCAGCTAAGTATCTTGAGTGAGAATCTGGTACCCAGCACTGCCAACACTCTGTTCAGTGGGATGCTTTTTATACCTGCTGTTATTTCCTAGATCTCCAGCAGCGGGCTGTTATGGGGAGGTCATACCCCAGTGTCCCCAGAGCTGCTACTTTTGAGCTCCCAGGGAAAGGCCAGCATACCCAAAGCACCCCACCATCAGGACTCTGCAGGAGCAAGTCCTTACAGCTAGACCCAGTTTGTCTGAATATTAACCCATACCCAGCGTTCCCAGAGCCAGCTCTTCTGCATCCCTGGCTGCTGGTGCTGCTCCTAGACATCCATCTCCAGATCATACTTCCCCTGCATATTTCTGGCTGGCCAGGACTCCAAACAATAATTTTACTGGCTGCATCACTCTGCAGTGACACCGAGTAGCTGCATCATGCTGAATGTGCGAGCTCCTGTCTGCACTCCAAAGAGTTATCCAACAATTCAGTTGGTCAGATAAGGACAAGGAATAGTTTTAATGATTGCAGTTATTTCCTAAAATGCATTTGTTTATCTGTGGGGGGGAGGTTGTTGATTTGTTTGTTTTGTTTTGTTTCATTTTTTCCACACAGTTGACATGAGCAGGAGTTTGCTGTGGGCTTCCTAACACACCTTTCTCAGCCGGCCTCTTTCCCTGGCAGTACTTTAGTTGCTGAAGGTGAGGGACACATGAATACACCTGAGGAGTGCATGGGATACAGCCAGATGGGCAGCAGGTGATCATTTTCAGCATCCTCAAAAGCAGTGCTCCCCTCTGTTTTTACAGGGAGAAAATGAGAAAGGATTTTGGCTTTCAATGTATTTGAGGGTACAGTTAGAGTTCAAGGCTGAAGCAGTTTACCAAAATCTCAGCATCTTGAGTGCTGTTGTGTTTGGTGGTTACTGGAAAGCTTGGGGTGTTGCACAGCATTTCCACCAGGTCCAAGCGGAAAATGGAAAAAAACATGCCTTGGTAGTAGGTAAGAACCAGCATGGCAGAGCTAGTGTGGGTTTGAGAGATAAATCACATGGGTTCTTCCCTGCCATGAATTTTCAGTGTTGTATTTGAGGGTCTGGACTGGCACTGTCTGCTTTTGGTTGGCATGGGAAGGCTTTAAGCAAATCAAGAATTGTATTTCATATTGCATGGTGCTGAGAAAAAAATCTGTCTCCAAATGGCATCCCCACCTCAGATCTTTCCAATTGGCTCTGAAGAGGCAAGAAACCCAGAAGGTTTTCCTAATTCTGCCACGGGCTCTTGAGTGGATTAAAGTGCTTTATTTTCTTTTCAGCAAGGAGGAGGCACTGACCCTGATGCAGCTTTGCAGAGATGCTTGAGCTCTAGAAATTAAAAGTACTATTTTACTTCTGTTTTGATTTTAATTGTATTCACTTGCAGAACTCCTGTAATTATTTTGCTTTGTTTGGTTTGTTTTCAAACAAACATCTCTTCAACCTAAATTTTGTGCCCTGTGTTTGTGAGCAATCTGCAATTAGCAAAAATATATCTGTGTGTGTGATGGCAGAGGGGAAAAGGGGCTGTTAGTATGGTGGGTGATGGGATTTCCTCCCAAATAAGCAGCATGTAGGAAAATACAGTTAAGCTTGTGCATTCCTGCCTGTTTCTTTCCTGATGCAAACATGGATATTGGTGCTAAGGCTATTGATAGAAGTTGTCCCTGAACTTCTACACAGATTTCAGCAACGTGCTCCTTCTACCCGGCCCCCAGGATGGCCCACGTACATCCTGTACCCTGCACCCCTCTCCCACCTGCTTAGAAGGCATTTGCAGACTTTGCTGGCTGCTACAGTGATATTTAAATCAAAAAATGAAAGCACTGCATATCAACAGCATTCTTTAAAAGTATCAATCCCACTTTAAATAGTTGCAAACCCCATGATTCTTGTTTAACTGCAATCTTTTTTTATTGATCTACACCAGTGCCCAAGTTTTCTCCTTTGTTTTGTCTGCTACAGGTTGGATACACCTCTGTCTCTCCCTTTTCCTTTCTCTCTACCGTTTCCTGAGGATGTGCCTGGCAATGTATGTGGGTTTTATTACAAAAGAGAGCAGTTATTATCCAGTGCACTAGCTTGGAAAGGGATACAATTTGCATTTCAGCACGGAGGAAGGAGATTTGCTGCCATCTGCACCTGGCAAGAGAAAGAGCTCCACAGCTGGAGGCAGCTGCCAAACTTCTGCCAAGCACCCTGCCTGTGAAATAAAGCAGGCTGCTCAGTTCTGCACCCGGTATGAGTCTTAAGTCTACAAATACATTATCAGGTGAAGTGTTTTTCATCACAGAATATGTTTGGATTGCAAAGAGCTGGATCAAGCCATGACAGGAAATGGCCATACACATGCAGAAAGAGGGTTTTTTTCCCCATTTCCATAGTTTAAACAGCAAGATCCACTGGGCTATTATACTGATACTCACATAAGTGAGTACTAAACACAATTCAGATCTGTCACACACATGCGCTGCACAGTAGAATGAAACTCCTGGAAATTTTACATCAGATATAATCAATGTGTTGTCAGCCCATTTCATAGGATTGTTAAGAAAATAAAAAAGAAGGAAAAAAATTGTAGTGTTATTTCCTTATTGCATGGGCAAACATCCCGTATTAGACACAGAACTTTCCAAGAACAAAGTCCAAAGCTGGGAGGGGTATGGTAGATATAGGTAGCAGCAGTACATGGTGACACTGTGGGTTAGTGATGACATCATACTGACTCACATAACCTATCTAGGTGGTTAAGCGTACATGGAATTGGTTTTTCTCATGTCGAAAAACCCGGGCTGCACTGACAGCTGCTGCACATGAGGGCTGTGCAGGGATTGCAGGTGAGTGTTGGGGCCAGCTGCTGGAGTTCCCCACAGAGCTCTGTCAAAAGCAAACTCCTGCAGCCCCAGGAGTTCCCCAAGTGGTAACTCGTGGGGTGCTATTGCCTTCACAACAAAGGAGAGGAGGCTTCCAGGTTGAATTTGGGGTGCCTGTGGCACTGCCCTGGCCCAGCTCTGCAAAAGCCTCCATCCTTGCCTCCACCCTGCACGAGAAAGGACTCTGGCTTGGGGGCAGAGTTCACATCTCAAGGATAAGGTGGTCCCTTCCAGAATGCCTCTGAGGGACTGCGGCTTCTGGCCACAAGCATGCCAGTGCATGGACACCTGCCTGATAGTATTTGGGATGAAGCCCTGGACCTAGTTAGTGTACCAGTACAGAGACAGTGTTTCTAGGGGCTCAAGACAAAAGCAGGGACTGCTACTTAAGGATATTCATCTGCCCAGGTTACCTAGAACAGGAGCTGTGGGGCAAACCAGCCTTATGCTGCCTGCCTGCAGGGACAGCCCTGCTTTCACTGGAGAGTGCTGGAGCTTCAAGCCTGGGTTTTTCACCCTGGATTACTAACTCAATTACAGGAAAACTGAGAACACTTAATTCCCTTCCCTCCTTATTTGTTTTTCATGAGTCACTCCATAAATAATCATCCACAGTAAGTGCTCAGCTGGGAAGATTTTGGTGTGGGACCTACCACTGCTGTGCTGCTGGTACTGAGTGCCAGCGTTCCGCTTGGAAGCCTGTCATCACGAGCTACAGATAAGTCTGCAGGTACCTTTTGAATACCACCAGCAGTATAGACATTTAATTCCTCAGGCAAATACAAATTGAAAAGGTAATATTTAATCAGCATTTAAGTAAGCAGTATAGTAGCACATGGTTTTCGCTCACAATTTCTTGTTCTACTCTGGCTTCTGTCCAACATTGACTGTGACCTTGAGGACTCTGCTATACTGCTCCCAGTCACATCTTTGCCTCTGTGTCTTGCTTTCAGGAGGCTGCACTGCAATTACATGGCTCTGCTTCGTGAGTCTTGCACACTGCTGTTCATCTCAGGCTGCTGTAGTAAATCAGGAGGAACCTCATGAGCACCCATGGCATCAGCATAAAAGCAGTAAGAGCCACATCCAGCACAGCAGGGTGATTCACTGCCTTACTATTTGCAGGCTAGGCTTGCATGGCTGTTGTGGATGCAAAGGGAAGGGAATAGCCACAGTTTGCCTTCCTCTTCCCCTCCATGCCTCTAGTGCCATCCTTTCATCTGTCCTAATGAGGAGGTTTAGTGTGTCAGTGGGAAGGAGATGGGCTTACAGGAGCCACATTGAATTCCTAGTGCCTCATGTTTCCATGGCTGTGGATGGTGCTTACGAGCTGGTAAAATCGTGTAGGATCCTTCCATTCACCTCCAAATATGTATTTTGGTGTCATACAGATCCTTCCAGTACCGACTCTGCAGGTGGACCTGGGGAGAGGCAGGAGTCAGGGATTGGTGTGGCTGTATGATAAAGCCACACCAGGATTATGGATAGACCTCAGCACTGTGACCAGGACCAGCCCCAAGAGCCAGAGCAGTGGGATGTGCAAGGCTGTGGCAGGAGGACCAGTAGGAGAGGATGGGTGAGTGCTTGGTTCCCACCTCTGCCTTCCTCCCTGACCTCTTTCTCTTTGTTTTCTTCCTGTTGCTCAGAGCAAGCTGCTGAGTCAGAGCAGCGGGAGCAGGAAATTCTCTGTTTGGAGGGTGAGATCAGAGTGTTGTTTCTGCTAAGCAAAAGCAATTTATTTTGCTTTGCTGGCGATTTCAGTGCAGTGGGGCCAGTAGGCTGGGCAGCGTGCTCTGCGGCCGCCGTGCAAGCAGGCTGCTTGTTTTTCCTCACACCATCACGATAGCAGAGATTGCAAATGCAATTACACTGGTTTCACAAATTAAGCATTGCGTGTACTGTAATGAAGTGTGAGCTGGATTATTAAAAACAGGTCGTAAGATTTTTTCACACCCATTTTCACAATAAGTAGTTGTAATTATTCCACCCCATCCCAAGGACTCTAAATTTTAATTATATTGTAAATTGTTGTGAAACACTGAATCTAACACAAGAGAAAATACAAGGGGAAAAAAGATGCAGCTTTTCATCTAGGGATGTTACAATGGCTAAGAGGATGCTCTTTTTGAGTCTATTTTGCTTTAGAGGTTTTATTAGCTAAGAAAGTAGGACTTCATATTGAGGGATGTAAGTTTTGGATTTAATTGGTTTTGGCTCTGAAGGCTTACAAAGAGATACTTTCATTGGATTGCAAATTATATTTCCCTTACAATGCTGAGGAGCTCTTGTCTCTGTCTAAATGAAAAGCACATTTCTGTTGCCTTTGTTCATAAGTGGTCCTTTCAGTTAGAGAGTTTGCATAGTAAAGCCCACAGAAGAGAGAGTAGAATCTGTTTTTCTAAGAGCCTCTCTCAAAGAGCAAAGTCAGGATTTTCTTTCAAAATTTTAAGTGCAAAGAAAATTCTTAAAAAATTATGGCAATACTGCTTTGGCGGTGTTTGTTTTGGCTAACAGTACTAGGTTTGAAATGATACTGTTCTCCCAGATGCACATTAATCTCCCTGCTCCCATGGGTCATGGCAGCAGTCCCAAAGCCCTCACAATCCACAGTGCCTGCATGTTAATTTATATTCTTAAATCATAGCTAAACGCATCATCCCGTTTCTCCCTCTCCAAAAGTATTTAGATGAGGTATCCACAATTTTCATGGCTGAAATCAAGGGACGTGCATCTTGCCTTACATAAATATGTGAAGATGAAGCTGAAGAGCTTCTAGTTTAATAGGGAAAAGATTTAGAGTTGGGTTTCTTTGTCCACTCTGAATCAGTTTTATGGCTTGGGTAGCACAGAGCTATTCATAATTTTGCATGTTACTGGACTTCCTCCACCTAAAAAGCATCTTATGCTTTTCCCAACTTCCCCTTCTGCTCAGAGAGCTGGGCAAGCCCTGGTGGCACTGGAGTCAGGGAAACATGGAAAGCTGCTGAGCTCTCCAAGCCTCTCAAACCACAGCACATCAAAGGATCTCACCCAGGTGTCCTGACTCATGCTCTTCTTCCATGCTCTCCACATTGAGACGTGTCTTGTTTGCTAAAAAAAATGCAGCCTTGTCATTATTTCAAAGTTGTAGGAGAGGGAAAGAGCACACTTTGAGTTGCCACTTTTTCCAAAGGCTATTTGTCTATTCAGAAAAATAAAGAGGGCAGGGTTTTTTCCAGTGTGAAATACTGCAGCATCTTCTGCTGCTGCCATGCAAGCACAAACACTTTTTGGTGAAGAGACAAATATTGGTGACTTCCTTAAAAAGGGGAAACCTCTGGGGTTGCTCACTCTACCTCACATGGGCTCTGTTTGAACCCACAAGGTCTCTCTACACCTTGCACAGAGGAGAGGGATGGGCTGATACAGGGAAGAAGAAGCTTTGCATTGCTGAGGAGCAGGTAGTGCAGCTGGGGGTTGTTTGGTTCACTCCACCTGCAGATGGCTGGGACTGCTCAGGCTATTGGCCACTTTCATACTTCTGCAGAGGTGTAGAGCAGGGATTCATCTTGGACGAAGCCTTTTTGTGCATGAGAAGAAAAAGCTTAACTAATAGAGAGCGTAATTAAATGGTGGATGATTGCCATCTTAATTTCCTGTACCTTGCCCTGGGAGGATAATAACAGGGTAAGCCATATCAAAATGTTCCTGAATACCTTTAGTGACATGACAACAGAATTTAACTGCAAAAATTTCTAGAAAATCATGGACTCAGCAATGTCTCTTGGCACTTGACAGTGCAGGCCTTGCTCTAGTGAGGCAGCTCTTTGGAAGTGCTCATGAGCAGTGGTTTGGTAGTAGATAGTTGCCATACCATCTTTCTCTCCATTTCCTTCTAGAAAGACTGGGAAGCCCTCTGTTCATCTCCATTAACAGTGGTTGATCCCGCTCACTACTTTTGTGAAGAAGTACTTGGAAAGAGGAGTATGGGGTAAGCAACGAGCTTTTCATGGGGAGTGCAGAACAGACAAAGACAGGATTGTCACCTCCATCAGCCATCTAGTGATAAAATAGGGCTGTCCATAGCATAACTGGTCAGTGAGACCGCTATTATTCACAGAGCACTAGACTAGCATCATGCTTCTCAAAGGCTGAATTTGTTATGGAAATTCATTCCCTAAAGAAATCCCAGAGCAATCCCATTGTAAATGCATGGCCAGCAGGTAGAATACAGCAGCCTGTGGCCATGGCAAACACAATGAGTGCAGTCAGTTCAGCTGTTTGCTTGTTCTCCTTCCTCCTGTGCCATTTCCCATCACTGTGATGCTGAGGAGGGTCTGCATTGCTGTCATCCCCACAGGCCTGTGGTCCCCACAGCCAGGCATTGCACAATGAGATAATGGAGAAACACTCCTATGACTGTGGGCTAGCAGTTTGGTGTTTTCTACTCCACTGCTTCATCCTTCCATCATATCATCCCAGCTCAGCAAGCAACACAAACCCGATTTTTAATACAGGACAATGGCCGAGATATTTCCCCTCTTGTGGGAAAAATAACCACAAATGTTGGCTGTAGGTTGTCACCAACTCCTACTCACTTTCATCCTGCTGCACTGGGAATTAGAGAACAGTTTAATAATATATAAGGGCAGGAATGATGCATTGAGATCTTAAAACTGATTTTAGTCCTAGCATCTTATTTTACCACACAATAGTGCAGCACTGCTGTGCCGTGTGTTCAGGGCTACCTGGGCAGCAGTGTGGGTTACAGTAAAGGATGTGCTTCTTTTGGAGTGAAATTGGATGGCTTTATAATTTAAATGGGGTGTTTATGATGTGCAAGTGCCATGCAGCTTTGGTACCTGTCACACGCAGGTCACACACAGCCCAATGCAATGCACCCCAACAGTGGGGTGTGTGTCCCCAAACAGTGGGGTGTGTGTCCCCAAACAGTGGGGTGTGTCCCCCCACTGCGTTTCCCACCTCTCCAGCCCAACTCAGTGGTACCGTCACACCCTCAGCTTCTCCGGCTCTGATAGCAGCAACTAAGATAAAGGTGGATCCTGATTGTTGCCAGGGTCATGGGACCCTGAGCTCTGCACTTGCTGCAATGGGGAGCCAAGTGGCCATCCTATATGCTTGAATCCCAGGAGACCTCATAAAAAACCAAGCACAGTAAATGGTTGTTTCTATTAAGATGTCTAAAACTGATTTCCTGCACTGGCCACAGCTTGACAAATAATGTTCCCAGCAAAGTTTGAAGGTACAGGTTTGGAAAGTGTTGCTACAAATGTCCTCAGTGATGCTAAATCCTGCTTTTCATCATGCTCCATCACACTTCCATTTCCATGGAAGCTCTGTACTGCACAGTCCCCACAGTCTTGACCATCACTCATATATAATTTTCTGCTGCTGCTAAGGGAGCCCATATTGTGTTCATGCTGAAAGCTGCATCAACAAGATCGCTGCAGGAGTGGATCTGAAAAGATGATTGCAGAGCTGGAAATAGCTGGGAGGGGAGGCTGGCTGTATGAGCTGGCCACTGCTGCTGACTGCTGCTCTGGGCAGCCAGAAATCAAGGGGTGTTTTGACCAAGGGTGAGCTAAAGCACTTGGGCCCCTTCTGCTCGGTTTCAGGCCAGTCCAGCCATGATTCCAGGTGTTTTATCTTCAAGCAAAGCTACCTGCCAGCAGTGGCCAAGTGACTGCCTTGTTTCTCCTGCCTGCCTGTGAAGCTCCAGCTGTGATGGTCTTGTGAAGCTCTGGCAGCAGTAAAACACATTGACTGCTGCATCCCCACCTCCCTCTTGGTGTCTCCCCTTCCCTGCATCCCAGTCTGAATGGGTCTCTAGGTTGGTGAGTGGGACAAACAGGAGAAGCTATCTGTGAAAAATCTATTAAAATAATGTTCTTGATAGTTAATGCATTTGCATTTGTAATGATCGAGGTGCTTTCCCTGGATTATGCCATCACTAATTCCGGAATGGCCATAAGGCATGTCTGCTCAAAGCTATAGTGAGCAATACTGGAAAGTGCTGGGTGGAGCAGGGAGGGGGACAGCTATTATGTGCACATGGTCATTACACATGTAAACACAATATTAAAAATAGAGCTGGATGAATACTGACAAGCATTTCTCTGGCTACCCATTGGAAATAAAGGTAGACATGAGTTTGGAATCCCTGCCGTTTTGCTCATCGCTCCTGTGACCATTCCAGTGTGAGAGAAAAATGCTTATACAAAATAGATAATAAACTCGTGTGTGTGTGAGTATTTACATGAGAAAGTTCTGTTTCGTACGAGGTGGGACACCATTCAACACAGCAGTGGCAGAACAGGATTCCTGAAACTTCCTCCAAGAATTTGCATCCCTCCCTCAAGGTGCAGAGGCTGTTGAGGTGCTGTTGCAGTAAATGAATACAAATCACTCTGGAGAGCACTCAACGAAGAGGGCTCCTGGGGGATTGATTCACGCCAGGTGAAGAGCAAAGATCAACACAGTCACTCCAAAGGAAAGCTGTGCCATGTAATTTCACCCATGATCATAAGAAGCTTTTCATCCCAGAGACAACATGGAAAATGTGGGAACCTTTAGACTGAGATTTAGCAAACTGTGACAGGATACAAGAAAATATAAATCCAAAGACCATCAGGCTGAAAGGCTGAAATTGATCCTGAAAATTCAGAAGAGGTGAAGAGCCAGAAAAATTATTTGAAGGCTTGGAAAAAAGTCCTTGCTTATGAAAAGTTCAGTCTTTTTAGTTTATGATAAAAAGAGAGACAGAGAGGTGATGTGATTAAGGTGTAAAAATACTTTCCAGGGAGAAAGCAGTGCATACCAAAAAGGCTATGTAAGCAATACTGCCTCTTTGTTTCTTTTTATTTTCCCATCTGTCTGGTGTATAAAGCCAAGTAATATAGCAAGAAGAAAGAGAAGACAGAGCTGGGACAAAATTTTCATAAATTCATTTGACTTCAATGTCTCACATGCAATTGCAGCCACCATAGTTTGCACATACATTGCTATGTACCAAGCAGGTGCTCCTCAAAAGTGTAAAACCTTGCCAAGAGTAAAGAGGGGACTCCCAGGTGGGTCTCCCAGAGGTTCTCACCTGATCACATCCTCTCTTGCCTTCCATGTAGGGAGGGTCCGGCCCAATGTGATATTTTCCCAGGTTTTGGAGGTGAGGAGAGAGTCCCGGCACACACTGGATCTCCTCCAGGTCTCCGGCAGACAAACCAAACCCACACTGCTGGGATGGCAACACTGGTGGGAAGCTCACTCTGGAGTGGTAATGGGGTCATTCTCAGGCTCCTGGAAATCATGATAGGTTTTTAAAAGTAATAACCTGCCCCAGGAACTAATTTGCTTTGAAGGAAATTAGAGAGGGAGAAAGAAAAAGCAATACAAACCCCAGCTGTCAACTCTGTTCCTTGTCTCCACCTGAGGGATTAAGCTCTTAAAACCAAATGTGAAACAAATGTGTTTCAGGTAAGTGATGGCCAGGTAAAAACTTACTTTTCTTGTTGCCAGAACTGACAAAACCAAACCCAAACCCAAGCCCTCCACAGTTGCAAGCACATAAAAGAGAAGTAACATGGTCCTGGTGTGAGATATAACTTGCAAGGTGTTTCTATTATTAGAAACTGGCATGGGCACTGGGAATAAGCCATACAGATTGATAAAATGAGTACCAGGTCAGCTGGGATGGGACCGCAGAGGGAGGGTGGTTTCTATGGCAATGGAGAACAACCGTGATGGGAGGTATCGCGTGTAGGCGGCGGCGAACAGCACCTTTGCTCCAGCAAAAGTGGTTAGTTGCTTTGGAGACAGGTGCATGCTCTGAAAAAAGCACCTCCAAGGGAACAGGACAGAGATGAAAGGGATTGCAGGATAGCAGCTACGCCATGGGTGAGCCAAGAGGTGAACAAATGAGGCAGTATCAAATGTGATGCATTTTGGTGATCACAAATTCTCTTTTGTTCTTAAAAACCACAGCCACAAGCACATGGTTTGCAACAGCACACGTCTGGAAGCACAGCATCAAGTGACAGTGGAGAGGGTAGTGAAGAAGTCTACAAATTAAACAGTAAATAAAAGTAAAACAAGTGAGACGTATAAAAATGACATTTCAGAATAAAATTCAGTGAATTTCATTTCAGTGAAGCCACCAGTGCAGTGGATCTTAGCACATGAGCTGACCAAGCCTCCAGGAACTGCTCGTTGGTCTCCTGCACCTCCAGGGGAGGCCCATGAGAAGATATCAGCAGGGAGGTGGTGGGATGGTTTCTCTCCTCTTCCATACAGTCCCAGACTGCGAAAACACACAAATGAATATTCCACCTAGAGTCTTCCCCTCTACCCAAAGAGGGTAACTTCACACGCTGGAAATCATTAAAGGTGAATACAATGACATAGCTCATAAAGTGGAGCTGTCTTGCTTTGTGGACAGCACATGTACAGTTGATGTTTGGGGATGTGGTGGGACCATCTCTCCATAATGAAAAATAAAGTCGCATATGAGTTTTTCCCCAACCTTCCTAAGCCTGAAGAGATCCTGCCTTGTCTCTGTCCCTGGATGGGCTGTGGCTGAAGAAGGGACTTTGACAGGTCCAGACCCATAAGACATATCTGAAATGCAAAGTATGGAGACTCATGTTTATGGATCCTCTTATCAACATCTGTATGGCCTTTGTGACAGCTTTGGGTGTTACAGAGGTGAAAGTAGTTAACTCTCATGGTACTCACACGAGGTATTAACACTTGAACTTTGTAGATGCACAGATGGGGACAGGAGTGAGGAAGGATGTCATCTCTGCATCAGCACTCCCTAGCTGGCTGTGGGTGCCACGGCTCACACAGGGTTGGGGTGAGGGATGGACTGGGGTGTGCTTCCTGCCCACACAGGACAATGGGGAGGACAGCCAAGAGGCACCGAAATGGAGCAGACCCTAAGCTCCCCCCATGCTCCTCAGGGATGCAAGAAAGGAGTGTGGGAGATGTTCACTGCCCATTCCTAGACAAGGAAGTGGCAGCACCAATCAGCAGTGACAATGCCAACACTAATCCATAGCTTCCTGGCTTCACATTAGTATTGTGTTGCACAGTACCACCATCAGCACCATTGCATTAGAGATAGATGAGGAACCTTAGATCAAGGTTACCAACCAAGACCGAAGCTAAAGGATTACTAGCTACCATAATGGGAGTAAAAGGAGAAGTTCTTCCTTCATCCATCCTGGAACATGGGGTGCTGATCATATATCTACAATAGCCCATTAGTAACAGGGCTTTAAAAAGCTGAAAATGGCTTTAAAAAACAATTCTATTTTGATAATTAAATCTACAATGTTTTTTGTGCTCATGGGAATCTACTTCATATCCTTTGATATACTGAATAGTATAAATTATTTTGCAGATAAAACTGATAATTTTTTACTGGAAAGGTGGTTGCTTAATAGAAAAATGAAGATTTTTATAGATACTTGATTTAACCAATTTAAAATTCTTAGTCAATTCTTGGAACAATGCCTTGTATATGCAAAGTTATACTCCTGTTTTCACCCCTCAGAATCACATGCTTTTGCTACTCAACACCATTTTTATTGGAAAAGCTTTGCCAACTGTGCAACAGCAAGACTGAAATTGTGTTTTGTCCTCCTTCTGGAACTGCTTCTTGCCCTGCAAAGGACATGGATTTCAATGCAACAGGGTGTCCTGCCTGGCAGGTCCTTGTCCTGAACAGTAACAAGAAATAAAATCTTTATGAATGAAGGTAAATCCCATCTCTATCTCCTTTCCCATTGTTTCATCCACATTCACTTAATTTTGGAGGTAGTTTCTCAGCAAACTTCCTCCCAGATATGTTGTTGAAGGTAGTGTATCTCTATAAAGCTAGCACTTGTTTTTCTCCTTCAGTTACACTGGGATGGAAAAGGATTTTTAAAATAGCTAGGCTCTCTTTTAATAATTTTCCTTGAAAGTTTTGAAGCAGCCATTAAAAATGGGTCCTTTCTACAGCAAATTCTCTCAGGGAGAACCAATGACCTGTGTGTGATACAGTCCAAATGAACTCATTATAGCATTTACAGGACAACTGCTTTCCCATCCCCCAGAGGAAGTTTTCTTGGAAAATAATGGTCAAATAATATTACTCATGCTCCTAAAAAGTTTTTGAGATGAAATTAAAGATAAACTCAGATTTATGAATAGTCATGGCTATTCATCATTTGTCACTGCTGCTGTTTGTGAGAGTGACCGTGTTTCTGCTCTATTTTGTGCTTTGTGTTCACAACCTCTTTCCATTCTCCCTTACAGAAGACCATGGATTTTTTAACTGAGAATATGTCTTCAATGTTTCTGAATCTCAAGATTGATATTTTTTTAAACTTCAGTTTTAAAAGGAATTTATTGCTGTAGAACCCTGCCTACCTCTCATTCCAACTGACTTAAGCCACACACTCTCGTGAACTACAGGACATCATCTGCAAGTGAAATAATGGGAACAGCCCAGGCTACACGAAATATAAACACCAGAGCTGGCCTTTGCTGGGAGTAGTACAGCAGTAATAGCACATACTTACAATAACAAAATTTGCAAAAAGAAGTAAATGTCCAGTTTTGGGGTTTTACCCAAAGGAAGATACTTGTCATTGTGCTGGAATGGGATTAATTAAAGGTAATTTAAAAAATCATTTTCTTAGAGATTTATGGAAATGATTGTCCATCAGAGCAAAATGTGCTCCACGAGCACCATAAATACATGCCTGTAGTCAACAGGAGACCATGGTGCTGGTGCTACTGGTAGAAGAGTGAAAACACTTGAGATAACTATGGAAGCAAAAGCTCCCCCCCGGGAAACACAGGAGAGATCCTCCTGCTGTGGGGCCCAGATGAACTCTCCCACTCACTTCTGAGCCTTTCTTGAAAACCTCTCAGCCACACACTGATGTCAATGGATCCTACTCCATTCTTGACATTTAACAGGGTCACAGAGTGAAGTGATTGACAAAAACCTCCTTGTTCTGGCCCAGCAATGAGTGTATATGGGTTTAGAGCATTTTTCCACATAGCTATACTGAAGTCTTCTAAAAAATGCATGTGCAGGCAGCTCATTCTACAAATCCTATGGTGACTGTTAGCATCATGGTGGTTGGCTGAATTCAAATGTGCAAGACGTATACATTAAGAAATGTTATATTCAAATGGAGAAAACTTTCTAGAAATATTATTATTCACCCCCCACTATCAAGAGATCATAGCAATCCAACAAGATCTGACTACTTTGAATTATTATTCATGTACCATGGAATATGTATTTTTTAAGTAGCATTGTAAATGAATGCTACCAAAATGTAATTTGTAATTTAAATGTAAATCAGAATTGACTAAGAATATAATTAAGCTTTGAATGCCTAGGTAGTATCTGCAAACCAGACTGTTTGGTGGCGGTTTTCTACTACGATTTTAAAGCACATTATTCACCCTAAATACCTCAATGCATATTATCCGTATATGTGTGCTATAAAAATGTAAATAATAATAAGAGATTAGGTTACACACTGTTGAATTCTAGATTGATACATTTCTTTGAAAGTGAAAACTGCTCTATGCAGAGTTATATGGGATTCTTTATGGTTGCATAGAGGCTGACTCAGCCAGAGGGATGTTAGGAAGAAACAAAGTCCTCCCATCACAAATGGTTCTTCTGCTTATTGAATTTAATGTTGTAGCAGAAGTAAAAAACACAATGTCTTCTATATTAATCAAACAACACTGTCATGTAGTTTTAAGTAGTACACACATTTATATTAACATTTGCTTCAGTGCAAGGTAATTGTAAGCACATATAGAATATGTCTATCAGTCTATCTTCATATTGAAATCACTGTGTGGTTGCCTAAACATTTTGGTACTGGCCAAGCTGGTGTGTAGAGTTGACACTGCTTGCCCAGCCCACTGCTACCCCCTCAGCACAGGCATTTCCCCATTGATGCAACCACCTCTGGGCTGTGCTGTAATGTGGGAGCACAGCTATTAGTGAAATTATCTCAGTTGAAAAAAAGACACACCACCATGTAGCTACACCAGTAGAGAAACTGTGAGGTTGAAATGTAATTTAGATTTTACAGTAATACAAATGTTTTCTTACAGAAACAGGGACTTTGTAGCAATGAGCAATTGGCAAGACTATGTGCTTGATCAAGACGAAATAAATTAGTTGAAAGAGGCCAGGACATATTTAAATCTTTTAAAACAAATGAGATGATTTTAAAATGTCTCTTTTGATCTATGCACTTAGGGCAGCTATGAAATTGCTGACATTCTCTTCCAGAGGGCAATAGAACCTCTTTGTTTCCTATCAGCACCTCTGTAGCCTAGCTGCCCAAGCACCCAACTAATCCATGGTCCTGAAGGTTTCCAACATTGAATCTCAGATGTGCTTCCCCATACGGCCTTGGCCATCACTATGGAAGGGTCTGGATTCCCAACAGGCAATGGTTGTGGACTGCTTGTTCCTGAATATCGAATATATAGATCTATTCTTGTTTTTCAGTGGCCAACTACATGCATTTTGAAAGGGGAAGAGCACAAAGAGAAAAGGCATACAGGAAGGACAGGCAGAGGCTTTGGGGACTGAGTGCAAGGACTTCCCTGTGCTCCCACACATTCTCCTTGGAGATAATAAGGATTCTTCTCAAATGTGCAGTTACACTGCATATGGCAAGTTGATCCTGTCTGGATGCCAGGTGCCCACCAAAGCCTCTCTATCACTCCCCTCCTCAGCTGGGCAGGCACCAGAAAATAGAACAAAAGGCTCATGGGTCAAGATACGGGCAGGGCGAGATCAGCCACCAGTGACTGTCACGGGCAAAAGAGACTTCACTTGGGGAAATTTTTTTAATTTATTACCAATCAAACCAGAGTAGAGTAATGAGAAATAAAACCAAACCCTTCCCCTCCACTCCTCCCTACTTTCTCGGTTCAACTTTACTCCCTAATTCCCTCCCTCCTCTCCCAGTGGGAATAGAGGCTACAGTTAGTTTACCACACCTTGTCTCTGCTGCTCCTTCCTCCTCAGGGGGAGGATTCCTCACACTCTTCCCCTGCTACATCGTAGGGTCCAACCCTCTTTGACAGGCAGAAAGGAATTTATTACTGACAGCTGAAATTAGGATTTTAATAATTACCTGAGCTCTTCTTTGCATAGACCCAGCAGGAGAACGTCCTACAATGTGCAGTGTGTCAGCCACTCATCTTGAAGTAAATGAAAGCTGAGACTTTGCAGCAATGGAAAGATGTTTAGCAACTTTCAGCATTAGGCTCAAACATGTTTTCTTAGTATGAACAGTGGATATAAGTTCAGCAGGAAGTTCACCTTGTATGAGGTAAGGACAGACAAAAAGTACTCAGAGTGTAAATGATGTTAAACACGGCTTAAGTGGAAGAGGTGGAGAAAACAGAATGGGAACAAAATGTTATAGAAGATTAGGAGGTGAATTAAGATGATGGCTTCTCCCTTCCCACACTTAGGTACTGATTTCACAATCAAAATCTTCATTTCAGGGTTTGTATTCAACTGTTTGCTCACAGAGCCTTTCAGCATTGCTTTGATTTGTCTGTTCACTAAAGAAAACAGTCCAACCTTTGCACAGGAACAATGCCTTACTGTGGCTCCTACCTTCTGTAAGGGTTGTCTGAGTACAGCCTAGTGATGTACCCTAACTACTGGAAGGTCACTCCGGAACCTTCTCTTCCCCAGGCTGAATAAACCCCAGCTCTTTGGCCTGTCTTCGTATGAGAGATTCTCCAGCCCTTGAAGCATCTTTATGGCCTCCTCTGGACTTGCTAAAACAGGTCCTTCTTATGTTGGGGGTCTCAGAGCTGGCTGCAGTACTCCACGTGGAGTCTTACGGGAGTGGAATAGTAGAGAATCACCTCCCTTGACCTGTGGGTTGACCTTCCTCCAAGATAACTCATCTGTGGCCTTTCATCACCTCAATCAGGCACAAGTTGTCTTCATCAGATCTGCTGGTTATCAATTGCTTTACCCATTGCAGCACGTCTTGTAATTTCTAAAAGATTGTGACTTTTTGATCTTCCCTGCTCAGAAAAACTGGTCATTAGCTACCTTTCCCTTGATAACTTAGAAGTGTAGGTGGATGCTTACCCAAATAGCAGGGGGTATTGAAGAAAGGGTAGGACACCAGAAGCCTGATTTTTTCTGTCAGTGAAAATCTGCAAGAAGTCTACATTGCACACAGTATCTAAATCTATTCGAATACATAAAGTGTTATTGTTTTTATGCAGAAATCTTTGTATGCAAATTCTAAATAATTCATCAGTATAACAATCTCATCAGCTTATCTTAAAACCTTAATTTAGGCCTACACACATCCAAATAGTTTGTTTTCCTGCTGAAACTACCTCCACCCTTGGCTGCTCATAATCCTCTACCAGCCTTGTCTTTTGAGTGTTCAGTTCCCAGCAGGGAGGGGAAATGCTGTTGCTGCTTTTCTGTAGTTTCAAGAAACAGGATGACTGAGAGGCTCTGGCCACCCCACCGACTCTCTCAGGTAACTCAGCACACCCAGCTCGGAAGCTGAAATCAGATAAGAAACTGAGAAGCCTTTAGCTAACAGGGCAGGAGAGGAGAGAATAGCAGAGGACTTCAACTGCTTCTCCATCTAAAACCTCCTCTTTCCTTTAGCTTGTGCTTGGTAATTTTCTTTTTCCCTTTTCAGTGTCACTGACTTGAAGAATGTGGGGAAGAGGCAGAAAGAACAACTTTTTTTTTTTCACTTTAATGAAACATGTGACAAGAACTTTCCATCATCATCCAATACCGTTACTGTTGCATGGTCTTGCCATAGAGAAAAAGTCAGGGAGGGGCATTCTTGTGCTGTGAGTTTCCTTATATACACTAGATGTTGTCAGAACAAAATACACCCTTGGTGTACCTCCTGAGCACTAAATTTAAATCACCAACAATTCATGCAAACTCTGACTCAAATCAGAGATTTCAAAGTGAAATATTTTAGGACTCTTCACAATGACCATAACTTTAAGCAAGGTACAAAATCCCTGTGCATTGTTCTAGGAATGAAACCATTTTCATCAGAAACCTTGGTGGGGGGTGACCAGTTTTAAGATGGAGCTTTTAAAATATGTGGAAGAATGATTCTTTACAACTAAACTGACTTAAGGAGCCAAAAGGTGCTTCCTTTTTTTTTTGTCCTTTTTTTTTTTTTGGTCTTGTATCCTATGTTCCAGTGAAAATGTCGCAATTAGGCAATTTTAAAAGTGAGCTAGGTTGATTCTGTATTTAGGGAATGAGACTGCTTTCATATAGTCATATCTCATGTGGAAAAGCAGAAATGTTGTTGCTCAGGACACTTAAAACTGGACAGGGTAGCACTAAACCAGAAACTAGAGAAGAATCCAGCCCTGGAAGACAGTGTCTGCAAGACAGTAGTTGCCTCTCTGACTTCTATTATATCCACGTTTTTTCACAGTGATGTATTTATTTTTGCACCCTGACTCCTCTGGAGACAAACAGAAAGGATTCATCTTGACAATACATCTCTGAGAGTCTGAGACATTCAACAACACTCACATGTCTTTTCCTCACTGACTCCTAGGGAGTTAAACTGTGGATGCACTGAACTAAATTGTAATTGAATTGTGTCTTGATGATGAATGGGCACTTGTGCACCGGCCCCTTCTCACAGAACATGGGTTATAGGTTGAAGATCAGATATCTTCTCATGTGGGATCTGTGGCTTGCAGTGCACCAGCAAATTGGAATATTTCAACTTCTTTGACTGGTTTCACCCGTGAATAGTAGTTTCCTCATTGAAAAGGCAACCTGTCTGAACCACCCAGCCTTCTCAAGTTTGAGCACCTCCTGGTGCAGAAATGCAAGGAGAAGGAGAAAAGGCTGAACGGACAGGAAAAGCTTACAAACACACAGAGTTTTGGCACGGAAAAAACATGTTCATTCAAGCACAACATCTTCTCTTTCTTTATTAGTGTGTAAATTTCCACAGCCACATTTCTAATGAGGTTGTGGTTTCTGCTTTTCAGCTTGCATGGGGGAGCAGGTCCTCAGAGTGGGCAGAGATATCCAGCAAGATCCAGCCTTAAACTATTGTTTTGTTGAAATGTATTCCCATCAGACATACCAGGGATGGGAATGTGGCACAGGGGAACAGTGTTGTCTGCAAGAACTTCCCCACGTGGGACCATTTTTCTGGCAAGGGGAAACTGTCCAGAGAGAAAATCAGCCACCATACTGCCATATCAGTCATCTTAGGCTTAGTTTTTAAGTGCTAAAAATATAAGCAGAAGACACAAGCTATGTTCTTCCACAGCTGAGGAGAGGAAACAGAGAAGATATGTCCAAATTCCTTCAGGAAGAATCACAACAAATTAAACAGTGCAATCTATCCAAGTGGTGCACATGATGATCACACAGAAGGAATGGTTCTCAGGAAGGTATGAGTGAAGGCAGAGATGGTGCACAGCTCTCTAAAGGATGACCAATTGCCCTTGGTCTGCAGCAGGAGAGGAGTAATGTGGAGGGTCTTGTGGTGATTTAAATAAGAATGGGCTGACATCAGATTGGACACATTATAACCAAGGTCAAAGACATCACAATGCAGGGAATAGAAACTCTTCAAGTTTTATCTCTGTTACAGTGCCATCAGATACCAAATTTATAATAATTTGAGACAATTTGCATTTAATCTGTTTGTAACAGTCATAAATAAATTGCTAGCAAGTATTTTTAATATTATACTATGATTCATAATCATAAATAATAATTCACAAATACTAAAATTGATATTTCACAATGATCACCAATGAGAGAAAGAAGGATGAGCTGTTACATGGAAAACAGTGCACCCTTTTGGGTGAGAACACTTTCTTATCTCTTCTGCTTCATCTCTAAAAGGTGTTAGGAAAAGAGTGAGAGGTGAAATTATTGAGGGAGAAGAGAATTTCTTCATTAAGAGAGAGACTATAATGCTTAGGCTCAGTTTGCTTAATAGCCAGAGGGAAGAGAGGGAGAGTTATAAGGATTTCCAAATTATGCTGATTAGAGAGAAAGGAAATTGCATGTTACCATCACTACTGAAGGAGCCAGGTGACTTTTAAACAGACTGAAGTCACCAAACCCATTTTCTACAACTTTATCCATAGTGGTGGTGCTTTGTGAGCAAACCCATCTGTAAATGATAACTGCACTTTTTTTTTTTTTTAATCCAAAAGATTGTGTGAGGATAAGCATATTGAAACTTAAAGCCCTGAGCTGAGACCTGAGTTCCTCTGGGATATATCTTTGTTTCATCCAAGAGACTAGTACCTGTGTGGCCACACCGACAGCTGGATTAAGACACTAATACAGCTGGAAGTAAAAACTAACTGATTTTGGCTGAAAGTTACTATTGTTTTAGCAGCTGTGGCCACAGCAGTTATGAAGCCAAAAAGCTAATGGAAATATTAAATTTCTAATTATAACTTTTCTTAGAAGTTTGCATATGGATATCTGATAACTTCACTGCAAATCATTAGGCCCCCGAGAAAGGTATTTAAATGGAATGGGGATGATGGGGAAAGAACTGTGCTTAGAAACATACACTGCTCAGGCTCCCTAAGGATGTTCCTTGTTTCTTTTTTCTCTCCAGTTGCACAATATCAAACACTCCCTAATCCCATCATGCATACAGTGTGCAACAATATACATCCATAACAAGCAGCACTTACAGTGCTTGAAATCTTCAAAAGTCTCTACAAACCTGAGTTAATTAACCTGTTTCAACACCCCTGTGGGCTAAGCATAATTATTCTGAAGAAGCTGAAACAGAGAGGTTAAATGAGTTACTGTGGGCCACAGAAAGTGAGGGGCAGAGGAGGGCTGGGATTGCTGCTGCTGGCACACTCTGACCCTATGCCTCTCCTCTTCATGCCCTTACATGCCACAGACTCTCAAATATATGTAAAACTAACAAAAAAAGAAAAAAGAAGCCAAATGCATAACATTGTTAAGGTTTTTATACGACATTTATTTATAACAACCTGCCATCAATATTAGTTTTGTCTTCTGGGAGCAAGGTGATCCTAAAGTCACAAACAAGACCTTAAAGCGACTGTAAAGCACCCCACTGCTCAATACCATCATTAATATTGCACATGGGAATCAGGACATTAAGCCTCAGAGTTCAAATCAAACCTAAAATCCAGCATCCTAGTTTGGATTTGGTGTGTGGGTTTAGAGTATTAGATAAGGTTGGAGCCTATTTCCAAAGCTTGCTGGGGGAAGTTTTGGAGTGTCTTTCTCTCTGGAAGCATCTCCATGCCTCTACAGATATTTATCTGTTTTGTTTGATGAAAAGTTGAGATCTACTGCTTTTTACCCCAAACATTTTTGACTCATGTATATATACAAATTCAAGGTCATATTCTCTAGCACATGCATTTTTATTTTGGTGAATTGATTATTTTAGAAGAATAAGATATAAGATTTATTATCCATATGTTTTGAACAGAATGCTTGGGATTTCCAATATGAATGATTTTATCAAAACTTTCTCTTTACATTTATGTCAAAGAACTGCTTTGCACTGACATTTGTCACAACCATGGATGTATTTAGAGGGGCACTTCTGAAATGCCTGAAGCAACCCTCCCTTTGTAGAAGGCAGATCTGCCCTGGTGACCTCAGCAATGCAGATGAGATCAACATGCCACAGCTCCAGCATGTTTTCAAGCCGTGTTTATACATCATCCAGTACTCTGATTTTCAAGGGTGCTTCATGCCTTGCCATCAGTAAGTCAAGGGTGCTCAGCTCCTGCAGAAAATAAGCAGAGAAGTATACAACAAAAGCGTAATTAGCAAATGAGTCATTAATTCTCATTATTCTGCAGCAGAATCAGAGCTGTTTCATCAGGGGGTAGCAGGTAGTTCTAACTGACTGTTAGCATGGAAAACACATCCATCACAGTCACTTCACTCCCTCGGGGGAGCATCAAGGAAAGAAAGGCAAGGATGCTGGAGCAGATAAGCACTGTAAGGACCTCGTTCTGCAAAACGCTGAAATATGGGCATTTCAGTCATGCTGACTTTAGCAGGCAGGGAAAAAAACCATGGACTTAGATAGTCAGCATCAGCAAAATGCCAGTTTATTAAGATGACCAGGTCTAAGGGAAAAAACCCCCAAATTTCTTTAACTTATTACATGTATAATCCTCTACTACCTTTTGGTTGTGACTGTGGTCACACACCAGGCTTATAGTGTTGTAATCCTGTGGGTTTTAATGGACCTGGTTCTCAGCCACCGTGGGTGAGGTCAGGGTTAGCCCATGAACGGAACTCTGTGCCAACACCAGAGCTTTTGCATATGGTTTCATAATCAGCTCTTTATTAATTCCTGCTTCAAGGTGCTTAGTTTAAAATAAAATGATTTTTCATTTTCTAGCCCAGCACATTGAATATCAGAAGGATGAGAGGTGGTTTTCTGCTTAATGCCTGGTAGGAAGAGCTGATCCAGCCCACGTGCTGGCTCTGGGCATCTTCAAAGGCTTACAAAATTTTTAGAAAATATTGTATCAAAATCATTCCTGTTGGTTAACACACACATTGACTGCGGGAAATCAAATTAATCCCTGGTGTTACTTTGTCCTTGTCAGCAGATTAATTCCCGGAATTACTTTAATCTATTACCTTTGCTTTCATTTTCTATTAAATGTTTATAAAAAAACATCAATAGGAAAAAAATGATACACAGACAAAGCAAACACGGAAGCAGAACTAAGAATAACCTGGTGAACTGCTCTCACTGGACAGTATAAATATTTCTTTCAGGTTAAAAATATTTCTTTGAGGATAGAAAGCCCTTAAACACCAGAATAGATTTCAGACAATGACACTTCCTCACAACCAAGGGAGTAACATGTTTTTGCCCGTAAAGGATATGCTCTTCTTTGCAGAGGAAACTCCTGTTGGCTAATTTCACCATGGAAACTCCAGGTCTGACTATAAAAAGACCATCTTATCTCCTGACAAATATCCTTATGCTGGGAATAGCAAAAAACTAAGAGTGGCTGGTGTGACTGCCGAGTACAGGGGTTACTACTGGTGTGGAGCAGCCATGGGGCAGCCTGGTGCAGGCTGGTCTGCATGAAAAGCAGAGCTGAGCACACAGACATCTCCGTGTCAGTAATAAAGCCCAGGCTAAAGCCAGCCTTAGGATCTGTCTGCCCAAATCTCCTGTCCCAAAAGTGACTATTGCATTTCGCTCACACTTCTGGGACAAATGTGAATTGGCCAGATGTGAGAACAAGGCCCAGAGTTTTCAGCTTCAAAGGGGTTTCTGACCCAGAGGTTTCTCACATTGATCCCTTGAGCAGTGACTCTCTGAGGCTGCTTTGTGTGGTGTAGTGGTAGAGATGTTGTGTGAGGGGACAAGCCGTGTGCTGGAGGTGCTCTGATTTCTTTGGATCGGTCTGCAGAGATGTCGAGATTGCGGTTTCCTCCTGGCACAGCTCTCAGTTTTCAATTCCCTCAAAGGAGCAAATATAGAATTATATAACATAAATATAATAACATTATTATTAATAATATAACAATAAACAAAAATACATATATATATATAACATAAATTATCAAATACTCTGCTGCTGCTGATGGATGAAGAGGACCAACGTGGTCACTAGAATACTTACAATGAATCTTTTTACAGATGCAATGGTTTCCAGGTTTAATTTTGAGCTCTGTCCTGCTGTCTCTGTCAGACAGTGCACTATTGAGGCACTGTGGGTGACAGACTGATGGCTAATGGTTACACACACAGCTAAAAAAGAGCACAGGTAAGGGAAGGCCAGTCCAAATAATCAGAAAACAGACAAATTTGTGATAAAATAGTAACAAAAAATAACGCAGTGTCTTTCTTGTGTAATCCCAGCCACCACGGTGATTTACAGCAACCTAAGGCAGTTTTACACAGGTTTTATCTTTTTTCTCTACAAGTAGAGAATTTACATTAGAAATAGCCATGATTTTACTTCCTATTGCACTTGGTGCTGCCACAACATCTCCGGATGACCTGAACAGTGACTCTGCCTGGGCTAGTTGGTCTCCATCACCTGCCAGTGAAAGAACAGGCAGCATTTAGGAAGAGGGAGACCCATAATCCACAATATCATGCACCACTAAGCAGAAAGATGCATTACAGCTCTTGCTCTTATATGTCAGAAAATCCAGAAGAAAGGATGCATTTTCTTCCTCCAAATTAAAAAACCCAAACAACCCCAAACCAAACAAAACAAATGATTTGCAAGTGTTCAGGAGTGTTGGAAATTATTTTGGAAAGTGCTTTAGGCTAATTTTGTACACCACAACAGAGCTGTAGTGGGTAGAAACACACTTTCATCTTACTTATTTCTCTCCATCTTTAAATGCTGGGTTTACTAGGATAAGTTTCTCTTTCAAATCTGCTCAGCATGACATAAATTTTCTTGGTTATGAAGTGTCTGGCCACACAAGTACAGATACAGACATGTCCAATGAGCTTATGATCTTCCTGTCCCATACTAACACTGAGCCAAATTTGGCTTCAGTTTCCACCAATCTTTTCCCTATCAATGGTGCAAAAATCAACAGGGCTGATTTTCCCTACACCTGGGACTGCATTTTTCTGTGCACCTGTAGCAGGATGAGTTAACTCATACCAAAATCAGGAAGGATGTGCTGCAATTTTCTATATCCAGCACAAAGCCTGCTGTGTGGATGGCAGGATACACTGGGCACAGCACCTGAGCTCAGCCTGGCTACAGCACACACAGGTTGGCGTCATCTTTGAAAGGTGTTCGGCGAGCAACAACTCAGGGGAAACCCCACTTCACACAGCTTTGGGTCACCAGTCTCTGTATCCCCATATTGTGAGCATCTCCAATGTCTCCCATGAGTTCTCCCATGCCAAAGGGGTACAAGCAGGGACTTGCCAGAGCGACTTGTATACCTTTGAGGTCTCAGCCATTGTACTGTTTTGTGACCAGAATTGGCCAGTTGGTTTAGGAACCCCAGCCTTTCCCCTCCTCCTGATGATCATCCTCTCTTAGAGAATTTCTGGGAATTTCTGTTGACTTCTGCCTGAGGCAGAGCATGCGTGCCCTGCGTTGCCTCTGTGCACGCTGCAGGGATGAGCACCTCCAGAGGGAGCATTTGCCCCATCTTAAAACACCATCTAAGCAAGAGCAGGAATTTCCTTTTGCAATTTTATCTGGTTAAAAACACACAAAATGCATCCCACCCCAGCTTGTAAGTGCCAATGCTTCGGTTGGCTTTTGCATGTTAGAGCGTGTAGAACTGGGGGTGAGAAATAGCTCTTTGCATATTGCCAGAAGGTAAAGCAGTTCAGGAGGGATTGTAGATATCTGGATGCATTAACAGGCAAGCAACAAGAGCACAATCCCTGCTCACTGCTGACAGATTTCTCACTGTGTAACACATGAGTGGAGTTTTGAGCAGTAACCACGTACTGAGGTGGAGTACGAAACACTTGATATTTGGTTGTGTTGTGTAGCTGCTGAAGCATATACAGACTTGTGGAGATTTGCAGGTCCAAGAGGCAGAGGAGCCCTTCCACAGGGGGTATGGAGCCAGTCCACATCATTTCTTGGCCTTTTGGAGTGACCTGCAGCTGGGTTGCAGGCCACCAGAACCCTGGGAGGGGCAGAGCAGTTCTGCCATGTGTGAAAGTAGTTCCTCTTCAGCTGGCACTTGTCTGTATGTGGTGCTCACTTAGTGCCTCATACCAGTGACACACTGTTAAATTTATTATAATGTCTTACAGTGCTGTAAAACATGAACTTCAGCTTCTCGTTTTAGATTGAATTGTGTTCCAGGCATTTTGTACTTCATGGAAAACACATCAGGAAAATGTGGTCTGTTACTTGCTATTTTACTGTTTAGTCTCCAGTAAAAATCTTGTTGATATTGTTTGTTTGGTTTTGTATGTTTATTTACGGGGGGAAAAGGAAGACTTAGCCTGAGTTCTTCTGCACTGAAATGTTATTTAATAAGTAGAAGAAAGTAGGTAAGCTGGGATTCTGTAACTGTCTTGTCAGCAAATTAGCTTTAACTAGTGTAATGGCAGGAGTATTCACTTCTAAAAGAGGAGAAAGTTCAATGTCATGCAGTAAACCATCCCTTGCTTTTCAAAAATTAGGATCATAGGTCCAGAAGAACAAAAAACCAAGCTTTTATTAATTTTTCCAAATTCATAAGGATATTGTACAATGCTCTTAAATGTAATAGAGCGAATGCAAGACTTTTGGACTGTTTTGTTACAACAAAAAGAGAAGAGACCTAAAGACACCTGAAGACCCACAAATTTTGTGATACATAACTAGTTCTGCACCACTGAACTCTTCAATTAAACAAAACAGACAGAAAATCCAAAGAAAGCCTTTTCCTGTGTAGCTCCCGTGTATCTTTGCTCAACATTCACTCTTCAGAGATGTCTACAAAGTGTAAGACCATGTTAATTGTCAAACAGGTATAAAACAAACGTGTAAAACCTTCTGGAAGTACATAACCTAAAACTGAGTAATTGTGAGACCTTCTAGTCTTCCCTAACTTCATCCCTCTCCTGTTGTCCATCACCTCTTTGGCTCAGGCAAGAAGTTACCCCGTGGTACATGTGGTGGTTTCTCCGGTTGCTGTAGAAAAGGCTTGCTGAGATGCTGGTCTGGAGATGTCAGATCCCTGGGTGCATTTATTTGCAAAGTAGTTAAAGGCAACAAGCAAAGCAGTCAAATTCTGAAGGATCCTTCTTACATCCAGCAAGGATTTTCAGGCTGAATCCTGCAGCCCCCATGCAGCATCTGCAAGAGAGAAATCCACTGAAAATCCAAGAGTTCGCTGAAAATCTTATTCTGGGGCAAGAAGTTGACTTCTTGCAAACTGAGGGTGATGGTAGCTGCTAAAGGCCTGATTTTGGACAGAAAGGTTTAAGGGCATGTGCTGGGCAAAGGGACAGGAGAGGCAGAGGAGCTGGGCAGGGAGTGCTCAGGGGGTGCACAATCCCTTGTAGGAAGAGAGGGACAGGAAGGAGGGTGAGGGGTGGTATGAAATGAAGAGCAAGCCCAGGTCCCTTGGATGAGGAGCAGGAGAAGGAAATTGCAGAGCTGCGGTCAGCACGATGAGCTCTAACTCCCACAAGGGCAAAGGATGAGTGGGACGTCATGGGGTGTCCCCTTCAATCACAGCTTCTACTGAAAAGGATTGGGAGGGTGGGAGGGATCTCTCTTTTTTCAGGAGGAGGCTGTGAGCCCCAGCTCTGCCCCTCTAAAAGGCAGAACCATAAGGTGCTTTGTTGGGCTCACAAGTCCTCTTTTTGCCAGACCACATCCTTGCTAAGAGACTTTTGTGTGAGAGATGAGCACCTGCACAGGGAAGCATCACATTTCTTGTAAGAGATCTGTGAAACTCTTCCAGAGAAATGCATTAAAACATCCCTGAGGTGCTGTCACAGAAGTAACAGCACCCTCTCCCATCCTTTTCCCTTCATCTGCCCATCCACAAACATTCCTTGATATTATAAATAAAGATAGGTCTTCCTTATAGTTTCTGATCATGTTTTATAATTTAATCAGGACTAATATCTCTCTGCTAATTGACTCCTATTATGACAGCCTTGTTCAAAAATACCAATTCCAGAAATATCCTACAGAAATCCTTATAAAAATTCTGTGGTTTCTTCAATTAGTTTTTAAAGAAATCCTGAAGTTCCTGCGGAGTAGGCACTTCCAGAGAATTATGGAAAAGTAATCATGATCTTGTAATTGAAAATCAAAATGCTCACAGATGTTCATGAAAGCCTCAGTTCTGCCTCCACTAATGGTGCCATTTCTCTGACGTTAGGTGGAAGCAGGCAGGATAGTCCTTATAGCAGGGTTGGGCCAGGAAATATACAGCTTGGGAAATTTAGTCAATTAACTTAAGTTTTTATAGAAACTGGTTCCGATCATGTTGACATTGTTTTTTAATCCCATTCTAATGCAACAGAAAATACTGATTTCCCTACAGATTTGAGACCGCATGTCCACTACACAGGCAACGTGTGAGTAAATTACAACCCACTTTCCCATCAACTCTGCTTCTACCTAGATTGCTTCTTTCTCGCCCATGCTGCATGCAATAATTTTCAAAACAAACTGAATAAACTAGCATAAGCATTTAAGTGTGTTTCTACTGATTCCCATACTTAAATTAAACATGCAAATGAAAACATTAAAAGGAATGATTTATTCATGTTCTTGGGCAAAGCATACATATTAAATTAATGTACATGTATCAAAGAAGGCATTAAGTGCTGACTCTTGGAAAGCCTGTGTAAGAAACTGTACTACAGACTGTTCATTTAATATTTTTTATAGCTTAATATGAAACTTAGAAAGACTGTATTGATTCTATCTTAAGTATTTGTCAATATATTCTCATTTAGAGCAACCTCCTCATTTCCAAATATATATTCAATGAAGCACGTGGAATTTTAGGCAGACATTTAAAGTATAAGTTTCATCTCTTTAATGTTTTAAGAGTATATGTCACATTAACAACTCTTTTGATGTAGCACGTAAGATGGGAAGTTATCAGTAATACAAAGCAGCTCCATAGGATTGCTGTGCAAAGCTCCAGCAGTATAGAAAAATATATTTTTAGAATGACAGAGGTTGGTTTTAATTTGCACATTTCTTTTGAATCTTGTTTTTATTTGTTGCTCTGTTGAAAATTACATGTACATGCATTTTTAGATCTCTTTATGACACAAGAGTAGACTAGGAGGGAAAAAATCATCCAGTGATTTTTTTGTAAAGTGACTTCTGTCAGCCAAAGAGCTGAAGGCTTAAGCAACCTGCAGTTTAAGTCTCAGAGCTCCTAACAAGTAAAGCTGAAAGCTTGTCAAGCTTACAAAAACAACAAATAGCTCAAGGACAGAGCTGGAAAGGAGGGTTTTGGCACATTCAATTACTGGAAAGCTTTCACAGGAGGAAAATTGTCTTCATTGGCTGAACTGCCTTTGTACATGGAGTATCAAAGTGCCAGGATTATGGCTGGAACAGATTCGAGTTATCTTACCCAGGTTAATAGGTAGGAAACGCAAAATGGAATAAGTGAGGAAGAAGGAAAAAAACCAGCATACCCAAGATAGAAATCTGCAAGCAAGGAAAAAACATAAAGTTATATTCACAAGATGGGTGGCCAGGTAAGCAAAAGGCAGTGAAACAATTTTGCTTGCAAGGAAATTGAGAGAGGTCAGGGCGCAAGAACTGAGTGCTTGGACACAGAGCAATGAGCCCATGCAGTGAGATACAGGAGGCAAATGTTGTGGTAAAGGACCTGAAACCAGGCATTTGCAACATGGCATGTTCCTTCTGGCTGGAGTACAGGGTTCTGAGGAAGGCAGAACTCAGGACAGAGGGGTAGGGAGGTAGTGGTGAGAGGAAAACACAGTACACTATTGATGTAGTGGTGCGTAGAGAAGGAAAAGCATGATACAATAAAATTGATCAAGGTCCATTGCCTTCTTGAAAAGCACTGTAAATCTACGTTATTACAGCAGTAGCACAGATCCACTAAAGACCCTCTAGATAAAATTTGACTGTGGCTGTGTGACAGTGGAATAGTATTAGTCAACAGAACCTGTAGGACACCTGCTCCTAGAAATAGATCAGAGTAGAATTATATCAATAAAAAAATGGAGGCTACAGGTGATGACACAGTTCTGATGTTCTTAAATCTGGACTGCTGGCAGACTGTTTTTAAGATATTTATTAAGCCTTCAGGAGGCAGTGCTAGTTCAGACATAACGAGGATGTTATAGAAGAGGAGGCTGTAGAAAATAGCCCTGATCAAACAGATCATAGAGCTTTCTGATTAAACTGAATGGAAAAATAAAAAAACCCTATGCTTTTCTGGGTTCTCATGTTTGGCTTTTTTCAATCTCAGAGGAGTGTATTCAACTGAACCAAACTGAGGAACTTGGAGACTTGGCTGCAAAGGAGATTCCTGAAGTCAAAGATGCATAATTGAGTCTGCATTTCAGGAAGAGAAAACTCACAGAGAAGAACTCCAGACCCAACTGGTGACAATCCAACTTGAAAAGGATACGAGTAATAGGCAAAGAGTCTGCAAGAAATGGAAAAAAAGGGGCTGACTAACATGGAAAATTGCATCTTGGAGGTCAGAAAGTGTGGGGAGAAAGTGAGATCTGTCAAAAGCTGGGCTGTGTTACACCTTGCAGAGGAAATTAAAAACACGTTGTAAAATGTTCTTTAGTCATATAAACAAAGAGAGAGCAAAAAGAGGAATTTGAGACAGCTATGCAGTAAAGATTGGGGGTGGGGGATAAAGATAACCTAAGCATGGGCCAAAATAAAATTGAAAACTTTACTTCAGTTTTTAGTAAGCACAGTGACATGTGGGGCAAAGATGGTGGGACTCATGGGAACGAGAAAACATCTGGAGTGGAAAAAGTCTAAGGGCTTAATATTTTTGGCCAAAGACAGCAGTCTCATCTCAATCCAAAACCCTGAAAGAACCTACACAGGAACCTGCCAAAACTAGTAAATTGATATGTTATCTCAGGAATGGATGCTGGGAGTTGAGCAAGGGTATCTTCTACATTATAGAAAGCATGAAAATTTTGATCTAGCTGAACACCAACTGTTAGTTTGATTTCAACAGTCAGCAGAGGTAGGCAAAAGAAAGTATAGTTTAGCACAGCTTAATCCAAGGTAGGTTACTAACCTCCCTTCCTCTGATAAGTTTAATTGATTCTTAGTAGGGAAAACTCCCAACTTTTTTCTCATCTTATTTTAAGTATTTCATACAATGTCTCTTTAGAAACAACTACATGAGGAACATATCCAAGGCACGTGAAGAACTGGCTAATATGGAAATAGTAGCTAAATAAACGACAACTATTTAGGGAGCTACTAAAAAACCGGGCTTAGAATGAACATTCTATTAGTGAACATGACAAAAAAGCACACCAGTGCTGACATTTGTCACTGACAAAGACAGAAGAATCAGAATACAGTTCAGAAAAATCTGAAGGGTTTTCAGGATTACAACAATAAGCAAATGATGGACTTTTAAGGGCAGAGCCATGCACTAAAAATTTTTTTGTGGTTTTGCCGTGAGCTTGGAATTAATCTGTTGGTGGGCAAGAGACCTCAGTGAATTAGCTGACCACTGGTGCCTTTACACCAGTTAACTATGGTGAAGAAAAATGTAAACTTGGTGTTTTACACTCAGGTTTCTTTTATAATCAGTGAAAAGAAATAAGACACCACAACTTCCTATTTTAAAATGAGATGAATGACCTTTGTATGGAACTTACCTTAAACTTAGACAACAAAGTTTGAATGTCTGAAGTTAGATTAGATTAATCTTCCTGAGAAATATTTGGCATGAAAGCCCCATGTTAGACAGGGTTTCATCCTGCATGGTGCTGTTGACTTTTTCTTGAAGCAGTTCATGGGAGGCAAGTAAGGCTATAAAAGCCAGACACCTAAAGTTTCAATTATTTTTGAAAGGACCGAGTGTCTCAACCCTGTCTTTGAAACACTTGAGCTGTCTGCCTTTTGAAACCAGCGGGGGTGGTGAGCTCAGCCCCAGTAAAGTGCTGCTGTGGGCGGAGGCCTTCCTGCAACAACGCTGGGCAAGTGTGATTGCACTGATTCATGCCACGAATAGCTGCTGAATGCCCTGCAAACACTTGGAGTTACATCACCAATGTACGGGGTCATATTTTTATGCAGTTGGTGACCCCTATTGATGGTTGCATTGCAAAGATGAAGGAACTGGAAGTCCAAGGAGGTGGGCTGGACACACAGCACAGACTGTCTCAGTTTATTTTGTATCCTCTTTGTCTTGGTCTATTGCTTTTTCCTAAGAAAACCAAGGGAAAGAGGATGCACAACGGGGGTGCTACCAGCCTTCCTCATCCCCATGCAATAGGGACCACTGGGTGCTGAAAGGTGAGTTTGGCGTGCAGGAAAAACTAGAATACATCACTCTCCTCTGCCATCAGCAAAGAGTCTGGAGCTACCCAGGGGAAAGGTCTGGGCACTACTGAAAGAAAAAAAGAAAAATTAGAAAAATTAGTTTCCAGGAATAGGTTTATGCATGAGGAGTAAACCCCCAGGACCCTCCAATGGAAAGCAATCATTTGTGGACTGTAGGTCAGGCACAGCTACTGGACTGAGATGGAAAAACTGTTTGACATATGCCACAGGGACTTGTGAGTAAAGTCATGCTGTATCAAATTCACCTGGCATGGTGAAAATCCCTTGTAAAGATTGCTTTGAGAAGAGTTTGGATTTCCATTGCAGTGACACGGTTTCTTTCTGAGCACCTGCCCGCATGATTAGGTGCTAAATTCTGCCTTGAGATCTCTCATCAGGCCAAGTAAGACCAACGGGGCAATTAAATGCTGGAGGAAAAGATAAGGATCACTAATCAACTTGCAAATCGTCTAATCAAACCATGCTGTTCACATCCCACTGTTCCAGTGGATTTATAACTATAATTATCTTATTTTCATTTTTCCCCAATCAATTTTACATGAGTATTTATTTTTGTGCACTAAACATATTGTCCTCCATAGATTCAAGGAGTTTTTTATAGTCATGCCTCTTAAACAGCCACCTTGCATGGCAACTCTTAACCTTGATGCATATATAGACAGAGACAAAAAATATTTCTAGAGTATTGCTCTTTGCTAAATTGCAACATTTTATGAGGTATGTATGTATATATATGTTTTGTTTACATATGTATTTACTTTTCATTAGGGATTTTGTGAAAAAGCATGGTGCTAATAACATCAAGTTTGTGGGTTCAATCCCTGTATGGGCCATTCCCTTAAGAGTTGGACTCAATGATCCCTGTGGGTCCCTTCCAACTCAGAATATTCTGTAAATCTATGATTCTGTGAATATTTGTAGATTATTTATCTGCACTATAAAAGATGAGAGATGAAAAGATACACTATCCATTGCACTAATTTTTCAGAATGGTTTGATTCTCAGAACAACTTAAATCCTCACATCTTCAGTGGTTTAGTTACACCCTTTGTGGGCCTTCCCTTTTCACATCAGATAGACCTAATACATTACATATTGCAAGAACAGTGTTAATGAGGAGACCATTAGCATACACTTAGGTTACCTAATATTTTTCATTTTAAAGGTTTTTAAAGGAACTCTTGGAAGAGCTCTTTCTTTTCCATATGGGACATCTCCAACAGCATTGCAGCAGTTAAAGTGAGGCCTCTCTTAGATCTCTGAAAAATCTCTTTTGACCTGATGATGTTGAAAAAAGCCAAGGACCCTTTCCTTTTTTGTGTTCTCCAGGGCAGAGCCCCTTCATGTCTCAGGAGATACCATTTCAGGTGGATCTTGCCAGGTGGGATAGCAAAAAAAGGAGCCCCTTCCCTGTCACTTCCACTCCCTCACTGTGAGACCATACTGGAAATGGAGCAGAAGTTAGATAGATGTAGGTTTGGGCATATATATCCACTAACTGGCTTTAATAGCATCATAGTTTAATGACTTTTGACAGGATCTTGCAGATTACATGAGCTGTTGAATCCTGGCATGACATTTTTTAGGTAAGCCCTGAAATTCTTGGCAAGAAATTCAGAAGCTTCACAGTCAAAAAGGGAATGGAAGCCACTGAGTTCATGAATTTTCCTTGTAGGAAAATGTAGTCCTCTCCATTGTACTGAGCCACTGTATTAAGGACAAAAATAGAATAAAACTATTATTTCTATATAACTTGTCCAAAATAATAGTAATGACAGGACAGTTATCAGGATTGCACAGTCTGTAAAGGCAAGGAAAATTTAAGTTGTTCTAAGCATAAAGCTTTGGAGCAAAGAAAGGGAACTATTTTCCACAGCTATAAATGAGTCTTCACCTTTATGCTGCACTATTCAATCTGCTCTGACAAATCCCCCCATGAAAACCCTTGTATTGACCTAACAGCTTCAATCCCCAGATAAAGTTTTCTCCATTGCAATAAGAAGCAAAGCAGAGGTCAACATAGCAGATATATGACACTTGGGAAATTAGAGGGCTTTAATAAAATGAAAATAAATCTCACCTTTTAAATCAAGAAGTTTTTGTGACCATTTATGTTTTCCATATGTGATGATAGTGCATGCTGAGCCAAGAACATCTTTACATCCCCAGTCTTAAATCTTAAGAGGTAGCTGTAATTCATCAAGCACAGCTCAGTGTTGCTACTGGAATAAAAGCTTCACCACAGTGCCAAAAACAAAAATAAAATGAGCCTCCACTCTAAAATGTATTCCTGTAGTTCAATGGTAGTGAGAGATGACAAATAGCTGGCAAATGCAGCAATTCATTCGGTCAATAGATAAACTATGCAAATTGCAGAGGAAGAATCCTGGAGAATGCCATTATTGTAAAAATAAAGCACAGTCACCAAGGCAGCTCCTGCAGTCGATCATACAATACATTTAAGGCAATTCTGCTCCTCCTGGGTTCAGGGAAAGTTGACTAGAAAGAAAAAAATCTGTGGAAGATATACAAAAGAGCAGCCTCTGCAACCCAGGCTTTAGGGTTTGATTAGGGGTTAATTCAGATCAGTGCTTATGGAACAGAATTTTATGGCTAGGTTGCTCTGTTGCAGCTTTACAAGCAGTAAATTCCCTGCTCTGTGGGATTTACTGTGTCTGGATTCAGCTGTCAGAGGAGGCTGAATATAAATGGGAGATGAGCATGGCCAAACCTCCCCTGGGGACCCCTGGGGACCCACAGGGTTGGCTGCCAGGGTGCTGGGCACACTTGCACTGGTGTCCACTGGCAACTAAATCACATCGAGCTCCAAGATTGATAATGGGATTATTAAATCTGCTCACACAGTAACTGTTTTTAATTTTGCCCAGGTGTGAGAGAAATACCCTTTGTTTCTCTCTCTCTGAGCCCTGCTTAGAAAGGAGTCCTCCAAACCTACATAGTTCAGTAACTTTTTTTTTCCCAGTAGAATGACCATGGTCCCTCCTTGATGTTTGCCTCAAGAAAACTATTTGTAAACTAAAACCCACCACAAATCCTAACACTACCAAACTCGCAAAGCAAATCAATAAAATTATAAGAAGTAGAAATCCCAGATTGATAAAAATACTGGGAAGCCAAATATGTTAAAGAACTGGCTATTTATAGTTTATCAGCATTGAAGCAGCAGATACACACCCACAGTATTTAAAATGTGTGATGAATTATCTACTGTCAGCCTCTGTAGTACAATCCAGATAAATCAGTGATGTGCTTAATGGGACACTGGCATGAAAGCAATATTGGGATTCGAATAAAGAAAAAAAACTCAAGATGAGAGTAGAGGATTACGTTTCCATTTATACTTCATTCACCAATGATTGGGATAGCTATCTGCACCCCAGTAGGCCCCTAAGCTATTTATGTACCAGAAAGCTGAAACAAGTGACCCCTTAGAGACACATATTTTGAAATCCTTATTCCTGCAGAAAGGTCTTTGTTAAGGACAAGCCGTAAGATTTTCCAGAACTGGGATGTAATACCATACATACACCTCAAGAGAATTTTAAAATGTTTTGTCAAGGGCAAGCAACAAGTTATCTAAGGACAATGAGATAAACAGGGTATTCTGAAGACAGTGGCATTGCATCAGTTAAGAATTCAACACAATTTTATTATTTGGAAACACAGTAAATGATTTATTACCGTAGCCATTTGCTTAGGGGCTCAATAAATACTTATGCAGCTGTTTCTGCTATATGTGGTTTATCAGTAGACTTTGGTGGGTACGAGTGATGTAACGTAAAACCAATATATATTTAATAGTCTGTTCAAGGATAAATTAACTTGTATAATGCAATGTATATTATTAATGTAATCCTGTGATTTTTTACTGGGAGGCATATAGATACATACAGTTATTGAAAATGCAAGAATTTGTTTATTTGATGGTTTAACTGCCTCAGATTAAAATACAGGATTATTATGCAAAAGCTCTGAAGTGCACATTAGTACTTTGTGATCTCTTAGTTGTACAGTTTGAGATGGAAAATTTATATTTCTAAAAACAATATGCCATAAGTATCTTTATTTGCATTGCTTGGAAGTCATATGGTGTCATTTTGTATTGAAGAGTGTGCTGAAAGACCTAAATCTGCATGTCTCTTGAAGGTGCAGCTTCCGTCTCCAGAAGAGGTTCACTTTTGTGAATAACCCCCATGTTATAATCCCCAGAATGTCCTGGGATCTCTCTGAGGAAATGACTCTCTAGCAAAAAGAAGGACATTACCTTTGCCATTCCCATCAGCTAAGGTGCTGGAAAGGACTTTGGCGAGAGGAACTGGACCCTATTTCAAGCAGTATGGTTTGCTTGCCAACCAACCAAAGGAAGCCATGAAGGGAAGAACTGAAGCTCTCCTCCTGATGCAAATCTTGCACATCTTCTCCAAATGCTGCTCTTGGCCACCATCCGGATGCTGGAATCTTGCCTTCATGAGACAGCACGATTTTCTACATAATGCATTGTCTCACCATAACACAAAGGTCTTTGTCTGCAGACTGGATCCACACAAGATGACACGGCTCCTGGTGCAGCAGTAAACGTAGGAGCTGTTGTGTGTACATGGCTTAGCCACTCCACCAGTATTTCAGCAGGATATGTGTATCTGCACAATGCTAAAATGAAGTCAAAGGTTCCACCATTGCTACTAGTCCTGGGGCTGCACCCTTTTTCCAGCATGAAGAGAATGATTTATGCATCTTGCTTATAGGAGTAAAACTAGAAGTAGGTGCCCATACAGAGATACTTCCTCACTGCTTCTCAGCCTCTGAATTAGTTATTTTTCCTTTTTCCTTTTTTTTTTTTTTTTTAGGAAAGTCGTCTCATATCTATTAACCTTTTAGTTCAAGAGTGTCATCGCCAGACCTCCCATAGCTGTTATTTATTAAAGAGCCAGAAAACACTGGTTGTATTTACAGTGCTGATGGCCACCAGCCAGATTTGCAGCCCCAAGCCAGGGCTGGGCACAGCTGCACAGCTTCTGCAAACCAGGACTACATTTGAAAGCTTGAAAACTCCTTTGCTCTGTTTGTATTTGTTTCACCATATTTACTTGTTTCTAACTTGGCAACCAAGCATTTAAATGTGTAGAAGTATAAACTCTATTGGCAGTCAAGCTGTGTTATCAAGGCAACATAATGATACCAGCCTCACTGCAATGCAGCAGCCAAACCGAACTTTTGTCAAGCACAGAAAGCTTCCTAGCTGTTTTTTCTTAGGAAATACTGAAATGTGGTTAAAAAGTGTGTATCCATACTGATGCTTTAGAAATTGCAACATGAGAAGACAAACTACCATTGTAGGAGATGGGAAAGGAGGAAAAGGTTTTCCTCAGGACAGATTTGACAGCAGCCACTGCAGCAAGGGAAGCTGCATCAGCAATACCCTGTGCTGTAGCAAATCTCCACAGAACCTTGGTTTCACCTAGCTGGCACTGAGGGTGCTTAGAAAAGGAAGTGGGAATAGCTATGAAAACCTTTTCCAATTTTTCAGACAGGGAATTGCAAAATATATTATTTTTTGAACTATCATAGGCCCCTGTGTATACACATGAAGGCATGCAATTATGGAAGTATGGCTATATTGTTTCAGTGGCTATAACTGTAGAAGCAAGGCATGTTTGGTTATCATACTGCTCACTTTAGACGTGTAATCCAAATATGATCCAAACGACTGAAATTAGGAGCTTGACTTTATTAGAGATGTTCCTAATAAGCTGAAATGAGAGGACAGGAATGCGCTTTCTGAGTGAGGGTGCTATTGGCAGCACCAAGAGCCTACACTGCAGAAACCCAAGTACAAGCGAATTTGGATGGAGTTATATCATAGAATAATTGAATAGCCTGAATTGGAAGGGACTCCCAAGGATCATTGAAGTCCAGCTCCTGATCCTGCAAAGGACAGCCCAGATAATCACACCATGTGACTGAAAGTGTTGTCCAAATGATTCTTGAATTCTGGCAGGCTTGGTGCTGTAACCACTTCCTTGGGGAATTTCAGTGCCCAACCACACTCTGGATGAAGAACCTTTTCCTAACATCTATCCTAAACTTCCTCCAACACAGCTTCATGCTGTTAATCATGTGAAATCCTAAATACACCTGACACCTGAATGCAACTGGACAGATGATTTCCTGCCTCAGTAGCCTCCTGACATCCATGCCAGAACATCCACCAGGTCTTCCCCAGCCCTGGGATACTGGTGGATGTCACCACTGCTTCTTAGCCACCAATGGCTTTTCCATTCAGCAATACCTGGGAAAAGAAGGCAAGAGATAAGAGTAAATAGGAAACTTTGCAAAGGGTTGTCAGCTGATCCCTAAAGGTCCTAGAGTGAAAACCCTCAGAGTAAAGAAATTGCCTCCTTCAGGGGCCTCACTTTGTGTGTTTGGGGTTAAAAAGCTACTGATAAGAGCAACTAAGAGACAAAAGATATGAACACTTATTTTCTGGTTCTAGTGGAAATATTCATGATAGTATCCTCAGGTAGGCCCAGAGAATATTTAAGCTGAGTTTAAAGCCATCCTTAAGGCCTGCTTCTTAACACAAGACCTTCCCAGAAAATGAAGTTTGAGTGAAGAGCTGTGAGAATTGCTGCTACATATTAAATATTGAGATATGTAAATAGTTAATTTCGCTTCTCCTCAGTCTCCTCATGTTTTACTTTACCTTCCTCAATGATGAAGCCTTTGGAGTCAGGTGTGCATAACAGCATTTTTGTGGAAAGTGCCTGGCAAACCCAGGGAACAGCAATGTTGCAGCTCTGCCCGAGCACTGGGGAGTGCTCTGCAGCAGCTGGTCAGCATCTGCATGGGACATCCAGACCATTGACATCAAGGGATGCTACAAAGACCTCGAACATATTTTCCACCTTTTTTTTTTTTAAATTTTATTTTTTTTAGCCAGAATGTGTGTAAGTTTTAGCTGTTGTTACACACTATCCAAAGAGTGATGGAGACATAAGGATGGAGCATTCAGCCCTGAGTGCAGGTCTCTGATCTGTTTGCCGGGTTGGAAGCTCTCTGCTACCCAGCAGAGTGCACTTTTTCCTTCACAAGGATAATTCTGAGCTAGACTGTTTTGTTTCCCTGTCTGCTACAGAGCTACACCACCATGTATGTTCTCCTGTGTGGGTGGATATAAATCTCTGTGCCTTTGCCAGCACTTTCTTAACTCTTTTGAAGCTAAGGGTCACATATGAATACTTTCTGTCATTGTCAGCCTGTGCTTCAAAGTTGTTTCAGACTTGCTGTGTGAATGGATTATTTTAACATACTTTATTATACTATTTTGTTGAAAGAACCTTCCTGCAAGTTTAGAAATCACAAAGTAAACTAATAAACCATGTGTCATTTTTTCTCACGGATTCGTGAATGAATAGGCTTGGAAAGTGGGCAGATTTTCACTTCAGATGTTAATTCTGCACCAATTTCATGTGTTCACTTTGTATATGCATATATTTTGTTTGTCAGGTAAAAGATTGCACTGGGGTGCAGTAGAGGAGCAAATATAGACAATTTCTCACTACCTTTGCAAAGTTTGAGATATCTCAGGGACTATCACCCCAAAAGTTCAAAGCTCATGTGCCAGGCCCTAAGTATCAGGCAACTAGCCCAAATTTCTTTAGAGAAGTTGTGGGTTTTGATCTGCCTCTTGATATTTCCAGGATTTTCTTGTCTTTGGGTGTAGATAGGGGAGAACTGTGATATCCCCACATTTCTGGAATGTAGTTGCTGATACAGAAATTCTCATCGTACATCTGTTTTCCCGTTTCCATTCCCAGCACATACACTAGTGCTGCTCCACACCCCCATCCAGCCCCAGGTGCTCCCCTCTGCCTGATCAGGGAGACCACGAAACTCCAGAGAGGGAGAAAACAACAGAGGCTCCTTTATTCTACCCTCTCAAGTCTGGTTTTGCACAGGAAGTCAAGAAGGAAGACAGATGAAGGCAAGCTGGAATGGATGGACTCTTTCTACTGAATTCCTACACCTGGGAGGTTCCCGAATCTATGTCTCAGTAAGGACTAAGTAAGCTTGGCCTCCAGTGTCCAGGCCATCAGCATCACAGAGAATGAGCCATTCCCTAATACTGTATGTTTTCACAAGAAAGTGAAAATTATTGAAATGTGTATGAGCTAGGGAAAAAACATTTTTAAAACTTGAAGTGTTTGTAATTTTCAACTTTTAGCCAAGCAATTATTTCATTGTGGATTTAAAAAAAAAATATTTCACGCAAAAGTTTTTCTTACTTTTTTTTTTCTCACCATTTCCGTTGTTCAGCAGCAGAAAATTTATAAAAAGCGGGAAAACATTCCCTGTCACTATCCCCCAATTTAATTTTTCAAACCTTCATGTCTACTTCTGCCTTACTTATCCTTTCTCCCATTCTCCTGCTTCTCAAGACAGAAATGCTGGTCAGATAGGGTTTCCCTTCCAAATTGAGATTTGTAGGACTTCTTCCATTTTGGAGGTCACCTCTAGTCCCAGCTAAATGCTATGAGCTACAGGGGAAAAAGCAACCAGCTAACAAATGTTGGCGAGACCACAAAACACAGAGTGTGTCTGTAGGAGGAATATATTCTCATGCTGGGGAAATACTGAATTTTCACAACATTGAAGCAGATAATCTGGAGGAGGATGGAATTTTTTCCCCAGCACTCCCTAATACAAATAAACACTGCTGAGAAAACAAACTTGTTTAGGTGAGAGAGGGTTGAATTAAACAGCGGTATCCATTTGTGGTCACCTAAAGCTGCTTCTATGCAGATTGCTTATCTTTGTTTACTGCTCTAAATTGCCTAAATGGTGTGAGCAATTCTGGGGATGGGTGGATGCTGTTTATGCTCTTGTTTGGGTTTGTTTGTCCTTGTCTTATGGACAAGGATAAGATGAAAATAAGATTCCTGGTCTGACTTTCAGATCTCCATTTTTTTCCTTTCTGACAATTGTGAAGGATATTTAGATTATATTAGAATTTTTAAATCAGTAAATTATACCTTCCCTATCTTGGGTATACTCTTGAATTAGAACATAGTGCCTTATGTGCATGGCTAAAAAGAAGAAATGGAATGAAGATTCTGAAGGCACCAGTGATTTGAGCACGTGGCCTTTTTACCACACATTATATTCATGTGAGAAAGCAAGCTACAATGGAAGAAAAATCCCTGAGTAAAATCAAGCCCCAAATCCCCATTCCATGAGGCCACAAGATTCCACACACTACCTTCAGACCATGAGCAGACCACTAAGCAAAGGTGACTTTATTACACAGTAGTGTGCTGAATTTTCCTCTGGGCAAGAGTGAGATTCCCAAAGCACTCCATATGTCGCAGATTTGCATCCCACCTTCCTCTTTTCAAAGTGTCTTCCAAGGACAGCTCGTTTCAAGAGGTGCCTTGGTTGGGCAACAGGGATAAGGAAAGAGATTTGCTATTTTTTAAACCTCCATAGCAAAAGTGAAACATTTTCTGTGTGCAGACTGAACCCAGAAGGGGAGGCTGTAAGGAAATTATTACTTAAAAGTTCTTCATGTGCCAGGAACAGAAATGAAGGTATCAATAAATAAACAAATAACAAAAACATGGCAGAGAGAGAAATCCCTGATGCAATAGTAAGCTATTGCTCCAGAATTATGTGCTCCAGGATTACGCGCTGATCTGACTAAGACAACTCGTGGTGTGCAGATCTACAGATGCATCTGCAAGTGGTGACAGCGATACCTCTGTTTCCCAAGGGTGAGCTAAGGCTAAATACATTCTTCTGTGATAATTGCTGCAGTATGCACACATAAGTATGTCAAGTTACATGCAGTATGCCAAGTCAGTGTCCAAGACCAAAAGTCCACTGAAATGAGTGAAAAAATTTCTACTGTCTTTTAATGAGTTTTGGATGGCATCTTGAAGCTTATATTTTAACGAACAACCAAACAGCTTTATGTTTAAAACCAGAAAATCAACCAGTGCAGGAACACAATCAGTACTTTTAATGGCATTAAAAGGCCACCAGATGGACAACTTTCAATCATAATTAAATTATTGTCCTCAACAGAAACTACGTTGTTTAAAAACTATTAAGTTTTAAGATGAAACATATAAAAAAGCTGAAAATAGCATGACACAACCCTAGCTTCCCTTTTCTCACCCTCATTGCACAAAAGCTCTTAAAATTTTGTTTCAGCATTTTCCTCCTAATTATAATGCATGATCCCTTTGTCAATGTGAAATGCACCCTCTTAAGCTAAAAGTTTGTTAGAACTGTACTGACAAAGCAGGTCTGAAATACAATTTGCTGTAAACAAACAGGTCTCAGGTGCATCTCAGTTTTAGCTTTCTGCATTTTTGATGTCCCCAGCATATAATTAATAATTAAAACAAAGATGTGCAAAGATAGGTTTAGATCAGATATTAGAAAGAAATTATTTACTGTGAGGCTGGTGAGGCACTGGAACAGGTTGCCCAGAGGTGTGGCTGCCCCATCCCTGGAAGTGTTCAAGGCCAGGTTGGATGGGGTATGGAGCAACCTGGTCTAGTGAAAGGAACCCCTGCCCGTGGAAGTGGGGTTGGAACTGGATGTTTCAACCATTTTGTGTTGTTCTGTAATGATTCTATGACTCATCATTGCAGGAACAAAGCTCTCCTTTGTGTCCTTTCTGTATATCTACAAAAATAAGTTCTTTTAAGTATATTATGCAGGAGTGAGACCAAAAAAGGAATCATCATGGCTCTATCCCTTTGTCATTTTGGTCTATTTAGTAACACCACCACCACAAATACCCCAGTGCACAGGTGAGCTCAAAACAGCACTGAGCCTTGCTGAAGCATAATATGTTCACACTGCTGTGAAACAGCAGTTTCTAGGTCTCATATCATGCTGTAACTTACAGGCTTAATCAAGTTTTGAATAGGGATGGTGACCTTTCTTCAGAAAGAAAGGACAGAAAAATAGATGTTGAGAAATGGAGGGCAGAAGCCATTGGGAGAATGGGATTGTAAATCAAAGCAAAGCTATGCCTCTACTTTACTATATTTTCATTTTTATTAATAGCACTCACAATTACTTTTTATTGCCTACTCTTCAAAAAAAAAAAAAAAGATCATGAATTGTAGGGGATCCTATAAATTTAATTGCAACTTTTTTAAATGTTGTAGTTAGGACAGAAGATTTTTCTTTCTAAACTCTTCTTTTAAACTCCACAATCCCGCGTAAGTCTTTACAATAAAAGCTATCATAAAAGCTTTGTATTGTGGGTTAGGAATAGAAATTGAGAAACAATACTTTTTTCTTTACTTTAAGGGTGTAATTAATACTATTGTAGGTTTAATTGTCTTTGCAGAACATTCACTTTGCCAGGACCATGTCTAGTTTAGAGCAGCATTTATCAAACATTCTTTGTAACCTTGAACAAGCATGTTGGTTTGGAAGAGTACAGCACCCTGACTAAGGTGATCCTACTGGTTCTTCTGGATTCTCCTGAATGCTGCTGCATTCCCTTCTTGACAGAGACAACTTGAAAAGTGCAGACTTGAGACCAAAGCTTGGGAACATTCTGAAAATAGAGGATTGCATTCTACTCATTTCTATTTCTTCTAGATTTGGCTGTCCTTCACCTCTACCTATTATAATGCGAAATCATCTATCATGTTATTTTGGAACAAGCATTGGAAACCTGCTCCCAGTGTTCTATGCATACATGCACCATGGCCTCTTGGAAGCATGATGGAATGAAGTACGACAGGAAAAGGTGCAGGGTTTTTTTGAGACTTTCATATTTTTAAAACCAGAAGTTGTTGACTCTTTGCCATAGCCTTGTGGCATCTTTTTATGAATTTTCTCCTACTACCACATGTAATTTTATATGTGGTTACATTTAAATTACTGGGGAAAAAATTAATCCAGTCTGAAACAACCATTAAGGATACCCATAGATATCTCCTGTTTACAAAAACAACATTTGAACAAAGGGGAAAACTGAGCTCTATTAAGCATAAAGGATCTGGTGGGCTTGGCTGTTAAGACTTGGTCTAAAAAAAATGACTTCTCAGGTTGCTTTCACATGCTTTGTTGTGCTTTCAGATACAAGTGACTACTGGTTTAACACGAATTTTGAAAGTTGCATCTATTTTGAAATGTAATTTAACTTAAAGCTCTGCTAGTGTGTAACTAATTTAAAAAGATTCTGGAACCTAAAATTCACTCAGCAGAAGATGGGTAAAAGCCTATAGGACTGCACTGGACTCGGTTGTGTCATGATTCAATAACCAGGCTGATTATCAGTGGACTACCAACCATTTACCTCAACACTGGCTTCTCTAGCACCTGGAGAATGACTCGAGCATCACAGCTCTCTTTTTTGGGTTTTTTGGGTATGTGTATGTGTGTGTTTCTTTAGATATTTAAGACCTATTATTACTTAGAGTGACTTTTTAAAATTTGTCTTTATATAAAATACATTCTTAAGACGTGATCTAATGTGCTGAAGATAAAGTTGCTGCTGCATAAAGGTCTTGGAAAAGACCAAGAAGGTTTGAAAAAAATCGAATTCCTCTTTCTTTGGCAAGACCATATGCTGGTATCCACATATTGGTACTGACAAGCAGCTCAGAGTCCATCGTAAGAAATGGTGGGAGAGAAATGGTAAATGAAACATTTCATAGTCCCTGCTGCAGCCTCAGAACCATGACTATTCTTTACTTCCACAAAGAAACAACTACTGGTGTCACATAAATAATTCCATCTTTATTATTTCTCTGGTTATAGAGTATGGGCTGGTATTTGAGTTCTGACAATCCTAATTCTCAATGTTAATGAGTGACTGCACAAGAAAAAAAGCCTGTGACAGAAATCTGAAGAAAATTTATCAGCATTTTTGGAGCTTAATTAATTATATGGTGAAAAATACCCTGTGAACAACACCCCATACACAAGGCTGTGTAGGACATAATGAATATGTTACTTTGCTTCCCTGATTCTGCTGCTTTCTGCACTTTTCTGACAGTTTTACATTCCTGCCTGCCACTGTCCACAGGTATCTTTGTTTGCTCTCCAGAGTTAGTCAGCAGAGCAGCTCTGTAATGCACTGTGCACTCAATATGCGCAGACGTGTGCATGGTGCATGTTTCCCAGACTGACAATCTCCAGGACCATGTTGGATCTGAATTTCTAGCAGTGAGTAGCTGCTGTTGCCAGCAGTATTATTTGGAGACCCTTTGTGAATCCCAGCTCCACAAGGTGGCTCTCAATTCCTTTAAAAATACCACTGCATTTGTGGATTAAACGCATCCAAGAATGATCTTAAGAACAATCTTTAGGGCTCTATGGATGCACAACACTATAGTGAAACCCAAGATTCCCTTTAGAGCTGGAAACTGGACAACGTCTGACACAGACAATACTTAAGTATTACAACTTCAAGGAATATTTCATGTTAGCTGCTCAATAAATTCTGAAAAATGAGAAAATAAAAGCATTATATATGCCTAGAATGTGAAATGGGACATTCAGTGCCTTCTCTGCTCCTTTGTGGCTGCTAATATCACCTTCTCTCCTGGAAGTGTCCTTCCCCTACTCTGTGCCTCTGTAGGATCATGTTAACATAGTCATCATGTACCAAGGGGTGCAGTCTCTGTTAGTGTGGACAGCAGGATAGCAGCTTGGTGCTCCTCAGGACAGAGATTTTGCCTTAGAAGGCAAGGACCTACAATGAGGTATTTATTTGACTCCAGTCAGACTTCAGCATCCCCAAGCAGACCTTCCAAATCACTTTGTGGCTGGCCTCATATGACCATGGCCTCCCAAACAGTTTTGCCTCCTACAGCAGCTCATCTGAATATGAGGTCCTGCCCTGCAGTCTGTGTCTCCAAACACCCCTGTCTGGGTGGCCATACAGCATTAACAGTTCTCTGAGCATGGAGAGCCACAGGTGAAACTGGGACAGGACTGTGGCCCCGCAGTGTGACTGTGTGAGATAGGCTGGGCTGCAGCACATAAAGCAAATGCTGATGGTGTAAACCCCAGACTGGGTGCACAGGACTGCCCTCCGTCCTGGGTGCAACATTGCTGCTTTTGGTAGTCAAAAATCAAAATTCATGTTGCTTACGTCCTGAGAAAATGTTAAGAAAACCTGACTAAACTTTGGAAAAAAAAATATTCGCTTTCTCTTCTTTTGGGTGTTTGAGATAGTACTTTCAGTCTTCCACAGCAGGGCTAGAAACGTATTTAACTAATAAAATTTGAAAGCTGAAGCTGTATAATAAACAGTAACTATCACAAGGCAATGTTGGGTGTGTCTAAGCTGTAACGTTAAATTCATTCTCCTTGTCGCTTCCTTCAAAGCTCCGCTGAGCTCAGCCCCTCCCTGGTTATCCTCCCCTGCCGAGCTTGCTGCAACCCCCACGCCTTGCTGCTGTTCCCACCTTTGTCCCTTCTTCTGTCAGCTCCTTGCACAACTCGCTGTGCCTTTGCCTCTGCCGCACTTCTGCTGGCACAGCTTTTCCCCTTGACCCCTTCTGCAGTGTGGTCTCTTCTCTCCTCTAAGGACTGGTTAGAGTGAAGCCATTTACTTCTTGTTCTTCTAATTTCCCTTTTGTTTTCTGTCTGTCTTTAAACATGAGTTCTTCCATGGAGAGATGGTGCAAAGATGAAATTGTGGGTGCTAATAACTGTGTACGTTTGCCATAAACTTGAATCTGGTAGATCTGCCCTGTGTTCATCTGCACAATCTTTGGAGCAGCTGAGGTTGCTTTTCTGCTCTAACTCTTTGTAGTAGGTGTCTGACAATGAGTAAGGACTCTGGGGAGAATCTCTGCTACAGAAGTTTATATCCTGGAGCCAGCACAATTTCATGAACAATATGCCAAAGGATAGGCCAAGGGACATGTCTTTCAGTCCAATATGTAGTTTTTACATTTTCGCATGTAGAAAGTCTGCAGTCAAGAGCCAGAAATGTGATATCAGCAATGGAACTCAGTTCATTAAAAATTCAAATCAATGGAAACAACAGGACGTATTATTTATCTAACCCTCAAATCAATCTGACTACTATGCATAATGATCTTAATTAGAAAAGTGAGCCAAAGCAGGAAGACAGTCTGTCTCCTGGCTTTGAAATTATCATACCCCTATCAGTATGCTTGGGTAACTTGTAATTAGGGACAAAGGTTACACATAATTTTATATGCTGAAAAACCGGTTTTATACTTGTCATTTCAAAAAATATTTAAGAAACAGATATAAGACTTGCTAACCCTATTATGCTTTCATTTTTTTCTATCGGATTAGTAGTGTGCACTAATTAGTTGATGGACTTCAGAAGAAATACGGACAGAAGCTTTGCCTCTATGGAGAGCCTGGATACTAATAAATAACTAGTAATATCCGTATCAGTCAGTGTACAAGTTCCTTTCCAAAGTTTGCTACCTTTTCACATCTGTTTCACCTGCATGGAAAATGCAGCTCAGAAAAGCAGCGTGGGCTGTCCAAAAGCAAAGAATAAGGGCTTGCCTGTTCAAAAACTTTATTGGTGCCTTGCACCAGTATGCCTACAATTACATCAATGCAGTTCCCTGTACAGTCACCCACCTTCTTCCCTTGTTTATCTGCAACTGCTGCCATTGAATATGAAGTGTTCGAGTTTTTTACAAAATGGCAGTCCAATGATCACACTTTCTTTAATATTTTATTGACCAGCTGTAATTAGAAAACAGAAGACCTAACTCCAAGGTCCTGCCTCATCAAAGTGGCACATCTGGGCTTAATTTAAACAAGTTCCTCAATTTAGTTAAATCCACTGAGCAGGCCTAATGCCGGCTCACAGCCTGGAGTCACACGAGCATCACTCTCAGCAGCCAAGCCTTATCTTCCGTACTGGAGCGCAACTCTTCCTCTTTTATCGCAGATACAGATGCCCTGATATTTTTTCAAGGTAGTATTTCATCTTGGAAATTCATTAGAAATAGATCTAATGCTTTCTGTCACATGAAACGGCTTTGCTTTCCCAGAACAGTATTTCCACAAAAAAAATATGGAAATTAAAATCACAAGTAGGATCTGTTTCATCAAAGTATTAGCTACATTTCTGTGAGGTTGACAATCACCTTTTTAACATGGCAGGAATTACATGTGCAATTCTCTTTAAAGGGTGTTACAAATGTTCATCCCACACTGAAAAAAGATCACAGTTGGTATGAGTAATAACTTTTTTCTTGAACACAAATAGTTCCCCTCTAGCTCTGTACATATCCTCCAACATCAATGTAACCACAGCTGTCAAAGCAGCCTCACCTCTTTTTATGTATATTTTAGCTTTAATTTTTTCCCATGCTTTCCCTTAGTGGACCTTTTTTTTTTTTTTTAAAAGGTCCTAAACCTGTTCTCCAATTTTGTGGGCAAATTCACTGCAATAACAGATCTTGCTGTTTAGACATCTTTAAACATTATTATTAGCGTACAAGAAATTAGAGACCTACATCAAGATCTGGAGGTTTGGGTGTTGTTTTTTAATTGAAAGTGAATTTCAGATCATAGTTTCCCTCATCAAGAATCTCCAAGCACTTTGACATAGTTAAATGAGTTCCTGTGGCCTCCTTTTGTACAGGCAGTAGCAGTCTGTGTCCAACAGCCTCAGCTCAGGCTCAGTGGTCACCAGCCGAGTGTACCTGGTCAGGGAGATGGGAGGGTGAGGATGCAGGAGCTCAGCACAGAGGATGGTGGCAGGCTGGGAGGGCACACATAGTCTTAAACTGCACGTGTGATTGTAGTCTCTAACTGCGCCAGGGGAGGTTTAGGTTGGACATTAGGATGAATTTATTCATAGACAGGGTGATTAGACATTGGAATGGGCTGCCCAGGGAGGTGGTGGAGTCACTGTCCCTGGAGGTGTTTAAGGAAAGACTGGACATGGCACTCAGTGCCATGGTTTACTTGATATGGTGGTGTTTGGTCATAGGTTGGACTCGATGACCTCAGAGGTCTTTTCCAACCCTTGAAGCAGCCAAGTCCCCTTCAAAGGTGAAGCACACATATCATAGAATCACAAAATGTTAAGAGGTTGGAAGAGTCTTTAAAGATCACTCAGCCCCAATTCCCCTGCCACGGGCAGAGACACCTCCCACTAGACCAGGTTGCTCAAAGCCCTATCCCACCTGGCCTTGGACATTTCCAGGGATGGGGCATCCACAACCTCCCTGGGCAACCTGTTCCACTGCCTAAGCACCCTCACGGTAAAGAATTTCTTCCTTATATCTAATGTCTAACACCTATATCCGCGTCCCCTCAGTGAAGCACCCACGTCCCCCTCGCAGTTCTCCCGTGCCGGGGCCCCGCGGCGCCCGGAACGCCAGCGCCGGGGACGCCGTTTCCAGACGGGCCGCAGTGGCGCGCGGCGCGGTTGTCATGGTGGCGGGGCGCGGCCGCCATGGAGGAGGAGGAGGACACGGTGGGGCCGGGGGCAGCCGGGGTTCGCCGGGCCGGGGTTCGCCGGGCCGGGGTTCGCTGGGCCGGGTTCGCCGGCGGGGCCGGGCAGTGCTTCCCCGCCGGGCGTGCGGCGGCTGCGGGGGTAGTGGGGGAGGCGCCGGTGGGCGCTGCTTCCCGGCCCAGTCCTGCCCACAGCGGGGCCCGGCGGCGGCGGGCGAGGCCCTGTGCGGCCCCTCGGCGTTGGCCGGTGCTCGGTCCTGGCCGGGGATGGGCCCGGCGGAGCTGCCTGTCCCCAGCACACACGTGTGGGGCGCCTCTGAAAACCACTTTGTTTTAATCTGTTGGTTTCCCTCTCTCCCGGCGCGTGCAGGCTTTCTTCGGATTTACAGAAATTTATTTTTCCTTTCGCCTTCCGCTCTAGTTTTTGTCTCCGCTTTCATTTCTGATGTGTGGCTTTTATTTTTTTAAGCCTCGCCACGTGCGTGCGAGGCGTGGATCACCATTCCCCTGATTCTAATGCTTACACACTCACTTAGTGCTTGCCAGGTAAAATTCCGTGTTTAGAGTTACCTGTGGCTGATAACAAAGGAGATGATCACTTGTTACCAACCAGAGCCAACACAAAAGATGTAAATATTCTCTATGAATAATCTCAAAAGCTGTGCAGTAGCCTGGTAATAGTGACATTTTTTATACCCAAATATAAAAAAGTGCCATTTTTCACCCACTTGTGAAACACTCTTGTGATTTTTTTTTTCCTTTCAGAGAGATTTTAATGAACGTTGTGCCCAATGTTCAGAAGTGAACTGGGGTCTCACTGATGGAGGCAGATATTATTGCAGATCTTGCCACAATGTTACTGAGGTAAAAAGCTAAGTTACTGGCCTTGGAAAAGGTTTATTTTGATTACTTCTTTCTGTATGTTAAGAAAATGTTAGTTTTTTCTCCTTGACATTAGGAGTTGAAGGCAGTATTGTTATTCTTCCTTTTTCATGCTTTACTTGACACTAAGTCTAACGTTCCTTGAAATCACAAAATTTAGAATGAACCATCTTGGCCTGCTGTGTTGCTGTAGTCCTGGGGTGCTCTCTGGATGCCTTAGAAGCATTGCCTGGGTGTTGCTGCATTTTACTACAGCACAAATTTAGGCACACTCTGGTGCACATCACCTGTATGACCATGATAGCAATTCTCTATTTTAGCAATTTCTGAATGAAGAGTTCAGAGTGTCCTGTCCTCTTCTTAGTTTAGGAAATTTGAATAAGTTCCTCCATTATGTTTTATGTGGTGGGGCAATCCATGCAAGTTAGACTTGGTGTTTTTTCTTGATAAGATAATACTCCTGTTTTGCAGAGAACTAGAGAAGTTGTAAACACTGATTTTATGACTAATTCAAGAGTCCAGAGAATCTCTAAAAGTTCAAGAAAGCAGGAAAAAACTGGTATGTATGAGTTTCTATCTGTATTTTGCATCAGTGGCTGTTCAGCCAGGGGTCACCCAGGCCATTATGTCTTTGATGGAGACCAAAAGCAGATAGCTAGGAAAGACTGTGGGAGTGGAAACAAAACACACCCCCTAGATGCTGCTATAACCTTCAGCAATCACTTTTGGTGACTTCCTGAGCCACAGGTGACCTCTGTGAGCCAGTGGTGTTTTGGGTTTTTTTTGATTGAACTGAGCCATGTGTTACTTATTGCTGCTTTGAGTCGTGGAAGTAAATACTCGCTGAAGATACTGGTGGCATGCATTCAGGTGTGGTGATCCCTTTGTTCCTTCCTTGTGATGGCTATCACAAAACCAGAGAAGTTGTTTGTCTTGGTGAGATATGATGGTGGTCCAGCTCTTAGAGAGTTTCAGACTGGCTTGTGTTAAAGGTACTTGTCCCTGTAACCTGCACAAAACTACATGGAAGAGTTTTCATAGAGTTCCAATAGCTGAACCAGTATTACATCTTTCATCCTGAGTCACTTTTATACTTTTACTTTCATGATTCAGAAGAATAATGCTGATTATGTATGAGGATCTATGCCATAAGAATATCATGGTGAGGCTGTTGCTGGAGCTGTGTGTGTGTTCTGTGATGACTGGATAGATCTCTTACTGTTGTGGCCACTTTCAGAAATAAAGCTGCATTACAATACCAAATGAAGCATGGGGTTATCCTTGTCTCTGATGTGCTGATCTACCATTGCTCTGCTGCAGTGGCAGTGGATTGCTATATTCCTTTGAAAAGAGCAATTGTGAGGAAGCAAAGGGAGGGGTGAAACAACCTGAACACCTCCACTTGTCCTTATCCTGTATTGCTCCTAAAGCCTGGGCCATGTACTCAGCACTTCATGCTTTTTGTTTCTCCTGTTGGGAAGGTCATTAATTGACCCCCAGGCTTCTGCAGAAAGAAATCCTTACCTTCACACAGTCCCTTCTGTGAGTGCAGTCATGTTACACTATGTTTTCAGGCATTTATAGGAGTAAGCTGTATCTGTGGGTAACAGTTAAAGCCAGCATCACTGAAGCAGAGCAGAAGCTTTGAGCAGATAACCTATAAGATGGCAAGAGGCAAGGTGTGATTGGGAGGAAGGGTAATGAAGAACAGGTGTGGGGGGAATGAAAAGAGAGTTGAGAAATGCAGAGAAAATTTCTGAAACTGAAAGCTTGTGGAAGAGGCTAGTAGTAAACAGAGAGAAGTAAGGGTGAAAAGTAGATGTAATGCAGCCTGAAGAAATAGAGAATCGACTGGAGCAGGCCCACTCCTTATGAAATTCATGTTGTGCTGAGATTTGCTAGAACCTCAGAATATATGAGAAAGTTTCTTTCATTTAAACTTGTGTGATTCTGTGGGAGAGAATGGTGAAGCACATGATGGTGTTGGTTGTTTTTTGCCTGACTCGCTACTGTAATGTTCCAGATTTCTGTGCCAGGGATGGGAAAGAAATGTTCATATTTCATTTTTTAATGGCAGGTTCTTAGTTATTTTAAAACTGGTCATTTAACAATGCTCCACTGAATTACAAATGCCACACTAGATGTTATAGTGAAATATATTATTCTTGGGAAACATGTGGAGAACAGTGCTTGTTCAGTAACTTTTCTTCATTTAAGGCTGTGAATAAATGGAAGTTAATGGAGTATTCAGTGTAGCTGGTCTATGCACTAGGATCTGAAAGTCTTAAACAGAGAGACTTGTCTTTGTCCTGGTACCAAAGGAACAATGTTAAGTGGAAATAAGTGTGCATAAGGCTAAAGAAACCCAAAACAGTGCCAACAAACAGAAACCTCCTTCTTTTCCACCTCAGATAGAGTCTGTGAATGGTATGTTTGTGAAGGCTTTCAACTTATACTCAAGAAACAAGCTGAAGCTTTAGAAGCATTAGGAGTATGTCCACAAATGAAGGTATGTAGATGTCAGTGAGTTGTGTTACAGAAGGTGTTATTTTAACAAATTTTAATTTTAAAATGACTCAAACAACTCTCTCTTTAAAAACATTGACCATATAAAATCAAATTTTGTATCTCTGGTAATTTTAAAAAATATTTTATAAATCACAGTTAGTAAAATTAGAGATGGAATATTACTCAGATTCCTGAGTTAGAAATTACACTCTGTTCTCTCAGCAATTAATGGTCTTGTAAACTTTGTACTAATCATCCATTTGTATTTATAAGGATGAAGTTCTGTACAATTTTTGGAGGTGTTACCTTCAGAAGAGCAAACAGGCATATTGCAACAGACCAGCTGGGGAAACTGTCAAAGCATTATCAGTAAGTGAAAGCTCACATCCCTTGAGATGTTTGATATCTTTTTAAAGCAACAACAGAAACATTCTTTGTTCAAGATATCTGGCTGGTAATAATGTCATTTCAGTATGAGGGATGTCATCTGAACAGGGTTCCACATGTCCATTTTGTTATTTCTGGGGGTTTTTTTACCTGTTTCAAGAGATAAATACTTCTGTGAGTATTTAAAACTACTTATTTAAAAATATTGCTTTGTCTTGACATAGAAAATCAGTAGATAGAAATCACCATGCAAAGTGTATCAGCAGCTACAATCCTGTCCTGCCTGCTCCCTTCATCAAGCTTTGATTCTATATGCTGCCAACTTTCTGGTCGTTGTGGCAGATTGAAATGTATTCACTAGAAAGCTTTTAATATTGAGAAATCCTCTAAAAATACTTTTTGCCCCTGATTTCTTCATGTACTGTTGATTTATAGAGAAAGTAAAAATGTGAACAGTTTGGGTTTTAACTTTTACTGTTGATTTTGTGTCTGTCCTGCTTTATGTGGTTTGTTAAGATTGAAACAGTAACTAACAGTAGCTAATACAAATATGTATTTACAAAAAACAGGTACGTGAGAGCAGTACTGATGTGGACAGTGAACCAGAAAGACCCAGCCTTCTGCACTTGCTGTCCCTCTCTGAAAGTGAGGGGGATCTGCAGACTGACTGCAGCTTTGCCTCGTCCGTGAGCAAGGTTTCAGGTAGGAGCAGTGAACTGAACTATCTAGAAACCAGTTTTTCTGTAGTTTTTAAATATAAATAAATATAAAATGTATTTGTGCACAGTGAATTGGAGGAACTGGTTGGAAGATGTAAAGTTTTCAGTCCTGTTTGACACTGCAGTACTTTATATTCTAGCAGAAATTGAAGACTTCCCCCCTCAACCCTCGCCCTAGAAGATGAAAGTTGAACAGGACCTGTAAATACAATGAGAAATGCAGGAGGAAGTTCTGTTTTATAACAAGTTTGCTCCATGCCTCCTGTTTGGATTGGGAAAAAGTTGCTATTTTATCTGCAAAGCTAAATGTTCACAAACACAGCAGCTTTGAAGAGTAAGCACTTGTTTAGCCAGTAGCAGAACTGTCAGTCATGACTTTGATGTTAAAAAACATGAGTTTGTTCTTTGGGGGGGGGTGTATTTTTTTTCTATCCCATAGATATATTTAGCTTTTTAATTTTTTTCTTTGAAGTATTTTGGTACTTCTGTATCTTTTGTCTCTGCATTCTTTTTACTAATTTCCCTATAACCCCTTCTCTGAAAAATCATATTTTAGTGTTCCGTGAGTTTCTGCTTTCTGCTAGCAATACCAGCTTGAAAATATTTGCAGAATGATAAACTTTTTAATTAAAATGTTATAGAAAATTGGACTGTTTGGTGCATTTTGGAAAATCCAAACAGAAATAGGGAGGGGGGCAAAGGTGCAAAAATGGTGATGCAAATTTTTATGAATATTATTCAAGTACTTTCACCCTTAGATGTTAAAATGACAACATTTTTAGGTAAAGAGCCACTGTATGTTTGTACATGTAGAATCTTGGGTGTTACACAAATATCATATGAAGGGGAAAGAATTGAGTGAAGATTTTCTCGTGAAAATATTCCCTTGAATTTTCTTCCTCTTTTTGATGTCTAGAGGAACTCCTTTCTTCCTTGGTACTTTTGCCTTTTATAGTTATGTTTCTTACAGTTTTAGAACAGCTAGGTAATCCTAAATAGCTATAATTTTTCATGTTCTTGGTTTATTGTTTCAGAAGTTGAATTCAGCTTCCAGTAGTCATCAATTTCACTATAATAACTTGAAATTAATTAAGAGTTCAATGACACTAAAAGTAAATTTTGGTGAAATCAGACAAACATAGAAACAGTTTTGTATATTGAAGTTTAACACAAGTAATAGTAAGTATTCTCTAGTCTATTGTGAACTCTTGTGAAGATTCATAGATTTTCTCCTCAGTGCCATTTTTGCTGAGCTGTTGTTGCCACAAACTAGAAACCTCAACACTCTTCTTTGCCTAAGAGGCTTGTCCAGACGGCAAGCATTGTTTTTGTTATTTTTTCTGCAGGATTAATAGCAAATTCTACTGAATATAACATTGAGATACTGCTAGAGAAGCCTATAAAAACTCTTAAATTATTAGCTGTGTGTAACTGTGTGTTGTCATGCCTTGCATAAGCTAGAGGAAATAAAAGGAAATGGTGTGCCATCATTAAGGCCACAAATATAATGAGGATTATTTTAAATTGAATTGAATGTGAAATTAATAATGAAGCTGCCTTCAAGGACAGGCATCCCTGTGAAAGGTGAAGCCGTTGACTACAAGGATTAAACCGATGTTCCTGCTCTTGTCCTCTGACGTACCTGTGCGTGATAGCCACACAGGTTGCTCTTCTCTGTCCCAGGTGTGTTGGAGCCGGCTCTGTTGCCTGTGCCGTGCCCACAGCACTGCCGGCTCAGGAGCGGTAGGTGGCATCCCAGACCAGCCCTGCCGATGGAAATGCTGTTGGCAGTGTCCTCCTCCCGCGTATCAGCGGGCTGGACCTCCACCGCTGCCCCCTCGCAGGCGTGGCTGTCGCCTGCCAGTGTAACCGCGGAGCTGCCAAGCTCTCTGCAGTTCCAAACTCTTCTGTGCAGGCTGCTTGCCATGGCCCTGCAGCTCCCAGCTGCGGAGCTGTGCATCCAGCTCTCACTGTTCCTGTCTGAACCAGTGAACAGTCTGTGGGGAAACACAGAGAGAAAAATCTCTGCAGAGTCAATGCTGGATTTTGTACTGGTTTGCTTTAAATGCATTTTCCTTCATCCTGGCTGGGTCATGATGTAGGGAAGTTTTTTTTTTTTAAATTATTTGTCTGAAAAGGTTCATAACTCATAAATCACTCTACTAAATTAAATTTTTTCTTTGCTGTTCCTCTTAGTTTTTAGTGATTCATCTCAGTAAGGAAGTAGGGAGGTTTGGTTGTTTATTTGTTTGGGGTTTTTCCACCCTCTTCACCATTTGCTACATTCTTTTTTAAAGTTGTTTCTTTGACATTGAATTTAAATACGGTTTTAAAAAAAATACTTGTGTTTCCACAGTTAGAGATTATAGGGCAGACCTTAACATCAGTAAAATTTCTGCAGTGTAAATGACGTTTTCGTTCAAGTCCTGCCTGTGCTGAAGTTTAAAACTGTTTTAATCCTCAACTGGGAGTCACTGATTAAAATACATCAAATTTTCCCTTGTTTCCTCACTGTTCTCTTATCTCTCAAATGGAAAATAGTATTTCCAGCTCATAAGTAATGTTATTTATATGTTGTATAGGAGTTAATGTCCTTCCAGACATCCAGGTTTAAGAATTGTTCCCAACAAAAGGTCTGTTCTGATGGGTACCATAGGGAGTTCTCTCTTTTCATATGATCTGGTGTCTTAGTCAATTGAATTAGCAGTTTATGAAATAGGTTGTTATTGCGTGTCATGGTAGATGAGTAAATTAGAGTTAAGCTGTTTATAGAAAAGTACACAACCAACCAAACTACTCTGTAATTATTTCAGAATGTTACTGGTTGTTGAACAAGGGTCCTTGTATGTTCATTTATCTTGTTTTCTGTATACCATGGATCATGTGTCTATCATATCAATTACTTTTTTCCTCTTCTGTTTTTAACATAAACCCAAGAAAGCACCTCTATATACTCTGGATCAGTGGATGGCAGCTTGTATTTAATGAAGAACCAAAAGGAGAAACTGAGGATGACAATGCCAATGACCCTTTCATTTTGTTACATGGCATTACTCTGGTTGAGAGAACCGATTACATTGTCTGAGCTCTTAAGGTATGAATAGTCTCTAGTGAAGAATTTTTGCCTTTATAAATAATAATTTTTTAAGAAATTAGATCTGTTACCCTCTTACTAATTTGCTCAGTAATAGTGAGAAGTTCTCTATATTTAATTGTCTTATCTTTCATTTGACATAACAATTTGTGCAGCTGCTCTTGGAAGAGGTTCTTCTCTCTCAGTTGCAATGAATTTCAAAGACCTGTAACGATGAAGGTTTTGGAGCTAAAGAAACTTTTTATCCTTCTCCAAAATTTCATAAGGTTCACTGGAGGTGTGTATGACACTTTTGTGATACTTGCTGTTGTCAGCATGTCAGATTTAAATGAGTAAACATTCTCCAGGACTTACATCAGTGTCGTCATATAAACAATACCAGCATTATATAGTGATCTGAAAGGTAGCAAGGTAGCTTCATGCAATGAAGTTGGGCACAGAAATTAATATAGGAAGTTCGTTTTGTCTTCATATCTTTGTATCTGTAATTATGAGAGTTCAGAATAATACACCTTTTAATATAGTAGAAATAAATTGTTCTAATAATAGGGTTTGATGCTAAATGGAGACTGTCAAGCTCTTGCTGACAATGCAGTTCCCTTCTCTCCCCTACTAGGAGGCTATGAACACATTCCTTATTTACTTCAGGAATGAAAATTAGTTCATCAACTCTTCTTGATGGCAATAAATATTTTAAATCAGGCCCAAATAGTTTAAGTTCAGGAATTCCTAGATTTTCATTGGAAGACCTTTCGTATACTGATACTCCTTTTAAAATGACTTTTGAAATATTGGGTGTTTCTGAAATACAGGTGAAAAAGCACTAATTTGCCAAAATTTAAGGAACAGAAATACTCAAGTAACTACATTGGCAAATCAGATTGAAAATTCAGATAAAATAAAGGAAAAACTGATTCAAAATTCAGTTGATATGGTGGATTTCATTTCTTTAATTTTTATTTTTTAAATATGTAACCTGTGAGTTGAAAGGGAAGGCAATGAGTACATCATTCCCCACCTGTGGTGCTTATAACTGATGTAGCTGCTGAAAGCATAGTGAGTGCAAGGGAGGTTTTACCTTAGAGCCATTGTGGCCTCTCTCCCGTGGAGTGCCTGTTCCACTTGCACTTTTCTGGCTTTGTACAAACTTCCCAAGAAGGGTGGATGTTGAAGGATGCTCTTTTGCAAGTACTTTTGAAAAAGGGGAGGTTTGTATGTCTTGAAGTACAGTAGTTGGTACTAGGTAATTAATTTCTATGCAAAACAGTTTAACCCTTTGATTTTACTTTAGGGGTGGCCGTGTCCTTCACTGGCCAGAATTGCACAAACCGTTGTGTATTTGCAGAATTGGATATGTTGTTGTATAAAAGATGCTTGTAAAATTTTCAGCAAAATGCCGTAGTATTCAGAATTCAAACTAGCACTCTGCAATACAGAAGTGTTTATTGAGTAGATTAAGATCTAGTAGAACTCAAAAGTGGTTTTCAATAACAAGATTTATTACCGGCTACTGTCTTCCAAGGAAATTCTGTACGAGTCAGAACTCCCATAGCATGCTCTGTAATTTTGTCAATGATTAGAAAATAAATAATGTAAAACCTGTCTGATAATGTTTGCATATGACAAAAATCCAAGTAGTAAAATACAATTACTGGGACAGAGCAGCTGGTTCACACTAAGCGATTATTAATGACCCATTTGGAGAGAAAAATAAATAGTTAAGTATCTCTTCTTTGGTTATTGTATCTTGGAAACTTTCTCTGGGTTATACCAGGCAAAGACATCCTCACAAGTTCCTGTCTTAGTACAATGGTGTGGTTGGAAAAAAACCTTACCAAACGACAGCTGTCAAAGTCAACTGTTAAGAGGAAAGGTAGTTTGTTTGCATAGGAATGGTATATTGTTGTATTTAGCACTTTAAAAACTGGCAGCTACAGAAAAGATCCAGGAAAATGGTTCAGAATCTGGAGAACATCCTTTGGACCGAGATCCTGAAGAGGTGAGCACACTTACATGAAAGGATTTAGAGAGAACATGAAAGCAGTAAAAAAAGCTGGAAGAGATAAAAAAAATCAAGTTCCAAATATAGCACAGAAGGGCATAATCTGAAATGAATAATTGGAAATGGAAATAAGATGATTTGAATGAGACGATACCATTTAATTAGATAGAACTTATGTGTCTAAAATGGAGTAAATCATAATGAATCAGTGACTTTAAATGCACTGAATATACAAACTGAATTAAGCACAGAAAGTGACGTTTAAAAGAATGTCATTTGTATTGCAAAGTTTTACCATGATACGATAGTTGTATAAGACTGTAATTACGTTATCATGCTTCCCTCCCTACCCTTAAGGTCTTTGCCTTTCAACAGGTTTGATGAAGAAGGGGAAAGAATTTTAAATTGCATGAACTACCATAAAATACTTATTTTCTTACTTCTGAATATTTAAGTTTAAAAAAATCAGACAATGTTCACATTTTTGCATGCATTAAGATACACAGATCAAAATAACGACAGACCAAAGATGAAAATTATTCAGAGAAAACATTAAGTATTCAGCATTACCTTTTAAGTCTTTGTAGGCAAATTGTTTTATTTAAACCAACTGAATTAGAGTTCTGTTTAAAGTTCTGCTTTGTTTTTTCCTCAGTTTGGTTTTCTCTGTACCCTGAAGTCAGCTGACTACCACTCCTCCCTTGTGATACATACTTAGGCACTATGGTGGGGCAATCTGCCAGCTTTTAAAGGATTTACAACACCAAAAATATACTTACTCCTCCTTGCTACTTGACACACATAGCAGAAAAACACTACAATTACTTCCTCTGAAAGGAACATTTTGGTTTAAAAATAACATTTTTCACAGCCTTCTTCTCAAGCCTATGCTACACATTAAATCCTTTTCCATTGTGAATAGTCCCACAGTGTTCCATGTGAGGTATAATAAATAATAAAATAGTTGAGTTCTGGACAAAGTTTCAAGATGCTAGACTTTGAGATTCTGAGTAATAATGCCTTTCAAATAAGGTTATACCTAGTTGTGCTGGCAGGACTGAACTTGTAATCAGTTTGTGGCATTACTGTGTGGCTTTAACAGATGCATCATTTCCTTGGAGCACGCTGAGGACCTAGGATTTTTTTCATACTTGGACCTTACTAATGTACACTGCTGCTGTAATTAAGAGAACATGGCCTGTGTACTGTATGTACCAGTCACATTTTCAAGCACTTCCCTGACAGAACATAGTCTTGCAGGTGTTTTGACAATCTCTCTGTTAAATGGGAGGTTTGGAGGAACCGCAGACAGAAGAAACTGTTCTGAAGTGCTATTCCAAATCTGGACTTTTGGATTAAGTGTTAAAAACTTGATAAGCAGCACATTGTATTCACAGCAGGCTTTTTATGCTGTAATTTTAGAATGTAAAAGCAGCTCTTAATCTGAGAGAAAAGAGCATTCTTTTTTATGGAGACAGTAATTTCAAGCTAGAAAATATGGCATTATTTTTTAAACAGTTGCGGTGCTTTGACTTGATACAGCCAAGTTAGTGAAAACTTTTTTAGAAAAGACATTTTGATGGACATTGGTTGTCTCCTGCAGCATAAGGATGTGGTTCCAGCATCAGTTTAAGCTGCTCCAAATTTCTGTTGCTGTGGTCCTGCATAAACATTCTTGTTCTTTCTCTTGCTCTAGTAGTAGCATTTATCCAATGGAGGGTTTAGTAATTGAAAGAAGTAGATCTGTAGAAGATTTATTTTGTAAAAGTTTAACTGGACATTTTAGTGCAGGTTAATGTGCTTCATTGCAGTCTTGTTCTGCCTATGTGCAGTAATGTTCCTGCAGTCAGCTGAGTCTGGGAATCTATCTGGTTGGAGTCAAACTCTGGAAGAGACTGATTCTCCATCTGATCCTCTGAGAAGTCACACAAGTGCTTTTGTCAGCAGGGAGGAGTGTGTGGCAGGGGACTGAAGGGAGGGTGGGATTTCCCATTTCAGAGGCAGCAAGCTGTTAGGGTGGTTTGGCTGCATCACCACTACACCACACCCGAGGGAAGGTCCTGATTGTCTGTCCTCTTCCAGCTGCTGCTGTGCTGGCTCAGAAGGTTGCTGCTCTCTGGTTCCAGCTCTTCAGGTCTAATGGTGTGATTGTGCCTTAACTCGACTCAGCCAAAGCTTATCAGCTGAGCCAGTAATGGGTCACCGTTGCTGAAAGAGGACGATCTTGCTTCCTTTTGTTCTCCTGCCTGTGTGATGCATCCTCTTCCCTCTGCCAACTCTTTCACTTGTGGAACCATCTGTGAGCCTCCTCAGTTCTTTAGATGATGGGAAAGAAACTCTTTCAGGCAACAGAGTAATGAGTGGTTTTCTGCTGCTGTTGTGATTACGTTTGGGGAAGAGGATGAGGAGCAACAGGAGTACACACAGCCAGATCACCAGGAGGGAAGTCCTGCTAGTTTTGTTGAGCTTTTAGGTTGCCTCGATCAATTTTGTGAAAACATACCTCAAGCTTATGTTCTTCAATTTAGTGTGGGTGACTCAAATGAGCTGACAAACTGATGTGCAAGCTGCTCAGCAGGTCAGGTGGGATGGCGAGGGCAAGTGACTGGAGATGGGTTTGCAAGGTGGCCTCACTGACCACGTGGGCCAGTGCACAACTCTACTTGGGGTGGGAAACACTAATGCTGGTTGAGGAAAGCTACTGAAATTTCATTAGCAAAATGCTCATCACACAATTTTATTAGAAAGGATCGTGCAGCAACTTTTACCTCTTCATTTAAGAGACCAATACACAAAATCTTGGAATAAAAACTATTGGGAACTGTGATTTTTCATATTGCTCTTATTTTTCAGAAACTATTATAAACAATGGGTTAATTCTAACTGAGACAGAGTTTTGATTATCACAGAATCACAGAATCAACTATGTTGGAAAAGACCTCTGAGATCGAGTCCAACCTTTGACCTAACACCACCTTGTCTACACTTTTTATTTTAATCTTGTTTTTAATTAATTTTTTCAATTAAACTGAAAATTCAGATAAGATTGCTTTAAAAAAGTAGAATATAACTGTAAACTTTGCAGTAACTAGCTTTTAAGTAGAATTTTAGTCAACTTCAGTAGATACACACTAGATGGAACAATTAGTGATGAGGGCACTGGACTGAGAGAGAGCAGGTGAACTTATGAATTGCTGTAGGCTCAGGAGGGACATGACATATTTGTAGACCAAGAAGTTACTAATCTGTGTAGCGACATCAGAGAGGTCCTGTGCAGGTAACACAGTCAGCAGGAGAGAAAATAGTTTTCAGTTGTTTAAGATTATTTAAAGAAGAGTCTTCTCTGTTTGTAATGTTGACTTCTACAAGTTTAATGTAGTCGTAACAAAATTAGGTTGCAGAAGAGGAGACAGGAAAGCATTTCTATCTTAGTCCAGTGGGAGACTATCAGTGTGCTTTACTGTGGAATGAGTGTGTTCCCTTATGAGGGTCTGTACTGTTCTGTGCTTGCTTTGCCTGTTGTGGGTGTCTGCTAAGATTCTAGATAAGAGCAGGGGTTTGGTGTGGAGGTGGCTTTTTATTGATATGTGCTGTTAAGTCCCATTTTTTATATATATGTGTGTACATGAAAAAGTTGAGAAAAATCAAATAATACTGTCAACCACTTACCAAAGCCAATTTTTAACAAAAAAATACATTACTTGAGTGCAAATAAAAATTAAACTATTTTGATTTCTTAGTATAGGAGACCATTTCTATTCATACCTGAATAATACTTTTTTTTAAAATCATCATACAGATGTAATTAATGTGGATTCAGTTCTATGTATTTGCTCATCATTCTGTGACTTTCCTCCCTATCACATTACCTGACTTAAACTCCTCCAGCAGAAAGTGTGTGTTTTTTTCAAAGTAAAATTTACTTAAGGCTTTAGAAATTTGAAAAACAAAATTCCATACCATTCAGAGGAGGCTTAAAGCAGTTTCAGAAATGCAGTAGCTGAAGAATGTGCAGAATAAACTTGATGTAAGGATGTTGATTGTATGCTTACTGCCATAACGTTATCATTTGTCAGTCATATCTGAGCTGGAACTTAAAAACCTGTTAAATGTTTGAACTGATTTTTGTTCTGTGGAGCATTTAGGGGTGTGTAACTTCATATTGAATTGCTCAGGCAGCATAATACTGATGTTATTTCAAATCAGAAGTTAATTTGTATAATTATTTTATAATAAACCTATGCATTTATCATCCTAAATACTTTCTTGATTTGGTCTTCATTTTTTTTTAATGCAGGTTTGTTATTGAAGGTCATATTCCATATCTGAATGTTTTTCAGCATTTTCCGGAGAAGATGAAGTTATGTGGACTTGATCTTAAGATCTTTTGTGTAGAGGTAATTTTTTTCTTAAAGGGAAAGATTAAAAAAAAAATCAACCAAAACCTAGTTATTTTGTGGTATTTTAGTTCTTTTGTTCACTGTACTAATAAATTGATTAAATCTATTGTTTTGTAGTAGGGTTCATGTTTCACAGTGTTGGAGCCTGTGTGGAAACCAGTGCACTCTGTGACTCTAAGTGCTTTAATCTTTAACCAGTCTTATTAAGCTGATTACCTAAATTAAAATGAAATCAATAAGTGCTTGTGGAGAAGAAGGTATTTAGAACTGCTCTTGAAATACTCAGAAATAGGGTTTGACTTGACATCTAAGGGCAGTATATTATCCTTTTCGGATAATATATTATATTATGCTTATTTAAGTTATCTTTTGAATTTGTTTGTAATTCCATATTCTTTTCATAAAATACGGTTTAGGTGCTATATCTTGTTCCGTTTCTTGCTGTACTAGTTGAAATATACCAAGCCTAAAATCTACATAAGGGCTTACAGCCCTTTTAGGAGCTCAATAGTGATGGACAAGTCTTGAGTGAAATGTCAATTTCCCTTATTTAAGATTATTATGTATTGTGGTAACAGTTGCCCGATGGTGTTTGTGATACAGATAAAAAAGATTTATTATGGATTTTTGAAGTGTGCAAATGAAATCTTAGCTTTTAAGAACAGAAAGCAGCAATTCTGCTGACAGGAGAAGCTGGGTTTTACTCTGCTGTAATGGTTTTGAGCCCAATCCCTCAGTGATGATGTTGCAAGTTGCATTACCATTATCCAATATATTGCTTATATTCAGCAGGTCATGAGTTGTTCAGGAGCTGTAGCTTCAGAAGTTGTAGCATTTATATTTTTGTTTTTATACCACTGCTTTCTTGTTTGGATAAATGAGAATTATGACCTCAACTTTTAAAAATGAGAGGATCAATTTAATAAAAAACATCTTGATTTCTTTTTCTGTCTTAGATATTTCCTTAGAAGAAAAGATATGTTAGGTTCTAATATGGGTATAACCTTTTTTTTAAAGCCTTTAAAATTTTCATTCTCTCTGTCCTTCTTTGCCTCCATCCTTTGGATGTGTTTTTGTCTTATGAATTGCAACTGTAAAGCTTGTACCATATGCCAGAGTGGGAAATCTTGTTTGCAGAGAGGAGGTGACAGTTACCCTTGGATAATCTTACTACTTTCGAAATAGAGGTGCACCCCTCACTTCCAAAGTATAGGTAGATATGGATGCTAATCAAGTAATCTCTTAACTTTGTTTTCATTGAGATACATAGGTAAAGTTCTGTAAGCTTACTGTACCATTTGTTTTCCAGCCTCTCCAGTGTCATTGTGGCTTCCTCTTTTTAGGAATATCTGCTCCTACTTTACTCTCAATGATACTTTAGTAATACATCCTCAGGTTTATTTAATTTTAATGGGTTTTTTACTACATCATTGGGCTGATAATTGCAAAAACCTTACTAGCTCGTTCCTACATCTTATGTTTCTCGCTGTAGCACTGAGATTACCCATGGCTTACTGTATCTAGTTTTGACTTCTGAGTTTTGAGAAGTACAAGCGATGAGGTTATTGTCCTGGAGCAGGAAGTGAGATTGTGTATTACTCCATCCTGAAAATACAGCCTGCATTCTTTTCTCCTTTGTGTTATGTATAGAATATTTTATAGACAATTATCTTAAAGAGGTTTATGATATTAAGGCCATTATAACCAGGCAGGTAGGTTACCCTAGTGCCATTATTTGTTGTGCTTCAAGTCTGGTGAATTTAAGCTGCAAGCATGTTCCAAAATTCTGATAACTGACAGGACTATTCCATATGTCTTCTTTTTTATTTTGAACAGGTGTTTAGTGCATTAAATTGTGTCCTGTGCAGCCCAAATTTGAATGAAGAAGTAATTATATTGTAGTAGCTTGAAGGATTTGAAGTAATTTTTAGTATCATTTTATCAGTTAAGTGCAGATGAAACCTAACTTGATAAGACTTACCTTGTAGAAAAATATTCTTAGTGGCTTAAAGATTTTTTTTCAGTAACAATTTCCCACATACCCAAAATATGCTGAATTTGTACAAGGTTGAAGTTGTTACAGATTTTAGAAAAATAAATGCAACATTATTACAAGGTGAGTCACATCTACTTTCTATGTAGTGACGTGTTTATATATACATGCACAAGGGGTTTTTATATCTTGTCATGTATTAGTAGTATTTAATGTACAAAGACTGTGACTAGTCTCAGGCTTCCCAGCTGTAATGAACTTCTGTGCTGTGTAACTTAGGAATAGAGTCTGTATCACTGACCATTTTTCCCTGTCCTGCATACTGTTTAGGAATTAGAGGTGATTACAGTGTCTGCTGTGCAAGGAGGGGCTGAGAGAGCTGGGTTTTTTATCACTGAGAAGGCTGTGGGGGGCATTTCGGTAATTTCAGTAATACCTGTCGGGGAGGAGCTGGGATGGAGACAGGCTCTCTTCTTGGTGGTGCACAGTGGAAGGACAGGAGTCAACGGGCACAAAATGTAATACAGAAAATTCCATTTAAATACAAAACTGTTTTACTGTAAGGATTACTGAATGCTGGAACAGGTGACCCTGAACCACTGTGGGGTGCACAAAACCTGATGGGACACAGTCCTGAGCATGTTGCTGTAGGTGACACTGCTCTGAGCAGATGGATTGGACTCTGTGTAATCTCGGGGGGTCCCTTCCAACCTCAGGTATGCCTTGTATGCTATTTCACATTTTCAGTGTAGGTGGCAGATAGGCCCTTCATGTTTTAGTAATGGAACTGCTTACAAGAAGGGCATAATTCTTCATTCTGCTCAAACTAAACTTTTTTTAAAATACCTACCACAAAGGTTGTGGACACTGCTGTCCAGAAGTCTGGGAGCTCTGGCATGACTGTCTCATAAGTAAAGAGAAAAGGAGCCTCCAGCTCTCTTCATCATCTTTATCATGATACATAACTGTTAGACAGGTGTCAGGTCCTAGCTGGAGGTAAGTACTACCTCACAAGTATTTTAGGAAGGATAAAAGTACTTTATAGAAGATCTTTGTGTAAAATGAGTTGTTTATCTTTCCATTGCTTCAAGTCTCTTTTCTAAGCTTTTACTTACTATCATCCTATTTATTCCTTCCTCTATTAAGATCATGTGTATGTTAGAAGTTAGCCTTTGGAAAATGGGTTTTACCTAATGCATGGTTAGAGGGTTCACAGGGCAAACAGCAGCAGTAACAAGATGCTCCTACTTAGTTCAGAAGTTATAATTTGCCAGTACAGGAGAGGAAAAGCAAAATTTCCTTTTTCTAAAACAAGTATTCTTGTTCCATTTGATTAAAACTTTTTGTTTATGTATCAAGAAAGAATAAGATACTTAAGGTTTTGGTTTTGTTCTGTGCAGGAGGTCAAGAGGGGTTTTTTGCTGTTTTGCAGTTTGTTTAACTACAGTAAATCTCTGCTTTGAGATGCACTGGCTTGTGCCGGTAACCAGTATGTCTTTGATAAGCACAGTCATCTTTTCTCTTCTAGGTGTAAGTTTCCTTTATAATGTACAGGATATCTATTTTCTTTAAAGCCCGTTAGTGTAGGAGTTAAAACGTGTTTGTAAGTCCGTACTAGTATATATAAAAGGTCAGTGGATAATTTGCTTTCAACTTGTTTTATTTTATTGATACCATTTGTCCTACACTGGAGCTACACAAAAATTCCCTCTTCCATTTCTGCTTCGAGTAGGGATACATCCTTAAGATACACATCCTCTGTTTTGCTTTTAGGGATTCATCTTTATCCTCATACAAAATTGATTAAAGCATCCCTTTTCTTTTAAACTAGCAACAGCTTGTCTTTGCCAGATCTGTCTGGCCTTACGTTTTTGACTCAGGACTGTTTACCAAATTACCTTTTATGTAATTATTTTGTTTGTGCTTTAAAGCTGATTGTCTTTTCCTGTCTCAAATTTACCTTTAGATTTCATTATTTACTTTTTGGTGTATTTACCCTTTAATGGATTGTAAATGGATTTTTTAGTCCAAAAGTACTTTTTGATTTTGATTCTCATGTTCTTCACACACACACAAATTTAAATGTACATGTATATATGGGTAAGCAGGTCACTCCCATGGCTATTGGGCAACATGATTTACTGAAGTATTGAAGATAACAAACACGTCACTTTGGAGTATGTGCTGTGTGCAACAGGATAGGTGTAGTCTTATAAGAATCTTTTAGATCCTGTTGTTCTAAGGAGCTTTGGGAATGGTTATCTGTAGATGCACAAGTGTCTGGACTTGGCAAGGAGCCCAGTGTGTGACTTCAGTGAAATTCCCTTCTCTCATTCTCTTCTCCAACTTTAAAATACTGACTTTAGGAAAGAAGGAGTTAAGAATCTTTTTTTCTTAAAGGGGAGACCAGGAGGAAGGTGAAGTTGGTGGGTGTTAGTCAAATTCTGTTCAGAACTGTCCACCAACCTACCCTCAAAGACGAAAGGAATGGGTATTTACTAGATTATCCTTGCTACTTCTGCCCTGGAGCGTGGTCATGGAATGGCTTCTCTATATAACCCTTTCTTCCCACCTCCTCCTTAGTCTTAAATGGAAGTAGCTGCACAATTCTAAGTCTACTTGAAACCTTCTCTCTTTTACAAGGCCACTGAATGTTTTAGTGTTGACAGTGTTGTTGATGTAGCTTGCTGTCTAGAAACCTGCATCTTAAAAATACTTCCTTTTTTGTTTTGTAATTTAATTCCATTCCTCTCTTTTTGTGTGTTTTTTGTTTTTATGATCCCTTGAGTAGTGCTGTTCTATAACAAGAAATGTATTTACTTCAAGAGCTTTGACCTTGCAACATGATAAAGTTTCCATAGTTTCCATCCACATTACTTTTGGGTTGTTTTAGTATAACTTCTTATTTTTTGTTTCTTTTTACACATCCAACTTCCAAGTTACATTAACAGAATCACTGTTTAGTTTGAATTCTGCTCTATGTAATTCACCTATTTCCATCCCTAGATGTCTTGATTCTTAAAAAACTCCCAGGGTTACTCTTCTGATTTTTCCATGATACAGAAATGTTTCCTAAACTTCCATCTGAGACTGATGTTTGCATCTTCCTTACCTTTACCCATGGAAAACTCTTGAAAAGTGGTAGCAGTATGCTGTTGCTTGTCATAAATCACTGCCGTGGACAAGAGAGAACAATCATGAAAGTCAAAAGCATGTTGGGATTTTCTCCTCTTTATCCCACTTAACTGAAAGTCTTCTTGTTCCTTTCTTCTGCCTGATACTTTTTTTCTTTCAGGCTTAGTAGCTTCTCATTCTACATTAAAGTTATGTCTCTTTTGTCGGTGTTGGGTTAGGCTGGCACCTCTGGGGAACTCTTATTATGTTCATTTTAATAAGGACTTTTTATTCATGCTCCGTTGTGAACTGATGTTGGCTTTGATGGGAAATTGAAGAGTTGAAAAACAAATGTTTGCTGCTCTAAGAAAAGTTCTAATTCATCCAAGGCTTTCCTTTTTCTAAAAATAATCTGTGATAGGTGTTGAAATAGATACTATAATGTATTTATAAAGCAGACTGGAAAATTTCAGCTCTTTTGAGAATGTGCCACTTGAGTGTGGAATGCTTTATTCTGTAAGATGCTTTGGATTTATTTTATTTGTGTTGGAGGAATATATACCTTGCACTTAAGCATTCACACACCCCCCCTCCCTAGCTTGGATTGGTAAATTTCTTTCCTCTTTTATTTAACAGTGAAAGGCTTCTTGAACGATTGAGAGATGATCATTCTTTTCCATGCTGCCTGGAAACTTTCCAGGTCTTTGGTTTCTTCTTTTACAGTATTCTATAGTTTATATTTTCTTTTTCTTCTTCTTTTCCATTTTTCCCCCTTTTTTAGTGTTGCTTGACTTTATTCTTGGCAGCAGTTTTATATCCATATTTCTCTGACACTAATCCTTCTGTCACCCATCATTCTGTGTCAGCTTCAGTAAAAGCTCACTTCTGGTGAAGATTTGAGAGATCTGATTTCTGAGATGAATTTGCCAAGCTACTCCTCTGCCATCAAGGATGCTTCTGTTTTGGTCCTTTGTTCTGCATGCTTTGTTTCCCACAGAGCTACTCTTGACTTTTCAGTAAATTATGAGTTACATTCTTCCAGTGAGACTTGGTGGTAATTTTGATTTGGGTCCCCTTTAGCTTTCCCATGAAGAAGAAAAAAGGTTTTTCAGATCAGCTTCTTGTGGGAGCTGGAGCTTCAGTCAGCTCTCTGCTCTCCTCTCCTGACCTTATGAAGGTGACTTGACTGACAGGATATTTTTAGCTTCTATTTTTCCCATTGCCATAGTATTATTTTGTTCAGGATCCATACCAAGCTAATCATTCTAGAGTTCCTGAATCTCCCCTTTTACATTTTTTTAAATATTGCATATTAATGTGGAGAACCCTTTGATGTTTAGAATTTCTTAAGATTATTTAAAAAACATTTGTGTTTCAGAGAACTCCTCAGTTATTTCCTCGAAGCTTCTTGTGTGTAAATTATCTGTGCCTCTCCTTTGTAAAATACTCCATTTTATCAGGTAGTGGTTTGGTTTTTTGCAGACATAAATTTTTCTCTTCCTTACAAATGATTTTAATGATATGGATTTGTATTCTTTTTCCAGTTACAAAACAATCTTACTTTTCTTCATATTTGTTTCATGACTTACCCATTTACCTGTGGCATTGAAATTCAAGATTTTGGGATTGTTTGTTTTTTTAGTTTCCCTGCTGCTTACGGCTTAGTCACCTTAACATCTTGTTTCATTGCAGAATATCTATTGTGCTGTTTCTTGTCTTTTTTTTTTAATCCAGGAGATTGCCCTGGAGTGCTACAGGAACAGCACTGCAGTTAAACCCCCTCTGCTTCAGAAAGGGGATCTTTTTTTTTCTGTGTTTTTCCCTTTATGCCATTATTCCACAATAAAAAGGAATATTACGGACTTGTCTGTGAGTGTAGTGACTTACCATGACTGTGTTTGGAGAGGTCTAATGCCTCTGCTTTTTTAGGAGTTAGATGTTTTTATGTTGTCTTCTATACTACTTGAGAACAAGGTTTAAACTTGGGACTTGTGTCCTTGTGCAGTATTACCCAATGTGGGACTTGTCATCCACATTCAAAATGATGATGTAAAGTTAATAGTTTATGTTACAATATGGTTAAATGTTACAGAATTTTGCTGTAGCAAGCAGGTTAAAGACACAGAACCTCAGATTTATACCCTCTCTCTTATTGTCTTTATTACAGGCAGTATTGCAGGTGGAATACCGTTGTTAATATTTGCACCATATAAGCACTTCGTGCCTTGTGACCATCCAACAACTCAGTTGCTTTGTAAAAACTGGTTTGAATTACATGGGGATGTGCCACAAAAATGTATGTGAATCAATTCAGCTTTGTTCAAGCATAGTAAAAGCCATTTTGTTTTGTAAATTTAGCTGACAAGTTTAAGTAGTTTAAGACGCCTCCTGATTTCGATTTCCCTGTGAATGTTGGGGGCAGAAGAACTGTCAAGTAGCCTGGAGGAAAACATAAAATTGGAAGGTTTCTCATGGATTAAGGAAAGACAATTACTCAGTGCTTTGACAGTTACCTGCTGTATATAACCAAAACTAGGAACTGGTTGTAGACCTGGGCTATTGAGGGTAATGGCTCAATTTTAGAAGTAATTCGGCATTCAATCACTAGTAATTTCTAATAATCTCTGCTAACTTGTTATAAAACATGAGGGGGTTTGTATAAAATATGATTCTAGGATTGGTTAAACGATTTATCTATGTTCTGACCAGAAGTAGCATCAGTATTACTGGTTTATTGAAAACTAGTTCTTTGAATTTGTAAATAACAAAAGGAAACTATGACTCCTGTATCTTAGTGTATTACTCGACTTACTCACATTGGAAACCATTGTTTGCATTTTGTTTTAGATACTTTAAGCTGGTTTTGTTTCATTTCCTGCATTCAGGAGCATATCACAAATATTTTCCCGTGTTTGAAGTGTATAAACTTAGATAGGATCTTCCCTGGGAAGCTTTGAAAAGTATCTACCTCTCTCACTGAGAGTATGTTCATTAGATCACTCAAATGTAGATCCAAGAGGAAGGATAGGTAGAGATTAGCAGAGAGACTATTATTAGATCCTTCTCTCTTCTTGCCTACACTCAGCTCTTTTCCTGGAGGTCTGTGCAAGCCTGTAAAGTTTGTGTGCTGTTTTCACTCACAGTGGTAATTCTTTTATCATTCTTTCGAATACTGAAAGACTTAATATCTTCTCACATAATAAAACAGATGACCAGTGACCTTTATTGCAGCACAGGGAAGAGCAAGTTCTGTACCTGAACCATGAAGTGCTCAGGGTAAAGCACATTTTGCGGGGCTGGTGTCACTTAGGAATGGCTGTAGAGCACTCAGCTCATAGCTCGTGGTGTATGTTTATATAAAGCTGTAATACTGACCACTGAAGATCCTTGGAAATCTCATGATGACTTTTTAGCATTGCTAAAAATACAGGTATTTGTCCTGCTCTTCAGGCTGATGCATTTCTTAGGTTTGCTGGTGTCATTCCTTTATTTTTACCCTAAATTGGATGCAATGTGGCTGAGTGCTTTTATACAGCAAACGATAGTTCATTCTTTGTGATCGTTTTATATCAGAGATGCTATTTATGGTACTATAATTTCATCAACTTAAAAGCCTAAGGATTAGCATTTGCTTCATTACAGACTTTGAGTATGTGAATAGAAGTTTATAAACTTGACAGTATTTCTTAAGTGCTGGTGTTTCTTTATTTGTGGGTGTGGATTTAGTCTCCTAATTATAGTGCTCTTCTAGGAGGGACAGATGAACTGAATCACTGTACTAGGGCTTTATGGTTTTTATCCCAATGTCTAAGGAGGAGTAAAATTCTCTGTATACTTTTGTATTTTGAGTATTGTGTGTGGTAACTGTGCTGAAATTGTTATTGTGGAAATTATTTATACCTCTTGGCGGCTGCTTTAGTGTTGCTAATTTGATAGATAACAATGCTATGCTAATGATATGTTAAATGATTTTCTAGTCTGAAGATGGTTTTTTAAATAAAATGGTCTGCTGACCATTTTTGATGAGTAAACCTTGTAGGAAAAAGTAAAATGCATGTCATTACTTAGAGATGCAGAAGTAATTTTTAGAGAATAATGATAATTTTAAACAAAAAGTTCCAGTGAAAACAAAAGTATACCTACAGGTTGCTTAGTCCTCTAAATTCTGTTCAGTCTTGGTTTTTTTCACTTTTCCTCTCTTTTTTCTTGATATAATTGTGAATCCTCTGTTATGAGCAGTTTGGAACAAGTCAAACCTTCCCCTTTTTGTGTCTGCTGAGATATATAACCTCACAGCTTCATAGTTATGGGAATACAAAGGGAGCAATACTACTTGAAATTTCTCAAACTTTCTTCCTGTCCAACAATTCACTTAAATATCTTTATTCTATGTGGAGAAAATGGTATTAAGAAAAATTTATTTGAAGTGTTCTCTGAAAGCTGGTGTTATCGATGCTATTACTTTTATGTACCAGCCTTAGTTTAAATATCTGTGTGATCTTAATTATACAGTTTTCTGTAATCCGTTCATGATGCAGTTTTTGAACATGTGGTTGTTGTAGCCCAGCTTCATTGGAATTATTTTCTAACTCCTGACATCTAATAAAAAAATGGAGATCAAAACAATTTTATGTTAATGTATAAAACTGTCATGCACCTGTATCTTAAATACCGTATGGAATTTTGATTGGGTGTTTTGCTTTTCTTACCCTCCCTTTTCTCAAAGTTGCGGAAGAATTAAGAGGTACAGAGCGTCACAACAAGGATCATCAAACCTAGGGACAATTTTCCTGCATGAAACAATATTATCTACTTACCTTTCAACCTAAAGAAGAAGTCACTAAGAGGAAAATGTGGTACTAGTTTGTAGAACATATTTAGGAGACTATTGTTCATTGTCTCTTCCAATACAAAGACTGGGAGGTGTTAGAAGAGGTTACTGGTCTGCAGGTTCAGAATCAAACAGCAGGAGATGAGGTTTCATACATTTGTGGGTAACTGGTCAAACTCCCTGTGTTAGAGGATGTTCTGGATGTTAAAAGTGCCAGATGCTGACTGTACCAATGCCATGAAGAGAAAGGGATCTGGAACAAAAAAAAAAAAGCAAGAGATCTCACTGCTGACTCAGCCACAAATGGTGTGAAGCTGGACAGACGTTTGGTGATGTCATGGCTTGCTTGGTTCATAAATCCCTCCATGCACATTTTGCTTCCTTGCTGCTGGATGCAAGGCTAAATAGATCTTTTTGGATTCATGTAGTACAACCACTTTTTTGTTTGTTCTGGAATTTCAGTTACGGTTTCAGTTTGTGGTTTTTGTGTTCTGGGGAGAGTTTTTTAAAGATTATAAAACTCCGTTTTTCATTAACTAGTTATCTCACAGTAACTCTATTTTAAGTCATGGTTCAAACCTTTAAGTTAGGTGAACTAAATATGATCCCATAAAGTTTCAGATTTAGAGATCTGGGGATGTTTCTTATTCAACTCGAAAAATGTTGAGGAATGACTAAGTGGTAAAAGTATGCAAAATCATTGCATAAAAGGGGTATGTCTAACCTATGGCAAAGAATTCTAAGCAATGAAGACTGCACATTTTTCTTAGGCAAAAACTTTGCTTTTTGAAAACAGATTTTTTATGCTTATATTTTTCTAGTGATCTTTTGGTTTGTTTTGGTGGAGGAACTAAGGGAATTTCTGGTTCAATAACTCACAATGTAAATTTCCTTGCTGTTGAGTAGTAGCAGTGTTCCCAATGCCAGGAGGAAGAAGGAACGCTTGCAAGAAGCCTGGCCTAGAAATGTGGCAAGAGGAGAAATGCAAAAAGACATGCAAGAGTAAATAAATTCTAGGTCATGGGGGAGCCATCCTCGGCTGACAGAGGTGGAAGTTTAAGGATTTTTGCACTTTATGCTTATACCCTTAATATTTCTAAACAGTTCTCAGTTCTGTGCAGTCCTCTTCTGGCCCTAAAAGTAAGCATATATCTTGGATTTGTGAATAGATGAAGCTAATACTATCTTCTTTTCATTTCTTTTAATAGTGATTAAGGTTTTAAAGTTAAGCGTATGGAATTTAGGAATTGCTGAAGTGGATATGCTTTAGCTGAGACTGTAAGTGCACTAGGGTGTAGTCCTTAATAATTTTGTCTCACAATGTTTCTAAACCAAGATAGTGTCTCAGTTCAGCATGCAGGAAGTGGTGAGATGCTCTGTATGTCTTTTCCTTTTCTTCATTTAATATGTGAGTTTAAGCCCACATTAATGCACACCACGTGAAGCCAACTCAGTTGCAGAATATTTGGTTCTTTCTCATCCTTTGCTGCTGGTCATTCCCCCTCATCATGCGACGCTGCCTGGTGGCTGCTCCTCCAGGGCTGGGCTCTCAGGGGTCGTGTTGTGCTGCTCTGTCACAAGGTGGAACACTGGGACAAAGGCACCTGCCTGAGGCAATGGAGTGGGTTTGTGGCACAGTCATGAGGAAACTCGAAGAGTTTCTAAATGCTATAAAGTGTTCCCTGTATTTAGTTGGGTTTTTTTTTCACACTGGCTTTTTGAAAGGATTTTGTATCCCTTAATAATGTGCTACTGGCTAAAGCCCATGTCTTCAAGTCATCCCATAGCTCACAGGAAACTGCTGCCATTTGGTTTGTCTAACACTCTAGGTTTTGGTGGATTGCATATTTATGTTTTAGTTTGGGTCTGATTCAAACAGAGCAATTCCTGACTAAATCTATTAATGAACTCATGAATGCAGGTCAAAATGCTTGCTGTTTTCTCCTGGAGTGTTCAGACTGGAATGACAAAGGCTTTCTACTTCCCTGGAAAGTATATCCACCAGACTGGCTTTTAGACATGTTCCTCTGTTTACTGAGGTCCTCTTGTCAAAACATTCCAGATCTCATGTGTAAGAGCCTCTTTTCCTGACTAAAATTTGAATGACCTTAATTGCCATATGATTTTTTTATTTCTTTCTCTTAGTGGTAACTATTTAAAGAATTCCAATTAAGACAGAAGCCGGTCATTCTTGTTTATTTTAAAAAAAATATTCTATGAGGGGTAAAATTCTGTCTATATAAATTCTGCTAATCATCTATGCTGCTTTTACTTTCCAAAACAAGCCAGTGATTCCTGCTTTTGTCTGCTGGTGTTTTGAGATACCTTGTAATCTTACTGTGGTTGGGGGTGGGTGTTTTTCTATCTGTGGGGTTTTTTTTCTGTGTAACTCTGTATTTTTTGTGCATTTTAACAGGTGCATGCAGTACTTGTTCAGTAGAAAGCAGTGCAGAATGAAAAGAAGCAAGGGTGAGGCTTTTATTTGAAAGAAAAAAAAGCTGAGGAGGAAGTTCACTGCTGAAAGGGTTATTGTAATCAAGTTTATCATGGGAGCTTGCTGTTGTGTAACAGAAACTCTAGCTTGTCCATACCTGTCTTAAAGCATTACTTAATGAAGAAAGAAAACAAACCTACTGAAATATTTATGAAATTCAATAAAATTTGTTCTCGATCTCTTAAATTTCAATACATTATGACCGTTCAACTTTACTCTCTGTTTGTAGAAAAACTACATTTTTTACAGAAGTGATATTTGTCAGACTTACCCTGTGAGCATGAACAGGTTAATGCTCGAGCATGTGTCTCTCTAATAATATTGAAACTCATTCATTCAAAAACCACTTTAACTGGGTACTGTGTAATGAAAAGCATGTCTTCCTCTAAAGGAGCCTATTGAAAGGTCTGCTAGGTAGCCAGTGAAACTTTTTTCCTAGTAAAGGAGTGCATCTATATTGGATGTTCAGTTAGCTTTTTTCTCTTGTTTTTGGGTTGCTGAGTCATCCTGGTGCCATCTTGAATTCTTCAGTAAAAACTGCCTGTGTCAATGTAATGCAGTCTAATATCCTAGCACACCTAATTTTTTTCTCAAAAATGCAAAACCGTTGTTTATTGAGTCATTTTCTAACAGTAATCTTTTTGCTGTATAAAGATCCTTCTTGTTTCCTCTACAACAATGATCAGGAGTAATTTGGGATTTTAAGATATAGTAGCTGTTGCAGCTGAAACAGTTATTAAAGGAGAGCAAGAGAGAGGCTGCCAGTGTGACATCTATGATTTTCAAATGGTGACTTGAATTTTTTTTTTCCCCTTCTCATTTTTTACCAGACAGATAACTTGGGCAACTTCTTTGCCTGGCATCAAGATGGACAAATTGATTTCCTTTTCCTGTCTTAACCTTTTAGTTACCCTTTCTGTTTGACAGCAGGCTTGGTCTCTTTATGTCTTTCCCAGTGTCAGAAGTCTCACAAGATGCATATTTCTTAGCAGTTATCTAAATGGAGTTGTAGCAGTTTCACCTGTCTTTGTTCTTCTTGTCATTTGGTTGCCTTTTAATAATTCCAGGCACACCCTCTCACTGTTACATCAGCATCTGTATGTGATTCATGGGTATCAGGATTTGAAGACATCTATCCACTCATTTAGGCCACATAAGAATGACTGCATTGAGTCAGGCTCGAGGTTCATGGAATCTGTTCTCCTGTTTCAGAAGGTGACCTAGGAAAGGAGGTAGGAGCAGGGTGCAGTGGTTCTCCCCAGTATACTTTCTCACTCACCAGCAAATCAGAAGCCTGGGACGTTTCTGTGCAGCAGTGGTAACAGTGCTTACAATGTCACAAAAACATGACATGGTTTGGGTTGAAGGAACCTTTAAAGATTCCCTTTAATGTTGCGTTTGTCTTTTCTGTATACCTTATGGTCTGGCAAAGAAGGCTTTCCTGAAGAGGCTACATAGAATCTAACTGTGCAACAAATTTGATTATATTAGGTTTTTTCCAGCTGGGTTAGATGGCAAAAAAAATTTTGAATGTTTCCTATTTTTTAAAAGTTTGTATTCATAATACACAATATTAAAGCACATTTAATTTGTGTTTGATGGCTGTTGTATTAGATTGCAGCTGTTTCAAGTGGGATGATGGTGGTCCCTGAGAGGTAGGTAGGGGTCAGGTAAGGGGGGAAAACAGTGTCATTTAAAAATACATCAGCAAGATTCATTGGTATGTGTTTGTATGGGAGGTAGCCAGATCACTAGTACTGTAAGAATACACAAAAAGCATGGCAAAAATAATCATTAGTAATCTAGAAGTTTAGGCTTGCTGACCACAAGTATGTAATGATTGGTTCACAAGGTCATTTCATTCAGTTTTAAATATTATTTGGATGTAAATTTCACAGTTGATACAGTTATTGTTTCTACTGTGAATTCTTTTATGTAACCTGCATGCACTGTGGCTGGTGTCTTCCCACATCAGGCTCTTGCTACAGATGACCAGATATATCTGAACCACTTGAGCAGCAGGAGCAAAGTAAGGTGAACAAAGTGTTGTGGAGAACTTGACTGCTGTGCTCATTGTTGGTACCTAATTTTACCTTATGTAAAGCTGCTTGGGTTCCTGGGTATGTGTGTTTCAATGCAGTCTGCGTTCAAAGATATTTACACACATTAGGGCAGCCATTTAATTTTTTATTTTTACAGTAAATATATTTTATTGTATGGGCATGCCTTGCTTTGCAGAAGGTTTGAACCAAAATTCTGGATTGTGTTGCGTAAGACCCCTTCTCCAACCCTCATAACTTGATGTTTCCCAAACCTTCAAGTTAAAGGGCTTTCTTAGGCCGTTTCCTGACAAGTTTTGTACACTCTTGTTCCAACTTGTTTTAGGCTGAATTTGTCATCTTAAAAATGATGAAGCCTTGCTGAGTTTTGGATAATTGCAATCATATTCAATTCTAAATGTCAGATGACTCCCTGAGACCTACAAAAAGCCAATAATGCAAAAATGAGTTGGACCGTATTAGATTCCAGTATTAAATGGTCATTAAACAAATCACTTGGGGAAAAAACGTCCACTGTGGAACATAAGCAGCCTAAGTAAAGGTAGAACTTTAGAGAATGTACAGGCATGGGAAAAACCAGTTCTCAAGATGGAAATTCACAGGTAGAAGGATGATGAGGAAGGGAATTGTGCTGCAAAAAAAGTCCTGAACAGGAAAGAAGGAAAAATGGAAGGGAAAATTTAAAGCAACTGTATAATTAATTCTTTTCAGAACGGATAGAACATTATCATTGTAAAATAAACTGAGTTGTGAGTATTGTGCATATGTGAGTAATGCCTTAACGCCTGCAGGGATATTGTCCTGATACACAAGAAGGAAGTGGCCTATATAGATAGTCATTTAAGAGGAGAGTCAGTCAGACCACATTTAAAACAAGAAAATATGGAGCCTGCAAATTATTCTAGAAAGCCAACCAGTGCATATTGTTTTCTACTTGTTGATCAGCAACATTCTGATATTGTCCTAACAAGTAGGAGAGGCTGCAATCTTGGCTTACCCAAAACAATTACCTGTTACTGTGATCTGATTATCATGCTAATAGTTTGGCTCCTCTGCTCCTGAAAACCAGCTTGTTTTCTAATATGGGTGAAAAATGCCATGTAACTTTGAAAGATAAAGACAACCAACTTAAATAGTCTAATGACTATTTATTATCATAAAAATCTTGTTCTAGACACTTCTTCACTGACTCAAGTGTGTATTTTGGAGGGCAGGGGGAAGTACTCTCAAGTAGTACTAATCTTCTGTACTGCTTTCTGGAGAAGACCTGTAGCTACCTTATTTGTCACATGTGGGAATAACATGCAAAGATTTTAAAGACAAAGCTTAAGAAAAGTTCTTGGTAACCTCTGTACCCCATCTAGACAAGTTACAGGCTCTGTCAGCATTCTTGATCAGTCTTGAAGAAATCTCAGCTTGCGAAACTCCAGAAAAGGCTAGCAAGTGGCATAACTTTAAAAGGGTTTTCTGTCAGTCTTCCTGGAATTATTAGGTGCCCTCAAGAGTTTGTAACTTGAGTTTTATTTGTGGCTTTTATACTGTTTCCCAGGTTCTTGAAACAAGGTGAGAGTTCAGTGACTCCATGTGTTGATGGACAGAGGAGTTGTCCTAATATTTAGCACAGAAATACAACTTGAATTTTTTAATTTATGATTGGATAAGTGAAAGTTACAATTGGAGAGAGCATGGCATATGATCTAACACTGTCCTCTGTTGTCCAAGTACTCCTCCCTTGGGGTTTAATCATGGGGTGCTGGAGGCAGAGTTTTTTTACCTGAAAGAAGGAGGCCCCAGCTCTGGATCTTACTTTCCTAGTGGATTTGCTGGTTGACTTCCAGTGCAACTTGTTTTATCAGATTCTTTTTTTTTTTTTTTTGGTTTTTGTTGCTGTTGTTGGCAGAGATATGTAGCTAGATAGAAGGTGATAACTTTTATTAATTTTGAGGCTGCTTTTTTGCTGTATCTTGCTTTTTTTTAATACTGTCCCAACACTTATGGTGTTGGTTGTGTGGAATTTGGGAGTTCTTTCTCTTTTAACCCTTGCAGTATGTTTGAATAAAAGAATAAAATATTTGCAGAATAAAAGATTTGCTGTATGAACTCACAGCTCTTCCAGAATTAAACAGGGTATGCAGTGACTGGTGAAAACAGCCAGTGCTTGACTCCTAAAATAACCCAGTAGTCTCCTCAGTCCTCGACCTTTCAGCCTTTGGCCCTTTGCTGTGATGTATCCCACGGAGGTGTGATCTTGTGCTGGATCCAGCTTATCCTTGCAGCTCACAGTTCCAGAGATGACTGTACTCCTGGAAGCGTGGTCATGACTCAGAGCTGCGTTGTAGCAACAGGAGTACTGCAGTGAATGTTTTTGAGCTTAGGGGGTTAAGCCCTGGAAAGTAGAAATTGATTTGGTTGATCTTTGTGGTCTATTAGGATGCCCTTCCTAAATCTGCATGTCCCAAATGTGTTTAGATATCTTATGAACACACATCAACGAGGAACTGTTTTTGTCTATTAACACTCTTTTTAAAATAAGCCAAGTGGTAGCTCTCAGTCTTAATTTTTATAAAATTGCAAACAAAAGCTTTGAAACAAAAGTAAGTGTTGGGCCTGGCAAGGAAGGTATGATTCAATAGTGCTTAGGATAGGAAGGCTGTCTCCTTGCCCTGGTACAGTGAGAGAAGCTCAGGTAGAAGGTGATAGAGGTGTCTACCTTGAGTCCTTCAATTAAGAGCTGTATTCCTAAAGTACCTTGGTATTAAATTAGACTGTGCAGATAGCTCCACTGGTGATAGTTTAATGTTTGAGAAGGGGATTACTTCAAGTGACTGAATTCCTGGTGTTGTAAATTATTTTCATCTGTGATATGTTATTAAGAAGCTACTAATTCTTTTCATTAAAGGGAAAAGCATATTTCCTTCATATCTAATTAGGAATAATATTTATGTAATGTTCTTATTTGAATTATCTGAGACTTTAATTTTTCTCCCACTACACTCAAGAGAAGTTACATATGATTCAGGTTGTGTTCCAAGATCGTTTTGGTATTCAATTTAGCACTGCTTTTTAAAAGGAATAGAAAGTACTGTGAGCCTGGTCTACTGCAAAACTCTTGTAATGCATGTTTTTCTTGTTTCTCAATTTAGTCCTGGAGCAGTCTGAGCCAATTTTTAACACTGTTTAGAAACTTTAATGAACATGATACAACTTCCTAACTGTTGCAAAAAGTTACATGTGTAATAGTAAGTGACAGCAGAATTATTCATTTGCTTCAGCGTGTATTCATACAGTTAAGCAAGTCTGAACTGCAGTTTGAGGGGAGATCATTTAAAAAAAGAAAATGAAATGTTGGTAATCACTCAAAATTTAAGCACTGGCTACATAGCTTATATTAAAATTTATGAAAACGAATTATTGGATAAAACCACATTTAATTCACCCTTGTTGGAGGAAGTTTTGAAGTTGTGCACAAAGTGTAAACACCTGCTAAATTTCTATTAAGGGAGGGTTCCATATGCGCAAATTGACTTTATAAAATATAAATACATGATAAAGTGCTCTGCTGAATTAGAACCACCAACTAAAGCAGAAAAAGCATTACTTTTTATGCATTTAAAATGGTAAAGTAGCCTGAACAACCTAAATTATTGCTTTGAGAGGTAAATTCAAGTAATCACTTAAAATACAGAGAATTAAGAATGTTTAATGAAACAGTTCAGGTATTAAGAAATGAGGGTCAAACCTTACAGTCTATACTTACACAAACCTCAGGTCCTGTTGAGTTCATTATGAGTAAACATGTCAAAATCTGTCTGTTAGTTATATTCTTCAGTAGCAGGAAAGCTTCAGTAGAAATTGGGAGAATTTTCCTCATGCAGTCAATAGTTTTGAAAAGAGAATTGTAGATTTATTTTCACTAATAAATATGCAAATATGGAATTCTTTTTTTTTAAATAACATTACATTAAAGATTCTGTGGAAGGATTCTAGGGAATGTGGGCCTGCTGCTGAATGGGAATACGCTCACAAAGACCAAGGAGAAGGCTAAAGTGATGAATGTCTTTTTTTTACCTCAGTTTTTTAGAAGCAGGTTAGGGAATATATGAACAAACTGGATGTATGAAGGTTCATGGGCTGTGATGGGATGCTGCCACAAGTGCTGAGGCAGCTGGCTGGCATCATCTCAATGTCACTGCCAATAATTTTTGAAAGGTTGTGGTGACTGCACAAGTCCTCAGGGAAGGTGATCCTTCCTCTCTGCTCAGCATTGATAAGAGACACCGGGAGTGCTGGGGTCCAATTCTGGGCTATCCACTGCAAAGGAGATGTGAATGCAGTGGAGTGAGTCCAGTAAAGGACTGTGAAGCTGATGGAGTGGAGCATCTTACAAATGAGGGTAGGCTGAGAGAGCTGCGACTTCATCCTGGAACTGGAGAATACTCAGGGCGAGTGTGATGTAATATCTGCAGGAGGGTGCAAAGGAGGAAAACCAGATCCTCCTTAATGGTATCCAGTGACAGGATGAGAGGAAATGAGCACAAATTGAAATGCAAGAAATTCCATTTAAGTGTGAGGGAAAACAAAATGTTTTTTCTTTTGTACATAAGGATTGGTGAAACAGAAACACTGGAGCAGATTTCCCACAGGTGTTGTGAAGCTGCCATCTATGGAAATATTTAAATCCAACTGGACATAGTGTTGGGCAGTCTGCTCTAGGTGACCCAAGCAGTGACTTGGACCTGGTGTTTTTATGCAGTCCCTGCCAACCTCCACCTTTTGTGGTTTTCTGATCTCTTAGCTCTTTAGACAGTTCATCATCAATTGCACTTGTAATGTTTTTTTTTCGAAAGCTCTTTCAGTTTTGTAGCATCTGGAGACATACTGATCACTTTACAAAAAAGGTAGAGTGTTGGTTGTGGGTCTGAAACAACTTTCTATTTGTTCCTTATATATTTCATGGGATTTGAAACTAGCACAGGTCTCTCTTTGCAGTACTGCAGTCTGGCTCCATTCTTGCACGTGTGTTTAGTCATAGAGTGCTAAAAGAGTCTGTATAAATAATCCTGTATTAAACAATACAGAATTTAACATTAATAACTAATTTCAAATCATTAACAAATATGGTAATAGAGCAAATGAGTAACACCTTCTAATGGTGTCTTTCAGTCATGGCCTGTGTATGAAGAAGTATACAACAAAATGCTTGAGCTTGCGGCGTTTTTAGACCTACCTCGTTTTCCAGATATAACAGACAGCTGCTTTCTTCATCCAGACATGTTGTGCATCAAGTACCTGATGGAAGCTAATTTACCTGGTAAATATTTTCCCTAGCCTGTGCTGATAAAACTTTTCTGTGGCTTATTAAACTCTGGCAAAAAGGCTTGAATTACTACTTGAAAATTGCTGCTCTTTTCCTCCTAATTTATTCCCATTTAAGCTTGAACTGAAAGATATTTTTTCTATAGAAAGCACCTTCATCAAACATTTAGAGTATGTATTATAGGCCCAGATATGCAAGGGCACTCTGGTGTTGGCTCTCTAAGTTGTGGAGTGGATACTTCATTTCAAATCTTTCAGTATCCATGTGAACTAAGAGGCACTAGTTGAATTCATGTGATTTATTAACTTTAGCTAACTGATTCATGAAGTTGGGACCTGATTGCTTAGCTCTTGAATTCTCATATATAATAACGACTGTATATTCTCTAATATAGAATATGTTTTCTATATTATATAATATTGCATATTAGCGTTAATTTTAATATTGACACTGTGTGACAGATCAGCTGCTGTTTCACTGTATTTATGATTTAGTTCTAAAACTGTGTGTTGTTAAAGTATTGACTCTTTAAGTCTTGAATATTGAATTGTCAAAGAAAGTTCACACACTAGGACACATTGGTCTATCTGTTGGGTTACCATAATTTCTGTCAAATACCACTGTCACTGAAAATGAGTTATACAGACAAACAGCCTGTAAATTAATTTTTTTCCTCAAAGTATTCCAACAATTTGGGAATAGGGTAGGGGGTTAGTGTCTTATTTTGCAATTAGTTACACTGAATAAAGGTGCTTGGGTTTTCTGTTTACTCACAGTTGAATGAAAATAAGATAACCAACAGATTCAGGCCTAAAATTCCGGAATAGAAATTCTGATTTCATAGTTTTACACCAGTGTTGTGATCCTATAGAGGGTCACCTTATTTTGCAAATTGTGAAGTATCAATTGAATCAAAGCAAAGGCTAGAAAATTGTCATTTTCAGATTTATTGCAGTGCTCTTTGAAAATTACTGTAGAAGAAGAATATAATGTCCTTTACTTTTTCCTTGCAACTATGTTTTTTGGCATGTAGAAATATTTTTTTAAGAATTGAAAAAAGCCTGCTGCTGTTGTCTAACAACTCCCCCAAAGAAATAAGCAACGAATTGGCAGTGTTTCTTAGGACACTTAAGTACTAAGGAAGAGGCCATTTAAAGTATCTGAAATAAAATATACTGCTAGTATTTATAAGAAGATATAATTTCCAGACTTTGGTTAAGTTTTACTGTTTTGTACGAGAGGATTAAAAACAAGTTCCTGCTGACCTGTTTGTAAGCAGCAAGAGACTGTAAGTATAGCTGGATTAAGGTTGTACTTAGTCATACATTGCTAACCTTTGTGGAATCTGTTGGTGATGTAATCAGCTCCTGTATTTCTTGCTGAACAGGAAAGGTGAGAAATTTGGGGGATTTGTATCTGTGAAAAATAAGCAGAGTAATAAGAGACTGTATAGATACACTGTTGCTTGTGGACTGCAGTTGTATCTTATTGGCACAACCTGCGCTAGCGGGTGCGAGGGTGCGATGGAGCTGCGTGAGGTAAAGCCGGGTCTAACCTGCCAGGTTTTGTCAGGGGAGCAGCAAATGCTGCCCTGCCACGATCCAACTGCTATTCATACCCAAACAGCTGCTTTAAAACTAGCCCCTGTTCCTCTTCTATGCAGTGCTGAATCTGTCCTCCCATGGGTATTCAGTCAACATGCAGGAAAAAAATCTTGTGACGAATTTTTGGCTTTTGGGGTTTCTTTCGAAACTATATTTATGTGGATTTGTGATAGGCTTACCCAGAAGAACATTCAGGATGATCTCACAGCATCATTTGAGTAACATCAAAACACTATTAAATATGTGATTCTTTTTTTCTCCATGTGAATATGTAATGTCATAAGTGTTTTTCATGGAAGTGCAGTGAAGGTTGCTGAGTATTTTTAAAAATACTCAGCCTGAAAAAAATGGCTGTCAAATGGTCCTAAAATATCTAAATATTGTTTTCCTCAAATGACCAACATATTTGCACTGTAAAAATATTTTTAGTTTGTCTTAACCTACTCCTTTTATGTTTTTATTTATATTAATCAGATGAATTGCATAATTGGACTTGTCGAGTGGTGAAAAAAATCGGTATTGGAGAAGTGGATTTCCTGACTCTTGTACCTGGAAATAAGTCAACAAGAAAAGTGAAATATGATATTCTTGCTGCAGCAGTTATTGTAGTTGTGCTCAAATTACTGTTTTTATTAGATGATCACTATGAATGGTAAGTGTAAAGGCAAATCTGTAGCAAAGCCCAAATTTCAAATAGTGCAAATGATTGTTTTTTGGAGCGCTCCTTCTTTAGAATTAAATTTATAGTATTAGAATTTCAGTTCAGTTCAGTAGGTTAAAATGTACACCTGAAAGTATTTTAGACATGAAATATTACTTATTTTTAAAAATCATTGTTTTGAATCTGAAACTTGGAATAAAATTAGGGTGTCATTTTTGTCAGTTGTATTTGAACTTCATGTAAAAAGTGCAGTATTTAGATCTGCAAAACAGCCTGATTTTTTTATTTTTTCAGGTTACTTTCAGACTTTGCTGAAGAAAGAAATAAAAATAACAAAGAAGGTATATAAATATTCTAGTAGAAGCAATGTTGTGATTTAGTAAGTGAAACAACTTTGTAATCAAGCTTAAAAAGACTTGTCTTATTGATCATTAAAATGTGGTTTTGTCATTTATTCTTTTAGGACAAATCTTTATTCAGAGAAAAGAGTAGATTCTGCTCACATAAAATAGCCTCAGTGCACTTGCATAATTCTTATTGTGCTCGATAAGGGAGTTTGGTACACATTTTGCTAGGTACCTCTGCTTCTGCTTGTGCATGTTTGCCTCTTGTTTTAGAGTTTTGTGCTTGCTGGGTGAAGATGAATGGATACACATAAAGAGGGAATGCACTTTGATCGTAAATGGCAAATACTAGGGGCATCAAACCACATTTATGATAAAATCCAAACTTGTTTAGTCTTGTTAAATAAAATGTCTTAGTGTGTAACATATTTCAGATGTAATCTAGTTTCTTAGTCCAAATAATCTTGAGAGAGTGTGGAAAAGCTAGCAGCAATTAAGATAGAGAAGATAATGGTGTGAACATGGTTCTTTGAGGGCAGAAAGACCAAATCAAAGATTAGAAATCTTCAGGAAGATGTTCCATGGCCTCATCCAGCTCACAGTTGAAGATAAGATCCAAGATGTGTTACAGTGGTTTATCTATTAAGTCTTCCATCCAGTTTTGGGTCCGTTTTGACCCTTCTGCTATTTTTTAAAACTTAAGTCAATAATAAAATTGGTGTTAGCCATGTGTGAGCACAATTACTGCTGTAACTAGAAACAATCATCACTGTTAACTAAAACTGATAATTTTCAAGTGGATACACCAACTTATTGTGGATTCTTTTTTTCCTTTTTATTTCCCTTGAAAACTCGAAGTACGTGATAGTGACAAGAGTGAGAGATGTGCAGCTGCTTTACAAGCTGAGGTTCAAAGCCATTAATGTCTTAATGGGGTTTCTCCCTTATTAACAAGTCTCATTGCCCTTGGGAATTAGCAGCTCATTCTTTGCCCACTTTTTTACTTTAAAATCTGCTGGTGCAAATTGATCCATATGCTCTGTTATGTTGTCCCTGTCCTTTAAATGTTGGGGTGATGGTGAGCAGCTGCACAGAGGAGCTGATGTGAGAATTTCTGTTAGAGCAGTGATTAGTGCCAGAGCTCAAAACTGCCTCTGGCATTTTCCCAAAGTGCTGAAATGAATAATGGTTAACACTGAGTTTTACAGATTCAGTTTATGTTGACTCCATTCCCAGTTGTTAACTATCCTTTCTCTAGTCCTTAAAAAATAGTATTTCAGCTCCTACAATTCTTCAAGACACACTGGAAGCAGTACAATAGATACTTGTAGTTACCTAGTGTGTGTGTTCTATGAACTGCACACATACACAATACAGTTTATGTTCAAATAAAATGTGACTGATACATGTATATGTATGTGTGTGTCACAGAGCTGTGTATTTTCCATTCAGCTCAGCTACATGAACATCAGACTGACAGTACTGGACAGGTAAATGGTTATTACAGTGTAGCATCATGTCTCTGACAATGGTTTTGCGTGTGACAGATGCTTAATATTTCATATGAAGTTTAATACAAATTTCTACCACCCCCCAAACTGCCCTCCGAGCAGTTTAGGAGTATTTACTTAAACCTCTGGGTTTAAGGAGTTGTTAAAAGAACTTGTATTCACACCTTTGAATTTCAAGAACTACTGTAGGGTCTTTCTTCCCTTTATGTGTCTGTTGCTTTTCGAGCCCATCTATATTTGTTTCATCTAGACATCCTGTGGCAGGATAATACAAATAGCAAAACTGCAGATAATAAAAAAACATACGTAAGTTTGATGGTAAGAACAGTATATTCACCTTCAGAGCAGTTCAGATAGCTGGCTGGCACAGCTGAGCATGATGCAAGCGTTGCATGCAGTGCAGCTGGGGTGATGGGGAAATGCAAAGTCTGGTTAATTCACAATGCAGATAATCCACCCACAGGGAAGAAGAGTTGATTGTATTTTAAATATATAAATCTCCACCTTATTTCTGTTTGGAATTCTTATCCTTACTCTACCCAGTTGGTCTGCTTCAGTTTTGTGCCTCTTTGGAGGATCAATGATAAAGATTGTCCTACATGTCATATACTTTCATGCTTTTGCATGTGCTGGTTAGTATTTGTTCACATATCAATGAGTGAAGTTCCTGTGCTCAAAAGCATGGGAGGCTGATACAAAGTGAAGACCATTGTCTAGTTTATCCTTCCAACCCTGTACAGTTTCATGGGCAGTAGTATAGACAGTGATGAGCTGATGAAATTGTGTGAAATTTTACATCTGAGCTTCTTTAGATCTTATTTGTTTAAACCTAGGCTTGAGGTATAGTTTCATTAATCCCTTGAATTCAGCTTTCAAACAGGTGAAGGTACTTCACACAGTGGAGCACTAGTTCATTTGGTAGAGAGGAGGTAGTTGCTGGGCTTAACTTTTTAGAAAAGAGGGAAAAGGTTTGATTTGTTCTAAATCTACGAAGTCTAAGCTAAGGGGCTACTTTGCACTTCTTATGACATGCTATTCTTTCACTGTATTTCTGCATTTCTCTTTCTTATAGAATTAGTAGGTCAAGTAAGTTTTCTTTAGGCACATCGCATTCGGGATAGGTTTGTATACAGGTAGAAGATGCAGGGTTTAACTGTGCAGAGACCACCTTCTGTGTACTGCACATTTCTTTCATCTCTTCCCAACCTAAAATGTGTCTGTTTTATTCAGGTGGTCTGTATTTTGAGTTCAAGAAGTGGTACGAAGTGGTAAAACATTCCTTGGATGTGGAGCAAAAGAAATTGGATGAAGAAAGAGCCAAGTAAGAGGTTTTAAAGTATTTTTTCTTTAAGTAGACAGTTTTACGTGAAATCCTTATCCTCACAGAAATTAAAAAGGTTAGAAATTTGCTCCACCAAGCTTGAGCGAATAGTATGATTAAGTCCCTATCTTAATTTTTTATTTACACTCATAATGTTTATCAAGCTTATTAATTAAATGCTCACTTTCTGTGACATATAGCTTGTACAGCTGAACAATTAACTGATTATAGTACACCTAGGCTTACATGCCTTGGTTTGCCTGCTCTGAAAAAGACTTTCTGGCTCTGTTGGGGGAGAGTGGATTTTAAAAGCACTAACCATTAGATTATTTTGGTTTTAATTTAAAACTCTAGCAGTATTTGTAAGAAATTATTATTCTTTCATTTGTTTGCTCTAGCTTTCTTTTTCTTAACAATTCTTATGTCTCTTACTGGTAGGTACCTGTGGAGATGTGAAAAACCACTGTTTTATTCAGTCAAGAATAAATCTAGAGTTCTAAAGAGAAGACGTGAGTAAACTTTGCTTCTTCCCAGCAATGCAAAAATCTGCTCAGATTTTTCCCATCATAGGAAATCTGCAGGCCTGACTGATAACATTTACATCATAAAATACTTTCTCTCCTCTCTTTCATCTCCGGGTACAATTAATGTAGTACTGTTTTACAACCCGTGGCTGGAATTTTTCAAACACACATAACTGAAACTGCCTTTGCCAGTCTTCCCAACAACCTACTGAACCACATCTGGGAATGAGTACTCTGTCCCCATCTTCACTGTTTTGTCAGCTGCCTTTATATCAATGTTCCTTGTGAATTGTTAAGTCCTTTGGTAGACTTGCACGTCCCTCTTCTCTCCCACTCTTTCTTGGAATCTACTGCAGAAAGCAAGGAAGACTTTACATAAGTAGCCAGCTGCACATGGTGGGATGCAGCTACAGCTACTGTATTTAAGTAACTCTGGCAGTACTTATAAGAAATTACTGGGGTTTACATTGACATAAAAGCAAAGAAACAAAACAACAAAAACCCACTTATCTATGGAAATATGTAAAACTAGAATTTTATTCAACCAAATTAGTTCTGAAGTTCTTCATTCTACATTTAGTATTATCTAGAAAGCAGCAGGTATTTGGAGAGAGATGTCAAGTGTGGTAAGCGGTATTTTTCCATTTATATGCTCTTTCAGTTTCAGGGACTTCTAAACAAGTTGTATAATCCCATTTGGTTTGAATTACTCATGTTGGATTTCTCTTTCAAGAATACAGTGAGGTTTTTTTTATGTTCTTACTCTTCAAAATTCAGTAAGGGTGATCCTGCAGTCAGTTCATGTTCCATAGAAAGGCATGTTTAGATTAATTTATTTCAAGCTGATCATTGCTCAGATGCCCTTTAATTCCTGCATTTATAATAAAAGAGATTCCTCATGGAGCTAGAAGAAGACCACTGAGATTACCACTGCTGCTGTGACAGGGAATATCACATAATGCCATTGTAACAGACAAGATTCATCTTAAAACAAATGTACAGTAGTAGGGACAAAGAGTATCACACGTAAGAACACTTACATTCTAGATACAGGTTTTCAGAAACCTTCCTAAACCTTTGGTTTTGATTATAGATTTTAGCATCCACTTGAAAGATAAACTTTCCAGTCCTTGGATTAATTTAGGATTTTTTCTCAGGGTTTTTTTTTCAATGTATGAATGAGTTTCTTCAAATCCAGGTCATGAAAAGAAGTCAAAGCTCCAGCAACAATGGTTTTTAACCTTCTTTTTATCCTAGGAAAACAGGCTTAGGCAGTCATACTGTGTGTGCTGATCTATCATGATACCTTCTGGCACTTCTCAGTAACTTATGGAAGTTTGTCATTCATTCAGTGGGCAAAGGAGAGTGGGCTTTTTTCTTGGATTTTTTTTCCAGTTGAAATTTGCACTATGAAAAGCTTAACCTTGAGTCTGTGTGTGTATGAATGTGCTTCCTATCAGCATAAAAATCCTAGTAGGAGTGCCCCACTACTAATATCATTAGGTATGAAAGACATGGCATTTTGAATTATGTTTAAAAATCTTTTCACTAAAACATGTAAAGACTTGAATTTTAAATAGAGTGGCAGAGAGAACATACAGACTTACAAGATTTCTCAGTATTTCTCACAGAGGTTTAAAGAAAAAAAAAGAAATAAAAAACCCCACAGATACCCCATTTTCTTCCTGTATTAATCAACTCTAAACAGTATTCTAATACTTAATACTTTTGCCTTGGTTTATTTTCTTTCTGTTTGTACAGAAATGGTTGTGAATTTACAAAATCAGTTTGGCAAGCTGTCTGGTTCGGTGCGACGTGCTGAAAAGCCAAATCCTTCAAGTTTTCAGTTAAGGTGGTCTGAAGAAAACACAGATGGGAGTTGTTTTCATGGGCATAGCCTGAAGGGAATTTTGCAAGAAAAATGTGGTTTACTTACAGCCATGAACCCTGACTATTGGCTGTGTACAGTTAAACTGTGTAACGAGAAGTAAGTATTCACATTTTTTAAAATATATTTTGGAAAGTTCTCCTGAAAGTAAAGTCCTGTATATATTTTTTTTACAAATGACAAATACAGGGTGTGTACACAGCTATGTGTTCACGTATAGTTCCAATCATTTGTAGGAAGCGGTATGTGTGGAGTGGATAGTCTTGGATTGTGAGTAGACAAATTGTAACATGAGGAGTGATCAAAGTGAGCTTTTGAGAAGAGAGGAGATGAGACAAAATCAACAACTAGAGTCACATGGCAAGAGTAGCAGCTAGATTAACTCACTTCACTTCTCCATAGTATTTTAGAAAAAAAATTGTGCCACAGCTCTCCAAAGAATGGGAAAATGGTTCCATTCCTCTGTCCCCAGCTTCCAAAAAAGCATAGGAAATTGATTTTCTAAGTCACTATACAACTTTTCTGTTGTCCTTAATCAAAGTTAAAATTAACAGGAGTTCAAATAAGCAGGCAATTAATGCCTCCAGAACATATTTTTAAAAAAATAATTATAAGTGAAAAGGTCTCTACCACTGTTTCATCTAAGTGTATCAGCAATCATCAGTTGTATTATTTGCATGGAGAAAAGTAAAAGAAGACACTTCATTTACTGGAAAAGTGAAAAAGACAAAACATGAGAAAAGAAAATATTTTGTTCTATTGAGGAAGTTTAGCGTCTGTCTTTACTGGAGAACTGTTCCCAAATCCTGCCTTTACAAGTGAAAAGAAAATTTTTCTTTCAATTAAGTGTATATCAAAACAGTCATGCTATTTGTTAGTAAAATTATTTTCTTCAGAGGACCTAAATAGCAAGGAGAATGATAGTCCAGCTAATCCAGTCTTGTACTAAGTTATATGGATATTTAAGTATCTGCCTGATGTGTGTCAAACATCTCGCTCTTCCTTTAATACCTTCTCACTTCACATTCAGCAAAAATTGGTGAGTTTTCTACTTGAAGGGTGCTGACAATGGCCAGAGACAGACATCAAAAGCTCTGCTGAATGAATGTAGGACTTTGGCAGTATTTACTCCGAGGAATAGGAAATATCTAAAATAGTGTTTCTCATAAGTTCCATGGGTAAAGTACATATGGCTTCTGGATCATAGACTTTGGTTCTGCCATTGGTTGTATCATGAAACCCTAATCCAGAAGAGGAATGTACTGGTGATTATGAGGGGAAAAGATGAACTCTGTAGATGGCTTGGAATCTCCTGAATTTCTCATGTGTGTAATTGGAGGGCATTTTTTTGGAAAAGAGGTTGAGTTACATTCATGTAAAATGAGATTTCATTAGTCTGTTGAATAACATCTTAAATCTTTATCTGTATATACTTCTAAATGGTATTCTTCAGAGATCAATAGCCCCAACACAGTCTTAGTGATATATTCTGGATTTTTCAAGTATTAGATATTCCCCTTTAAAATAAGTAGTTTTTCCATGAATGCAGTTTTTCTGTCTTTCTGTGGATTTATTTCCTTATCTTTATTTTCCTTTTCACGTTACTTTTCACATATCCACTGTGACAGAAATAGGTTGGAATAATGCAAGCACAAGTGTTACATTACAAGAGCTTTGGTTCTATAGATTCATTCTTTTGTATGAATAAGAAGCTTTTTTTTTTTTTAAGGGAGTATAGGTAATAATCCTTTTACCACGGATTTGAGTAAATCTTATGTACACATTGAATGAGTGGATATTTTGGTGTATGTTTGTATGAATAATCTTGCATGCAAAGTCTGTTTTTAAGCCTACATTTTCATATGTAATATATGAAAATGTTAATGGCAAACTGTCATAGCCTTCATAAAACAAGATTTGAATTTAAATTCTTACCAGTTAAATTTCCCATTATATCATTTGCAATGCAAGTAGTTAATTATACATCTGACACTTACTTAACATTGGAAAACAACATCTATTCCCTCAGATATAAGGGTTTATCCTATGCAAATGTGTGTATGTATAGTAGAACTGAAAACAAACTTAGAAATTCTCTTTCCCCAAAAATCAGCATGGCCTAACTGGGACTACTGAAATGGTTTAATCCTAGGACTAAAGTGTGATTACAGTGTCAGCAAAACTGAGATCAGTCGAATGGCTGCTGAAATGCTTTTACAATTCCTTTTATTTTAAAACTTTCCATTTTAAACTGGATTCTAAACTGTTTTTCTGTGGAAGTCTTTAAGTGACAGGAGTTGTACTCAATAATCCTAACAGTCTTTTCCAACCTAAATTATTCTATGATTCTGTATGTGATGAGGTATTACAATGTGTGAAAAACGTTGTAATGCTTTTGGGGAGTGTAAGGTAGGGCAGAGAATGGGATATACAGTGTGAGAGACCTAGTTTCAGATTTCCAATCTGCCAGACTTCGGGAGGCTTTAAACAAAGACTCTACTCCTTGAAGTGCAGCTTCTGTGGCACTCGGGACGGGTCTGTCTGTTCCTCTGGTTTGAGGTAAAATGTAAATGTTTGCTGGGCCAGAGGGAGTGAGCAAATGGCTCTATAGTCTAGTAATTAGCACACTTACCTGTAAATTGGGACAGACAGATCCCAGTCCTTGTTCTGGTGAATATTTAAGACAGCTGCTCTGAATCAAAGACAGGGAAAATTTTAAACTGTGCTTCTTCACATCCCAAGGCAATACCCAGTAAGTTAGGAGATGTATAGGGTTTATGTGGTGAATAGCACCTGAATCCCCATATCAGTGTGTAGTATTTTTTTTCCAAAATTGAAGCAGCTAGATTTTATAGTATTTTAAACTTACCACTTTTATTAAAAACAATTTTGAGACTTACTCAGAAGAGGGTATTTTTCCAACCTAAGCTGCTGAACTTAATGTTTACAGAGCTATCTTTGCAGTTTATCCTCTGTGCCGTCTTTTGTTCAGTCTGACAGTTGTTACCAGCAGGTGCAGTCTGCTATTTTCATTTTATACTTCATCAATAAAATCACCTCATCATTTTCATTAACATTTTCACCACGAAAGCTGCAAAGTAATTAAGCAGAAGGCTGCTCCAGGACTAATTACTCTCTGTTGAGCTGGTCAATGTTTGCTTCAATATTTCCTGTGTTACTCCATTGACTTAACTTTTCTCTCTTATTTCTAGAAAGCAATTTGTATTTAGCACACAAAGGACAATAAATGAATGGGTTATTATCCCATGACATAGTGTTAGGAAGATGAGAGGGGAACCCTACGGAGAGAGTATGCAAAGAACAGAGTAAAGAGCCTGGGGTGCCTGAATTGGACAGTCTTAGAAATTTTAAAAATAGGGTGAGGTAGCCATTTTCATACTTTGCTACATTTGCTAAAAGCTGGCAGAACAAACAGTGGTTCCATTTAGGCCCGAAAGGCAAAGAACATATTCTTTGCCTGGTTGAGCAAGATTGTGATTCATAATGTGAGAAGCTATGCAGGCTTTTCCTTCTTACTTTGCACCAGCTCTGAACGTGTCTTGGTCCAGTCCTCTACTTCAAGGTTTTGCAGGAGCAGATCACTTCACAGAATTGACATTGTAAACTACAGTCATGATTTATGCTGTTGGTAAAATGTAGAGTTTGCCTCTAATTACAATTAAATATATAAATGCAGCTAAATACTAACTAAATGCACTTGTAATTTAGGGCTTTTTTTCCTTTCCTCCCCCCTTTCTTTTCAGACTGTGTGGTCATCTGGCTCATTACAGAGAAGTGGACTTCCCCCAGAGTTACCATTTTGTATTAAGGTTATTTTCCTTTCTTCTGAGGATTCAGCCCTCTTATATCCATGACGAGGTGTGTATGATAGAACACAAACTTTTTAATAAAAAGCTCTATAAAAAGCTAAAATACAACACAGTCCTAAGGAAGTAAAAGTGGCCTAAACCCCCCAGTATTAAACCCATGTAAATTAGTTGGTTGGATCCCAAACCATGGTATTACATCTAAACTTATACTGATTATTTTGTCGGCATGGAAATTTTTTGTTAAGATAGTAGTGCTGAGATCTACTACTGTACTTTAATGTCATTTTATCTATAATTTAAGTCATGGTTATCCAGCTGGGAAAAGAAGCTGCCAAGGAAACTGTTAATCACCATTTATTTCATTACTTTGCATCAGAGTGAACAGAAAGCTGTGAAATAACCATTTTTTGGGGCATAAGTTGTACATACTTGGAGTATACTGGACAGCATGTTAGCATCTAATTATTGTGAGATTTTGCAATTAAAATATCTATTTTTTTACCTACCATTGTATGACATTAAATGTATTTCTAGAAAATAATGTTTGTTTTGTTTTTAAATACTATGTTAACAAATAAAAGGAGCAGTTGGTTGATGCTTTCACATTACTTTTTAGTCATTATTTCTAAACAGGCTGTTCTGGAACAACTCTGGCACTGTTTTCTACATTTCCTTGCATCCTGTATATCTTCCAGTGTCTTCTTATGGCTGAGCCTCTCATTCAAGTTAGCACCTTTCAGGTCCATGTTCCACTTCAGGCATCACAGATTTTGTAGATACTTTTATACCTGGTATAAAATCCCATCCTATTTCTTGGGCAATGGTAACTGCCAAGTCCTCCTCTTGTTCTTTTGCAAGGCTACAGTCATAGCCTTGAACAACTTCTGACTGCTTTATAGCCCAGCATCTTCAGCAGGTTGTGCCTTGGCCATTCTACCAGTTTTTTATGCTCCGTCTTATTTGTGCACCGTGTTTTTACACTGTCCCAGATGACGTGTAAATGAAGTTGGGTGCTGCCACTACATGAAAGACACCATAACATATACATATGTTGAACTGAGATGTTGTATAGATACCCAAATGAACACTGCTGCTTTCAGTTGAATGAAATTAAATTCAGCAACTCCAACCACCAGTATGGAGTACAGAAACTTGCCAAATCTATTTGATCAAAACTGAAATCAACAGCTGTTTCTAAGTATTATTATAACTAAGAAAAATGGTGCCTGCAGACTTCACAAAGAGTAATAGCTTCCTCCCTGAGCAAGCACGTCAGTGAGATGTAATCTGGGAAGGTAATCAGTTTAGCAAGTAGACTGCGAAGAGTTTCAAATCTGTTGCAGTTCAATCCATGAAGCTGTTGTTTAAAAGTTGGGAACAGGTGAATGATAAAAGAGGGGATGTGCTGCCCTAGCTGTCTGGAGCTAAGTGATAAAGTAGTATTTCAAGCACAGGTAGAGCAGACAAGACTATTAAAGGCAAGTTTTAAAGAGTTACGTGGAAATACTGGCAAACCAGGAGGCTCTGCTGACTCAGTAGAGGCAGGAGGTAATTAAGAATGGTGTCCTGACTTGAGGTGACAGACAAGACTCAGTTTGGATGCAAGTTTTTACTTTTTCAGATATTTTAATTAGTTATTTTAGCGCAGGGATTTAGAGCAGTGGTCCTATAAAGTGACTGTAACATGCAGATGAGAGGCATAGTTTTAGCCATACAGAGCTAAACTGTGCTTGATAGAGGAAGAGGAAAGAGCAGACTGAATTGTTACTTGGTGTATTTTAGAGATTTCATAAGTGGGTACAATTTAGTACGTCTAAGTCTGTGCCAGATACCTCAAACTTCTGGTGAGGTGTGTCTTGAACTGATGTTTACCTTAGTGGACTTGGAACATACCAGTTTAAATCTCATCTTGTGTCTGGTGTTTGTGTTTTAAAATTAGCCATTATCTATTATGTTTGACCTCACCTGAGTGAATTACTGAAGTCTGTAAGTATTTGGTAAGATTATTCATCGATCTTTTTCTAGACGAGTATTTGTATAGGTTAAAAATCTACAGAAGTATAATACACTGTTTTCAACACTGCTTGCTCAAGCGACTGTCTCATGCTTTTTACTGTAATATCTGTTAAAGTTTTGAATTAACTATTTAAAAGACACCTTGTTATACATAAAGGATTAATTTAATTCAGAAGTCGTTATTTGAAAGACTTATGCACTTAATTATAGGTATACCTTTCTTTTAAAACTACTGTAGTAGTAAAATCTGAGCTTCATAAATTAAAAATACTGTGCTCATTGTTACATTGTTACGAAGGTAAGAAAGCTCCCTTAGATGTTAGGCTAAATTAAGGCTGTACTTTAATAAACTGGAATAAAGCTTGTAGTTAATCATCAAGAGCCATGTGCCTTCTGGACACATAGGTTTAAGAGTCAGGTTTAAAATAAAGGGTGTGCCCCAAAAATGCTTAATGTTCGTTCTATGCAGTTTAATCAATCAACACTTACATTGGAGTAATGATGTTTAAGAAGCTGTTGAGCCACAGGAGTGCCTTATCTTCAGTGTAGTTGAGCTCTCTTGGGACAGCTACTCTGGGTCCAGTTAATACAGCCCAAAGGAGGAGCCAAGCTGGTGGAACAGACAGCTGCCTGTGGATAGCTGAAGGGTGGGGTGTCTGCACAGCACAGCACTTCCAACCACCTCTTCTATCCATTTTGAAATTAAAGCTCCTTCCCATAACTATTTGCTGAAAGTGTCCAGGTAAAGCTCAGTTTTCTGCTGGCTATTTTTTTGTACTTACTCCTCTGGAATTACTGAGTAAAGAGAGTCACCGTGTTTTGTTTCTTACTCTAAAACTTGAATGACAGATGGTTCTTAAGTATGTAGATAAAGGCAAGTGAAGTTTTTTAGACTAAACTTTTGAAACAGTATATATTGAGAAGACTTAATAATTAACTTAGACAGTAGCAAATCAGTTATTCTAAGACCTTTGTGTATCTTCTAAAGTGAGTTTAGTTGTTTTGCTAGTTTGAATGTTTTATTTTAACACAGTTTTTTTCTGTCTTTAAGAGTACAAAAGTAAATTTGCTTTATGAATTCTCCTAAATAATGCAACCTTTCTGTTGTTTCAGTGGAGAAATATGACAGATGTCTCATTTTTTTTTAAACTTATAGCCTTCAGCAGACCTTGTATTTTACCCTTTCTAGTCTTTCACTACCTCAGTATGTCTACGTTCTCAATACCAACTTAGTCTTGGTCAAATACATTTTTCTTTTTAAAGTTTTTACTGTTTTCCAGACATGAAGGAGAGGTGTTTGACTTTCCTCTTAACTTCTTACACAGAGTGAAGGCCCTGAACCTGATTTAACCAGAGAATGAGAATCAGCAAAGTCCAATGCCTGCAACCAATGCTAGTCTAATTTATTGGCCATAGTGAGTTGCATGGGCTTCACTGCAATTACATCTTTCCTAATCCATCTTTAGCACAAACCCTGAAACACAAATAGTGTTTAGAAGATTTGAGAGAGTTTCGTGCAGTATTGCAGGCCAGGCAATGAATATCATAACTTCTTGGAAAGCTCACAAGTTCCTTCCTCGAATGACTTTTCTCCCTTTATGAACAAAAAAGACTTTAGCTTGATCTGAATAAAAAATTATTTCAGGATATTTGTGGTAAATTGTCAAGAGAATGCTTTTGCAGGGTCAGGAGCAAAAGAACCAGCACCCACAGGGCCTTTGGAACAGATAAAGTCTGAAAATGTTAAATCCCTGAATAAGGTGTCTGCCCTTAGTTCATCTGTCCTTTCCCCATGTCAGTTTTATTCTGCTTCACAGACAAAGAAAAGTCAGGATGACTGCATAATGAGTCTCATATTTTGATCCAAAATGAAATGGGCTTCCCAGTACATATTTCCTGGCTGAGCATGTTAGTATGTGGATTGGTCAAAGCAGCATCTCTCACTGCATGCAGGATGCTTTCTTTGCAGCATCTCCTCCACAGTTACTGGTTTTGTTGCTCCTCACGTGTGAAGCTCCTTGGTTCCTGGCCAGATTAGATGAGGGAGAGCATAAAGGGGATGCCAAGAGTGGAAATAGGCATATGTGAAAGACCTTTCACTGCTGTTTCTGCTAGGATGTTGCTGAAACAGTGAACAAGAGTAAGGATTAGCAGAACAGGAGATGGATGCTTGTGTCCTCACGTGAGGCTATTGCTGCCCTTGTACAACTGTTAATGGCAACATTTCCAGAGCCAGAACACACCTCCCCAGTCCTCAGCATCTGCACTCTGCCTCCAGCAGTACATCAGGTATTGTACCAGAGGAATGGGCTTGTATTTTCTTCGAAGTCTCACGTGGCTGCTCTCTATTCTAGAAGCATTCTGTGCCTGCTCATAGACCACCCTGTTGCCCCAGCAGTGGCTGCAGCCCTTGCCATTGCGTCGTGGCAATGCCACTGAGTGTGTTCAGTGCCTGTGTTGTGATCTTAGAGCTTGGTCTGGATGCTGGGATGCTTCTGTCATGCTGTGTCAGTATAAAATTGTAGCAAACCATTTTTATTTGCTGAACTAGGACCCGGGGCATTTGTAACTCCTGACTGGGCAGCTGGGTGGTTTCTGTGCTGCGGAGCAAAGTGGATCAGGGCAGGGCACAGTGTGCAGTGAAGGACCTGCACGTGCTGCTCTCTCACTACACCAGTGTCAGCCCATGTGGCAAGACCGATGGACACAGCAGTCAGTCCTGGAGAAAGTGCAGTGCTGAGTAAAGACAATAAATGCTCAGTGAGTCTGAATGACATGCTAAAGATTTTATCGTCAATAAAACTTCAGGTTTCAGGCTGACTTTTTAAAATATATAGGCTGCTGCAAAATTGATTAATTTACATTGTAGTAATTTCAGAGTGTCCTCAGTCCAGCTGATGGAACTGCATTTCCTGTCCCTGAATAGTCTGTATGCTTCCAACAGTGTCTACATTATCTTTAGAGATAAGTACAGAATCAAAAGGGGAATCTTTAAGGAATGTCTGCAAGATTGCATACAGGGATATGACTGAAGTGAAAAGCAAACTGTTCCATATTTCACACATTGTGCTTTCATTTATTTCTTCATCCTTCCCCCCACCCCCAGCTTTTCCATCTCTTTCCTACAAGGCATTTCCTGCTTCGTTTTCTGCTGTCACTTGTCTATTCCTTTCCACTATGCCTGCTTTCACTTCAGTTTCTAGTGAGCTCAAGAAAACTCTGTCTGGGCTTTTCTTTTGTTTTTCTTCTTTTTAAGCCCTTTGATGCCTTCAGGTTTATTCTGCAGGGATCAGCAATCAGCTTTGGGCTCACTTTTCCAGCTCTACCCTTAGCGACCACAGGCCTGTTGCACAGAAGGAAAGCCTTCCTGGCATGGTGTGTAATGGAGGGTATAGAAGCTTTGCTGCTCTTTACAGCCAACTCTGAAGCCTGGCCCTTGTATTTTACAGGCTTAGATTAAGCAGAAAGTATCTTGTTTTGACTCTCTGGCACATTTTGTGAAATCGAAAATACTGCTACAAACCTGATGCAACTTGTTTGTTTATTACACAGGTGTGAATGACCAGTGCACATAGATGGTAATTATCAGGTATGAGATTTAAAAACCATATTTGTTAAGTAAGTCATAACAGTAGCTAATTCTTGTCCAGAATAAATCCCAGTTTTTCTAGATGGCAATGTCAAAAGACAGTCTAGGAAGAGGGGCAAGCGTGAACGAGACAGTGCTTGGCCAGATGGCTTCCAGTGCCGTACAGTTACGGTGAGGTTCCCTACGTGGTTTTAGTGGAATTGGTTTAAAAGGAAATGAATGCGTGAAGAAGGGAAGGAGAACGCTGAAGGCAGGACAGAGGCAGAAGGAAAGGTAAAGGGAAGGACATGAAAGGTGGAGAGGAGCAGTGTGATTGAGGTGTAAAGGCTGAGCGAGGGAAGAAGTTGTAGGGAACACCAACCAGTGCAGAGCAAGGGGAGTCCTGCCAGAGCGCTGCCACACCAGGCTGGTGTGGCTTTATGCCCCAGCCAAAGCTCTGCTAAATCCCTTTGTGCTTCTTGCCTGATTTTACTTGGTGATGATGCAACCCAGTTAGTGACATCACATAAATACACCTACCAGTGGTGTTGCAGAGTCTAGATTGTGACCGGCAGATTAGTCAGTGGTGTCACAATCCGGTGTTTATATCATTGTCTCCTGAATGTGGAAGTGATTGCTATGGCGATAACCAAGTTTTCATCGGTGTATCAGGCTGTTAAGAAAAGCCATCCCTTTTGCAAAGGCAAACAGCTTTCAGTTACTTGGAATAAAATCATAGTAAACTTGAATTAAGTAGGAATACCAAGTGTGGCACGTTACTAAGATTTTAGCAATTTGGGTGCAGTGTAAACCTGTGACTGAACTCCAGCACATACTGCGTCTGGGTCACCTACGGCTACAGGGCAGTATTATATTTTATTGTTAATGAAAAGTTTGCACCTGTGCCAGAAAGCAGTGATTGTGTCTGCATATCCCAGAATTCTATGAACAGACGCAGGGAACGTGAGGACTGAATGACACCTGACAAAGTCAGCAGTCCTTCCCAGAGCTTGTGATTTGGAGCTAGTTTTGTAATTTGTTTTGGAAGCAAAGCGAGTTATACTTGTTTGGAAAAATGTAACTTTCTGACATCTTCGTCAGATTATAGTATTTTTTTCATATGTGAGGACAGGTAAGAAATTTTTTTCTGTGTAATCTTGAATTAGATTTTTTAAAACTGTTTAAAAATGTAGAATACCTTTTACTGGATGTCATAAAGAACAATTTACGTCAGTTTATTTCACTTTGTAGAGCGAGATCCTACTTCAGTAATGAATGATATTTATCTTTGTCATCCTAATGGCAATGTTTGCAGATCTAAACAAAGCATTTTGTTTCTAGAATGCTAGCTGTAATCCAGTCAGAGGATATTAAGCAACTTCCAGGATTAGACCCTTAGTTAAAGTTTGTTCTCTTCAGTTTCATATTTCCTTCGGTAGGCTGCTTGAATTGTCCTTCTATAGTTTTGCATTGGAGTATATCCTGTACAAATAGGGAAGAGATTTTGACCTAGAAGGAGAGACCTCTTATTAGTGAGCATACATTTAAATTACAGTAGCTATCAGAAGCATCTTGACATTTGATAGATAGCATCGTTGCTGTATGGGTTTGATTCAACTTGTTACTTAAACAAGCAACCTCCCACCCTTATTTCTCAAGGAGAAGCTGAAGATCTTTCTGATTTAACTTCATGCATGCCACTTTGGATATATCTGGTGTGTTTGTGATGTTGCTGCTGGTGTTAAACTGGAGGATTTCAATGCATTTGCAGCAGTAACTGCATTGTAAACCTCCCTTTCTCCACAAAGCCAGGTTCATCTGTAAGGCACCAAACAACACATGGATCTATTGCCCTTCGGCAGATGCTGTAGTGCTTGTGCAAATGCACAGAATCACGGAATCAGTCAGGTTGGAAAAGATCTCTGAGGTCATTGAGTCCAACCTATGACCAATCACCACCATGTCAACTAGACCATGGCACCGCGTGCCTCGTCCGGTCTTTCCCTGAACACCTCCAGGAACGGTGACTCCACCACCTCCCTGGGCAGCCCCTTCCAATGTCTAATCAGTCTTTCTATGAAGAAATGGCCCCAAACGTTCAGTCGGAATCTCCCCTGGCGCAGATTAAGATGTGCATTAAAGACAATTCATACAATTGTGTTTGGTTTAGATTTTCATAAAAGTGGCTGCAGTACATGAAAAAAAAATAGTTATATGGGACGGGAGAGAGAGAGAAGGGAAACACATTTTTAGCACGAGAAAGAACCCAGAGTACTTCCCGCATCCCCCAGCGTGAGCCCCAGTGCAGGGGCGGGTCCCGGGG
>NW_021938895.1:11910060-11964089 GCF_001715985.3 Manacus vitellinus | reverse complement strand
AAACTGGGTGCGGAAAGAGTTAAACTGAGCTCGAGGTGTGTGTGCTGTAACTCCGTGGTGTTGAATGCGAGACGTCGCCTTCAAGCGGATCCCGGGCGGTGTTTAAAGATTCCAGTCTGTTCCTGCACTTGTCACCGTGTCCATCTGTAGACGGTGGCCGTGGACACTTGAGTGCCAGAAAATGGGGTAACTCTGAACTGATTTGATTTGAAGAACCGATTATAAAATTGCTATACTTTGAATGGTTTGTGACTCAACGCACTCCTTTCCTAGGGAAAGCATAGGTTTTTACCAAAGTTTTTATTTCAGTATGCTACCCTATAAAGAGGACTCCAGTGCAGCAGCTCCCTAACTCGTCTCTGTGATTAGGATTTTTCATAGGTGTTCTTATTTCCAGTGACACTTAGTAGATAAGGCCGTAGCAATTTGGTTACGTGCACTTCGCTGTTCTGGCACGCAGGAGACGTGAAAGAAATCTTCGGTGCTGCCTCAGCATTAAAGGTGTGCGCTGAGCAGGAGCAGTTACAGCGCGGCTCAGGCTGGGCAGCCCTGAGCGTCGCCAGGTAAATTGCAGGGTGAGGGAGAAGGCGGCAGGATCCTGGATCAGCGAAGTAAGTAGGAATAGTTTCTGTGATCTGAACACAGAGTGTTGAGGGCTGAGGGATCCTTGCAGGCAAAGAGAGTGTATCTGCTTTTTGTAATATTTCTCTGTTCCCACTGCATTCACGTAGAAAATAAAATTCAGAAATTATTAAAACTGCGGTAGGAAATTTAATTCCAGGCTTTGCTGGACGCATCTACTACTTTGTGAGCAGATCCCCCTGCCAGTTATCTTTTAAAACTTAGGAAAAATATGTTTGCCTTCTCTTATTAATATATTCTTGTTTTCGTGGAAGAAGCTGTGTTCCTCCTAAAGGATTAAGTTCCTGCCAAACCCTGCACTTCTCCTGATAATTCTGCAAATAATTTTTTCAGCATTGTTTGTAGCAGGGTGGGTTACCTGTAGGGCAATGTGCATTATATTTGTGTGTTTCAATGACAAAGAAATCACACAAAAATATGTAGGTTTTGCATTTACTGTGTTTCTGATTAGTTGCTGTTTTAGTTCTCAGTATTTTTGGTTCTTTCTTGGTTCTCTCTTTGCATGTGTGTTGCTTTGCTGGAGGGAATCAGCTTAGTGCTGTGAGTTCTAGCAAGGCTCTTACCCCTTCAGCTTCACAGGGATGGATAAAGTGAACTGCATCCAGGTTACTTCCAGTTACTTTTTCTCTATGAGAGTGTAACTGGAGGATTTACCCGTTTGCAATGGATATTGGAGGCTTCTTATATCACATTGTGTAAGAATAGGAGTTTGTGTCATGTCCCTGAAGAAAATTCTGCTTTGTCTTCTGCTGCTCCCCTGACTTTGATAGAAAGATGTCCTCAATACCAGAAGTATCTGCATTCTGTTGCGTACACAAATATGTGTGAAGACCTAAAGAAAGGGCTTGGTGCAAGAGCTTGTCTCCTTTGTCATCGTTGTTTGCTTTTTGCCAACTATATAATACTGATTTATAGCCAGAAAGTGCTCTTACAAGTCCTGGAAACTCCCACTTGCTTTCAGTGTCTTCAGCTCGGCCAAGCTGTCCGATGGAAGCTCAGCAAGATGACTTGTGTAACTGATAAAGCATCGAACGCGTAATTTGCTTTGCAATCTTTTTGGTAGAAGGTGGTGATAAATGTAGGATACTGCTAAGCTGATTATAGTGATTAGGGTATTTCACAACTTTCTATTTCACAACTTTTTGTACTTGTAGTATATTTCAGTCCCTGAATGCATCTGGGTAAATAGATGCAAAGAATGCTTATCTACCGGGGAAAGCGTGTGATGGTGGTAGGGAACTGCTTTTTATGGGGTTAGTTGTTTTAACATAATTATTTATTTGTTTTAAACTATTAGCAGTTCATTAAAGATGACAAGTTTGGGATTATTTAAGAAAATAAAGAGGCCTCCCCTTCTCCCTCAACCAATCTACAGTAAATTAATATTACACTTGCACCAGAAAGAAAACTGTTTGAACTGGTTTAAAAGTCAGATTTAAACATTATCTTGAGCTGACTTGGAAGAAGAAGCATATATTTTATCAATAGAACAAAAAAAAAACTAAGTTGTCTGGGCTGGCAAGACAGCATTTTCTGCACATGTCCTGCTTTTGCCTGTGGGCAGAAGGTCCAAGTTATGTTGGAGCTTTCCTGTTCTCAACAATCTCAAAATGTTCAGAGTAAAAATAATTTCTTTTTTATATATTGCAACATAAAGGGAATAACTCAGATTTTTTTCTTTTTTTTTTTCTTCACTTATCTGTTGAGGGTGTTTCAAACTGGTGTCATGGATTATTTCAATGGTAACCAGGCAGTAAATCTTTTGGTTTCTTGTCAGAGGAGAACACTTCCATGTTGATTTCAAGTCCCCTTGACCAGTTTCCCTGCATAGTTTGTAACTAATGGGTAGCTCCTACGTGGTGTTTTTAGCTTAGACACTTGAAAGTGCTGGAGGAAAGAGATGTTTTGTTAATTCACATTTCCTAGTTCCATGTGGTAACTGAAATAGGTTGCATCTTGGCAGTATCACATAGGAGGCTTGGTAAGTGGTAGGCTAGTGTGTGTGTAACTCTTTCTGGATTGGATTCAGAACATGAGCAGGTCAGGTGCAGTCTTAAACGGCTTTGCCTTTTTATATAGGCTGGTGTAATCCATCTGAGTTTGGTCAAATTAATCCTGATTTACACCGAGCATGAGTGAGATCAGAATTAGGTTTCTGGGCTTTTTGTGTTGACTAATCCTTGTAGTGCACTGAATCAGAGTGTGAACCCTGTGAAACTGGGGCAGCTTATTTTGAAGAATTTACAGAATGTTTTTCATGTGTTCTAACAGGTGGCTTTTTTATTTCTTCTTTTTTTTTTTTATGATTCAAGTAAAAGACCCGTGTTGGTTCTTCAGAATGATTCTCTCTACTCTCAGAGACGTCCTTACACCAATGAAGATGAGGCCTGGAAAACCTTTCTTGAAAATCCCCTTACAGCAGCTACCAAAGCTATGATGAGCATCAATGGGGATGAAGACAGCGCAGCTGCCCTGGGACTGCTGTATGATTACTACAAGGTAGAGTGGCGTGGGTACGCTCTGGCAGCCGGAGGAGCTCTTGTTCCACTTGTAGGAAAGGTGTCATTTGCTAGAGGATTTTACAGAATCTATGAATAGATCATGAGGACTTTAAACGATGTGGTTTTCAAAGGGAAAAAATTCCACATCTCTCTTTCTGAAATGTGGTTTATTTTTAGCTCAGTAAAATAAGATCCCCTGGATCTTAATGTAAAGGTTTGGTAGCACTTTGCTGCTTTTCAGCTTCCACAGCACTTTCCTTGCCTCTTGACCCTGGGCTCTGCAGAAGGCAGTGAGTTATAGAAATAGTCATGAAGAATGACACTTTGGTACCATATCCCTGTCTGAATGTAAATATACATAGAGAACAAAACTTCTCTTCTTTTGCTCATGTGGTGGACCATTGGCTTTGGCTGGGGCTTTGTTGTGTTACCTTAGTCTCAACTGATACTAAGCTATAACTACAGATTCTGGGTGGTGTGTGAGGCAGAAGTGTCCACCTGAAGGAGTTGCTATCTTCATCTCTCTAACCCTCAGTGAGCTTCAGCTGCTGTAATCTGTTAATCCTTTGGCCATTGTGGTTCTCTTCCCCAGTGTTCATGGTCTTCTTGGAGACATATGCCTTCCTAGTTGCTCACAGCTGAATTAAGTGGTCAAACAGATTCTGGTCTGCATGGGGTGCATTTTGCTGAGCTTTCTTTCCTAAATACCAAAAGTATAAGCCAGGGTAGTTGTCTCCGGTCCAGGTCAGAAGAGACCAACAGGCATTTCCAGGCAGGGAGGGGTCCTGCTTGTGTTAAGACACCTGTGTTATGGTGGCCTGGCTTACTGGGTGGAGATGCCTGTTTTTTCTTTGCTGAGCGTGCAGGAGTCTGACTTGGCTCTCGTGCCTGGCATTTTGGCTAGTGCTTTCAGCAGTAGTGAGTGGAGTTGCCAGCCTCAGTGTGTTCTTCAAGCACAAGGAGAGGTTGCCTGGTGTAGACAAAATCCTTGCCTGCCCTTTTAAAAAGTTGAACACATCTTATGTATCAAAATATTCTTGTAATGCTTAATATGGAGATTAACGCTCCACACACACACGACAGAATGCCACAGACTCACTGATGTGGATGTTATTCAGCTAGTTTTGTGAGAAAACTGGCTTTCTGCTTTGTGCCTGTGCTTGCTATGCTTTTGGGGGGAAAAAAAAAGAAGAAACAACAACATGCTTTCACTGGAACAATTTTAATCCAGAAAATCAATTTTGATCTCTAAACCTGTAGATTACAAAAGGAACGTTGATGTTGATCCTTCATGCTCAGCAAAGCAGAAGAGATTTGCTGTACATAAATGCCTAATTCAGGGTTTCCTCTTATGTTTGGGTATCAGTGGGTGTACAGAAAAAAATCAGTGGAAGAACAGGTATGCTGCACACCTGGGTGAAGCAAAATAGTTAGAGGTTGAAAGATTTATTGTGGGCTGTTATGGAGTAATGTTGGAGAGATGATGTCTAGGCAGTTCTAGTACGCCCCCTCTGCAATATTAAAGGCAGCTGATGAGATCACTTTTGTATTAAAAAAAAAAACCAAATCAGCAAAACTAAACAACTTTTATTTCCTTCCATTTGACTACTGGGCTACCTTGATTGCTCAACTGTGGTTAATAAGGCCTTATAGGCAACAAATTTTGAGAAAAACCTATCATTTGGGAGCACTGGCCAAATGCAGCTTGAAAGACCCTTGTTTTTCAGACTAGCTAGTGCTGGTCTCCCAGCAGTCTCCAGCTAGATATTCTCCAAATTTTGCTGGTTACCACAGAAAATCTAAGAATTCTGGTGTTATTGGAGATTCATGGTTATTTAGAAGAATGAGTACTTAGTTTTCACTTGGAGGCTGTTTAAAATAGTATGCTGTTCATGCAGGTATTCCATCAGCCTTTGAGTTAGCACTAAAGTGGTATTTCTCCATGCTGGACCCAAGCTAGCAAACAGAGGCAAGATCTGAACAGGCTTTAGCAGAGGAGAGTGGTGGGAGTTCACTTGTCCATACACCAGAAGGTGTTTGCTTTCCTTGTTCAGGAGGCGTGTTGAGGGTGGCAAAAGTCCTGGGCCCTGTGTGTGGGTTGGCAGGGGAGCTTGTGTGGACTTGCTGTGTGGCTGAGGGGGCCTGAGCACCACGAGCTTGTGTCAGTGGTTGCAAGAGCTGTTTGGGTTGCTGAGGCACTGGCTGTGTGCTCTGTGCAAGAAACTGAGCCACCACAGCTCCAAGAGTTCACGGTCTGTGTGCCTCGGCTTTGCAGAGCAGTCAGGAAAATGGGTGTGCATATGTATGGATGAGGTTACTTGTGTGATCGGTGTTTGTGTTTTCAGGGCAAATCGTGTCCGTGGCATAAAATATGAGGAGCAGTATTGAGCTGTCTTAAATCCAGAGAACTGGTTGTTACCTTTTGTTTATAAAATATTTAGTATAGCTTGAGCCAGTGTGTTGTGTGTGGCCATGCACAAATATGAGCTGTAACATCTCAATATGCTTATTGGACCTAGTCCTCCACAAATCCCCTGGTGTCCAAGAAGAAAGGAGAGCCTCAAGTGGTCTTAGCAGGATGGCCTAGAGCGCATGTGTTCCTGGGGAAGTGGCTATGGAGCAGTGTCCTTTCACAAGCTTCGAGTTCATCCAGCAAACTGAACTCTGCCAGCCTGCAGAGGAGTAAACCTGCACTGCCAGCACAAACCTTGGGAAATCTCCTGGACCTGCTCACCCTGGTGCTGATGCTCCAGCCAAGGATGGATGGCTTTCTACACTGGTTTTTCCACCACCTGGTGCTGACAGGAGCCCAGGGCTGACACAGCTGACCAAGTCAGCTGCAAGGGGATCCATGGGGCATCTCCTGGGATAGGCCTGGCATCCCCAAACCCTGCAAATACTGGTCAAGCGGTAATGTTAATAATGACTGGCCATCAGAGAGTAACACTTTCATAATTTGACCAAAAGGCTCTGTTTTAAGGAGGTATTTTTTTTTTAATGGGAGTAAGAATTGAATTATAATATGTCTTAAATTTCCCAGGTTCCAAGGGAGAGGAGATCTTCAACAGCTAAACCAGAGGTAGAGCATCCGGAACAAGATCATAGCAAAAGGTATTATTTTTTATTATTGCTTCTCTGCTTAATTCCCTTCCCTCCTAGACCACCAAAGCTGCTGAAAGAAAGTAACTTGCTGCACTATTGTGTTGTGCTGGAAGAGACAGATTGTTTGCTTTTACTCTGTGCCTCAGATTCCTGTGTTGTCCCAGGAACGGGATGGGGATTGGAGAACAGTGTGGAGAGCTGAGGCTCAAACTGCTTCTTGTTGCCATCCATCTGCTTTTTGTGTCCTAGTGTCACACAGTCAGCATAGCAAAAGCTGCTCTCTCTAACATTAGACACAGTCTGCTAGCACAGGCACCCCTTCCCCAGGCTGTGGAGGTTGCTGGTGACCCTTTTATTTTTGCATGAGGTTACTTCAGTTACTCTCTGCAGATGTTGCTCTCAGGTACCAGCAGCATTGCTGTGTCATGCATTGGGCTAGTAGGGAGGGACTTCAAAGTGCTTGTAGTTTAGTTTTGGGTTGGTATTGCTTGGACTTCCTTTGTATCCTCTGGGACTCCTTTCTTTCTTCCCCTTCCTGCCCTCCCTCTCAAGCAGAAGATGATATTAAGTGAATATTACCAATGTGAGATTCACTCAAGCCAGGCTTCCACTTCTACCATCCTCTTTTTTTGGACAGATTAGAATGCTTTAAGGACCTGAGGTGAGGTTTTGTGATCTGGCTGAGCTGATTGAATACCCTGTTGTTTAGGAGAGCAGTCTGGTTCCCACTGCTGCCCTTGTACCAGCTCTGGTCTTACACTGACCCATCACCAAACAGGGAAAAAAACGTGGCTTGTTCCAGCAGAACAAGCTGAACTGGTTCATCAGGGAGGCAGGGGAGCATCAGAATTGGTGCAAGGGAGCGGGCAGGACCACTTTGTGGGGAGGGAGAAAGGGAGGGCAGGCTGAGTTAGTGGCTACTAGCTGTGAGGTCAGCTCAGCCACAGGTCTCAGTGTTGTCCTGGCAGAAATGAGTGTGGTGGGGTGGAGAGCGGCAAGTTATGCAAACCACTCCCAGGAGTCTCAGTGTGGATTTTCCTGGGGGTTTGTGCATGAGAGAGGGGTGTAATTTCCCTATTAGTGCTTCTCGTGTGGTGCGCAGTCCTGGGGCAGAGAAGCAGCAACCTTGCTCTCAGCCCTTCTCTGTCTGCCAAAGAGCAGTTCCATGGAGCCTTGTGTGCTGATGTGTGGTGGGAAGGGCCTTGAAGCACTTAGTTTTGGACTACTGTTTTCCAAGCAGTGAGGATCTGGGCTGTGAACCCTCACCCTTTGCTCCAGGGTAATTCATCTCCAAGGTGGGCTGGTTAGCAGTGGGTGAGGAGTTTTTGGTTTTTCATGTGTTTATCAGCTTTTCAGATTAGGATTGAGCTGTTCTGCACAAGCAGGAGAGTTGGTGTCAGATATCCTTGTCTAAAAGGCCGAGAAGTATTTCTAGCTCTTGTTTAATGAGAAAATAAGCTGTATAACTTATGCATGATTTCTTTTTGCCCTTTTTAGGAACAGCATCCCAAATGTGACAGAACAGTCACTCATTTCTGCTGGAGAAAACAGAGTCCAGGTTCTGAAAAATGTGCCTTTCAATATTGTCCTTCCACACACGCCCCAGATGGGTATGGACAAGCGAGGCCACCTCACAACCCCTGACACAACAGTCACCGTTTCGATTGCCACGATGCCCACCCATTCCATCAAAACGGAGACGCAGCCCCATGGCTTTGCCGTGGGCATCCCACCGAGTGTCTACCACCCCGAGCCCCCTGAGCGAGTGGTGGTCTTCGACAGGAACCTCAATCCTGACCAGTTCAGTTCCAGCACCCAGCCCCAAAACTCCCAGAGGCGAACACCAGACTCCACCTTCTCGGAGACTTTCAAGGAGGGCGTGCAAGAGGTACCAAGAGAGGCAGTTGCCCTGTGTATGTCTGTGTGTGTGCCTGCACGTGTCTTGATCTGGATGGAGAGATCCAGTTCCACCTTTAACTGTTCTTGTTACATGAATCAGAAATCTGTCCAGTGGTTTAGGAATAGAAGACTTTCTCAGAAAGGTGCATAAGTATAACTTAAAACCTTCACGATGTGAAATTATTATCAAAAGCAAATGACTAATCTTACTGGTGACAGAGGCTTTGGCTTGCATACTGTGGAAATGGTTATCTCGATCCACAGCACTGAGCCAGGTTTTGCAAGAGTTTAGCACTCCGTGGTGCCTTTGCAGGTACCAAACTGAAGTGACTATGTCTGTAAGCTTCCTTACTGCCAGTTTCTAGGTGTGGTGTGTATCAGTGGAAAACAGTTGGATTATGTAGGGGCCTTGAGTGAGAGTTAAACATGGCTGAAAATCTGCGGGGTTTGTTTTATGGTACCAACTGAAAACAACAGTAGTGTTGTTTGATTTTTAAGCCAAACCTTAAAGAGCTATGTAGCTATGCCCTTTCTTTGAGATTTGGGAAAGCTTTAAAATGTTGCCCTAAGCTGACTCAGAAGGCTTGTCAGATGTTGTTCGTAGTTGACACCCAGAAGTTTTGGATTAAAACACTGCTCAAGTGTCCTGTTTGTACAGACCAAAAATCAGTTGTTATCTGATGATCAATTTGCTTGCCAGAAGTTCTATGGTAATGAGTATCGGTTTAATCTTGACTTTTCTTTTTGCTGTTAATTGTTGTGTTTTGTTTTGTGTCTACCCCAGGTTTTCTTTCCTACCGAACTGAATCTGCGAATGGCCAACATGAATTCAGAAGATTATGTTTTTGACAGCATTTCTGGGTAATGCTTTAAGGCCCTCATTTGCCTGTATCTTCCCATTCTCTTACAGTTGTCCACAAGCAAACAGTACAGCTCATGCCATTCTGCACTAAGTCTGTTAGATACTGGAGGTGCAGTGGATCTCAAAACCACAACAGTGTCTGCTCATTTGAATTTCACAGCTGAAAATCCTACTTTTGTCTTTAAAGAAAACTACTTTCAGGAAAACTACTTGCGGGGTTGGAAATACACCCAATTTCGGTCACTGACCTTGCACCAGCACCCTGTCCCCTGGGGAGGTGCAGTGCTGTCTGTCAGCTTTTTGGTGGTCTGGGAGTTTGCTTCCAGCTGTGTCCCTCTCCCTGGTCAGCTTGTCTTATTCTCTCTCTGCTGGAAATCTACAGCAGAAATAGGAACTCATCTGAATTCCAAGGAAGGGGAGCAAATTAGTTATTTGATTAGTTGCAGTTGACCAAGAGGGCCATGGCCACTGAATAGCTTATTAGCTTGTGAATTTAATTAAATTGCTAATAGATACTTTTCTGTGAAAGCAGCTTGCTGCTCTCAGCCTGAATAGGGACCTTCCAGTCTTGCCTGCTGATGTGTCTTGGGATTTAGCTTGCCAAGAACTTCTCTTAAATGTTCATTCATGAAGGAAATGATTGAAAAAGGGGCTCATCCTGTTTTCCAACTTCCTTGCCTGTTGATGGCTTAGTGAGTCAACTAACGACTTTGGAATTTCTCCAAATTAAATGTGGAATGTTTAGTCGGCTTTCCAGGAAAATGCCTTAGCAATCACTACCCTTTTTGCTCTATAGGAATAACTTCGAATACACTCTGGAAGCCTCCAAGTCCCTGCGACAGAAGCCTGGGGACAACACAATGACCTACTTGAACAAAGGTCAATTTTACCCCATCACGCTGAAAGAAGTCAGCAGCAGTGAAGGAATCCATCACCCCATCAGTAAAGTCCGAGTGAGTGGCAGCTTTTGTGGTTTCTTGGGAAAGAGGGTGTGTACAGTGGTGGCCTTAAACTCTCCCAAAGTGCAGTAATCTAAACTAGAGCATCAGCACTAAGGCCAGCTTACCCGCGCTCTTACGTCAACGTTTGTTCCTTTGCTGTCCACCTACTTCCACACCAGCCCATCCTGGCTCAGTCTGTTAAGAAGTGGTGTCAGCACTTGTGTAAAGGTGATGCAACACCTGGAATGAGATCCTTGAATTCTAGTTAGGAGAGCAGCTCTGCTCTGTTTATGACCCAGAAAGTGATGCTGTCTGCCTTCCAGTTTGGCAGCAGTGTGGCAGGTACACTGTGATGCCTCAAGTGGGAAAGCCTAAAGCAGAAAACCTGATACCAATGAGAACTTCCAAAACAAATGTACTCTCTGGCCTTTTATCTTTCACATTTTTGTTATTTATTTTTTTTAATCTTTCTCTCCCTCTCCTTTCAGAGTGTCATTATGGTTGTGTTTGCTGAAGACAAAACAAGGGAAGATCAGCTCAGGCACTGGAAATACTGGCACTCAAGACAGCACACAGCCAAACAAAGATGCATTGACATAGGTAAGGAACACTCTCATTGCTGATGTCAAATTTCATGCCTAATTCCTTGGCAAGGTTTGGTTTTCTGCTAAAGCTTTGTTATTTTAAGGGACACTCTGCTATCCATGGGTTTGCTGAAAGCCCAGAGAGAGCTTATGATTGCTTGGAGCTAATGCAGTTTTTAGGACTCCTTAAAGAAGCTGATCTTTGGAGGATTTTGGTTGGTGGTCTTTAGACGTTTGCATTAGGAGATCTAACACCCTCTTTCAAACAACAGTTGCTTTGGCATATCCTGGTGCTTGCAACTAAATCACAGCTTGTAGTCTCAGTGTCTGTCCTAAATATTGTATTTCTTCAAAGGACAAGATCCTCATAGAAGTACCTCAACACTAATGATCCTCCTTCCCACAACTTTGCTCACAACTGGTCTTTGGTACATGTGAAAAAAGAAAACACTGCAAATTTCCACTTGCCTCCAGACAAGGCTGGGGCTGGCTGACTTCCAGCCTTCTCTGGCTGAAGGCTGGGTTGTACTTGTCGTCCCTTCCTTCTGTGAATCAAAGCAGGGATTAATCACCTGGCACTTAAAGCAGACGCGCATGCAAATCTTTGTTTGTTATTGAAGGAGTTTATTGAGAGCTTTATGTCCTTGCTGTGCAGGGTAGAGTTTCCTGCACATAGGAGGTTATGGCACAGAACACCTGATATTTGGGATATCTTCCTTTCTCACTGGAGTTTAGAATTTCTACAAGTCCCATTTTCCTCCTTCCTCATGTTTGTTGGGGTTGTTTTGTACAAGAACCATTTCCGGGCTTTTTAATGATCCATTCCTAAGTACAGTTCAGCTTCCTTTGCTGAAGAGTTGCAGTTTCTGGCTGCTTTGTGTGACTAAGGACTTCACATAGTATCTCTTCTTCCTCTCCCTCATGAATCCTTCTTTCTAACAGCTGACTACAAGGAGAGCTTTAACACCATCAGTAACATCGAGGAGATTGCTTACAACGCCATATCCTTCACTTGGGACATCAACGAGGAAGCGAAGGTATGTGACCACGATTATATTTCCTGTCCTTTTAGCAGATTCAGGGGCTGGGGGAGGGGAAGGGTGTGTGGCCTACCTGGTGATTAGCATGTAACAAGTTTGTTTACGCTCTTACATTAGGCAAAACCTTCTGGCTATTTCTTAAGAGGGTTTGGATGTGCAACTGGGAGAGCTTTGCAACTGCTTTAAGGTTCTTGGCAGAACTGCCTGCCTGACAGACAAGTACTGACAGAAGGAAGCACTGAGCGTTTCCAGAGCTGATGAAGTGGTGCAGGAGGTGTGATGGAGCATAGCTGGGCTTGGCAGTGAGCACAGCCTCCTGAAGGATCCCTGTGGGAGGCAGGGGGCAGCTTCTGAGGGAGTTAAGGCTGTAGCAATGGGCTTGCGTTCAGCAGAAGAGGGAGTAGCAGCTGCCTCTGAGCTCCCAAAGCATGTGTTGCTTAAACCACAGATCCCAACACCCAGTGACCTATTTCAAAGTAGAGCAGCCTCCTGGTGAACCCTGGTTTGATCTTTTCTCAGAACTGTGGGCACTATGGAAGGTGTGTAGGTAGGGGCAGCATCCCTAGCTAGTAGCTAACTGCAGCTGTTTGAGCCACTCCAGCTTTTGGAAAAGGCCTGTATATCTTCAGGTGCAAGGACAGCAGGTCAGAGAGTCGAGTTAACTCAGTTCTAAAGGCATTTCCCACCAGTTTGTTGCTGGAGTCAAAGAGCAGAAGTTTTCTTTGGAGAGTTTCATTACTGCTTGGATTTTCATGAAAAATTGGGAATGGCTCTCCTTCAATTTTTGGAGACTGGCTGTTCCCTTGCTAGTATGTTATGTGCTAGTCACCAACATCATGGGGAAAACTAGTGGAGGCTGCAGAGTGCCATATCTAGGGAGAACCTGGCTTGGAGAACATGGGAACTCTCAGTAGAGAACACAGGTCCTTCTCTGGAGCTGTGTGTGCCAATGTGCTCTGCAGGAGGAACAAAGGCTGGTGTCACTGCACAGAGCTCACTCTCACCATGAGCTTTGCTCTGTGCTACACAATAACTATGGAGAAAAGGTTGTATGGGGAGTGCTGTTGGGTTTCAGCTCTGTGGGAGACGTTTAGGATGCTTGGCAGGCAGCACCCATGAGGAGCTGTGTGTGCTGCTGCTGAAAGTGCTGCCTTGCACCATGTGTGGCATTGCTTGTGAAGCTGGCGTTGAGTGCCGGGCTTCCCTGTTCACCAGGTTTGGCTTCAGTCAGGTTGAGAGGGCTGGCAGGGAGGGCCTTACCTGCTGGAGAGTGCTAAAAGGCTGACATGATTTCTGAAACATGAAGCACTTCATTATGTGAACAAGCAGATGATGCTTCAGAACGGCAGTCAAAAAGAGTCAGTAAATATTCCCAAAGTGTTATCCTGCTGCCACAGCCAGTCAGACATTTAACAAACCTGGGTAGTCAGTGTCTATAAGATACACAAAGGCTTAGGATTTGTACACAGGGGTGGATCGTGGAGACAGAGCAATTCAAGTCCTCGGGGAGATGGAAACACTTTGTGCAGCCGCCTCTCTACTGGCTGAGCCATTCTGCAGCAGGGGTGGGTCACTAACCCAGGAGCAGGGCTTAGAGATGGTGCTGAGAACCCTGTGGCTGCCCCAAGGAAGGCCTTCCCTTCCTACCAGGTAGTTATTGCCCAGTCACTCTACAGACCCCTGAATGAGTAGCTTCAGTCTATGATATAGCATCTTGTAAAGTTCTAAGGACCCTCATGGTGATACTTCATCTCAGGACTGAACTTCATGGGATGAAGTCGTGGTGGGGGGTGTGAGACAGACTGGTTTGGTAGCTAGAGAGACAAATTTTCTTCCAGATTCACAGTCTTAGTGTGTGAGATCCATATACTGTGAGTACTGGTTTGTATGAACCTGCAGAGGGGACTGTTGATACCAAATGTGCAAGCCTTGGCTCCTGGTATCAGAATCATATTAAGACAAAAATAGTCTTGACTTCAGTGTTTAAAGAATTGCCATTTTTAGCAAGTGCTCTGTGTGTTTAAGTGTCTGTTTAACTTCAGTATTTTCCCTGAGTGGATGTGTTTTGTCAATGGTTGAATTTCTCACCAGTAGAGCTGCAATTCTTTCTCAACTTCTGTGATCTTATCAGGAGATGTCTGAGCCAATTTCAACAATTTTTATTGCATGGTTCATTTACCTTGCATGCTCTTGCTCTTTCCTTTCCCTCCCCCACTGCCCCCCCAACAGTAGTCTTAAAGTGTATGAAGAGAGCAAGAATTAGACAGAGCTGAGTTTCTAATGCTGCAGAAAGTCCTTCGCAGTAATAAATAGTGTTTTATGTTTAATAACAGCAGAAGTGCTGCATAGATGGTATGTTTAACCAGCCAGCAAGCCTTTGATTATTAGAAATTTACTTTCTGAGCCTTGGAGTTACCTGGACCAGAGCCAGGTGATTCTTCTGGGTTTGCTGCTTCTCCTGTTTCCTTCTCTTGCTTTTGCTTCCAGTTTGCTGTGGGAATGATTTGATCCCAGTGTCAAGCAGCATTGCAGCAGTGTTAAGTGGGAGGTGATGAGGCTCTGTGTCTGGGATTTCTGATGTAGTTATTCATTTAAGCACCCAGGACCCTGGATGTGTGTCATATTTAATGTCGAAGTAGCATATTATCACAAGGAGTTGCCCCTAGCAACTCTGGGACCAAGTTCTTGCCTTCTTGTGGGCATGTGCAGGGATATTGCACCTCTGCCACTGTGTCTGTTCAGGAGGGTGTCACCTGCCAGACAGAGTGCTTTGCTGGTCTCCTTAGGGCGCTATGGGGATTTAGTAAACTACACCTTTCTGGTGAAGAAACGCTCCTTTCACACAGTGAGTCATGTGCTTCCTCTGTAGCAAGGAAAATGTGTGGATTTTGAAGCTGTGGAGTTGTGGGATGGAAAAAAGAAGTTTGAGATGCCCTTAGCAACAAGTATTTCCCATTTCCCAGTTGCATTGTGCTGGAAGAGCTGAGAGCAAGGCCAGGGCTTTGGTCACTGGATGCATCAGACATGCCTGGCTCTGCATGGATGGGATTGTCACACAGCTGGCTGTGTTGTTGTGCTGTTTTGTGAGCCTGTGGGTGTAGGAACCAGGAGGATTTCATGCTTGACAGATGCTTCCCACCCTGGGACCGAGACCGTATCCATAAATTTCAGAGCAAATTCGCTTCTCTGGCAGCTCCCCTCTGCCCTCTTCTGTTATTTTGGGACATCACAGGGTCTGCTGGAAGCAGCCGCTTCATAGAAGAGGCTGGGTTAAGTGTTCTCTGACCTTTGCAAGAGTGTATTCAAGCTGGAAAAGGGCCCAGGATCCAAAGGCTCCTTGTTCTGAGACAGTGAAGGGAGCTGAGGGTGGGGGGAGGAAGGCCAGACTTCGAGAGGAAAAGGCAAACTGCCCTGAAGTGGTGCTGTTGAGATTAAAAGGAGAGTGCGGTCAGGGTTAGAAAGATTGTCAGGAAACACTGTGGAGTGATGAAGTGGTAATTCAGATGGGCTTTCAGGTGTCTGTGTTAGGGGTGAGGTCTGATCTCATCACCTCACAGACCAGGGAAGGGGAATAATTGGATGAGGAGACAATCATGCTTTGCGAGAAGGAAAGGGAAGATGGTGAACTGGAAAATTAATAATGTTAGATGAACTGGTAAGTTGTTGAGTGGGATATTTAAGAAAGCCAGTGTAGCTGCTCAGTCAGGAGCCATCCTGCTTGGGTGGAAGTGCGATTCGATGAGTCTGACAAAGATGTGTAGCTGATACTCACTTGCACACAACAGGTAGCGCTGGAGTTACCCTGAGGCTTGTGGAGACTTTAAACAGTTTCCCACCCCATCCTGGGTGTCTGCCGGGTTGGGCAGACAGTCGAGGTGGGGTTCTTCTCCTGCAAAGAAGCTTTTAGATGTCTGAGCATATACTCGTCATCTTTCACATCTATGACTTCATTAGGGACAGGGTGTCTAGAGCTGGGATGGAGCTTTCTCTGGAGGTGCCTGCCCCTTGTTGACTAAGCAGGCTTGGCCATCTTTAAAATGGGGATTTTAAAGGTAGGGAAGAGAAATAGTGTACTTGCAACCCTTTTTGTGTCTTTGACCTCTGTATGTCAATTAGGAGAAGTGTTTATAGATTCAGATCATGAGTTTTTGAAGTTGGGAGCCATCTCTTCCCAGGTACCACACACCTGGTTCCCCATTACAGGTCTTTTAATGAAAATTGCCATTATGTGCATGGTTAAATGCACATTTCATGCTGCTCTTCATACTGTTGGCTGTTGTTCTGTTACCTCTATTGTGTTACCCGTTAGGCCGCGAAGCAAATTCTCTGTCCCTTAACTCTGGCCTGCGGACATGGCCTGCTCTCAGGTCAGTGGCAGTTGAACAATCTGGACAGATTGGTTTACCCAGGGTTAACTGGCTTTGTTGGATCCTGCTTTGCACAAATCTTGTCTGAGCTCCTGCCCTGTGGAGCAGGAGGGTTGGGGCCTCCTGTCTGAACAGAGCGAGTTGTGCGCGGTGATTGCGAGATCCTCCTTGCCCTGTTTTTGTAGCTCTAGCAGTGCAAGGACCCTGCTGTTGTGCTGGGGCACCCCTTCAGTGCTTCCCAATGGGTTTCTTCTGAAACACAGCATTGCTTCCAGCAGCTCCCAGAGAAGGGCCCCTTGGAGGTCTTCTGTGTGGCTTGCTTAAGGCTAGATGCTGGGACTGTAGCCAAAAATGATGTCACTGCGCATTAAGGGTTCTATTGTCCTTCTACTCTTTCCCTCCAAAAAAAAGGCATTGTAAGCCAGATGCTCCGTGTGAAAAGACCCTTTCTACTAAGAAGGGTGTTAGTGTAACAAATATTTTGAGCTGGAGAATATCATGGTAGAGCTTTTGCTGCCTTTTCACAAATGGAAGGTGCTGTATTATCTCTTAAGTGATGCCCTGAATGACAGAGCAATTAATCAATGCTTCTTTTTTTTGTCTAGGAAGAGTTGAATGGTCCTATATTACAGTAATTTGTGTCTAATTTGGGATGGCTTTTTGAAATAGCAAATTGGGCAATGAGGGTGGTCTTCTTGACATATCCTCTCTTGTCTTGGCAGGATTTTTTTGTTCAGATGAGCTCAATTTTTGGAGAGGGTGGATCTCTTGCTACAACTTGAAGTGAGGCTGGGCTGTACACTGATTTATTTTAAGAGTTTATTCTAGCATAATCCTCTCTTGGTGTTCACTGTAGGAAGAATTTCAACTTTTTTGACTGATGAATGTTGCATACATTTATATGGATGCCATTGTAATGAAGCAGCAGTCATATGCCTCATTAAAGAAGGTGTTGCCACCTTCAGCAGCATTGAGGAGGTACAGGTTTGGCTAGTTGGAAATGAAACTATGAAATGTGATGAGTCAAACATACTTAAAGGGAAGAGATTGGTGTGAAGCCAAGGCTGCAGACCACAAATACTTTGAGGCACAAGTACACACAGCCTTTGGAGCAGTGACATAGGAAAGTCATAGCAAGTATTGCTTACCTGCCTCTTAACACACACCTCTCCCTGCTCTGTCATGGATTTTCTGAAAAACAGGCATATGCTGCCCTTGATTTTAAGCATTGTCAGCTAGAACCAAGTTTTCAACTCACTGTATTTCTTTCAAACTTGGTGTCCCAAGTTCTGCCATTGTCTGGTCCTTCCAACTATGGGGCTCATGATGTATTTCCTAAAGCTGAATGAAAAATATCCTGACATTAGCTTCTCTGTAGAGAAAATTAGTAGGAAAATTAGGGTGATCTTTTTTTTTTCTTTTCTTTTCTTTGCTTTCCTTTTATACCTGATGGTTACTCCTCCTTTTCAGCCGTTTTTGTGCCTTTGTAGACTTAATTCTTGGTTTTGTCAGGGTTTTGGTTTTTTTCGGTTTTTTAGGGGCTTTTATTGGTGGTGGTGGTTTGGAAGTGTGAGTTGGTTTTCTGTGGGGTTTTTTGTTTGTTTGCTTGGTGGGTTTTTTTTCTCTCCATATTGCTACTTTTTTTCCCAGCTGTTGTTTTTATTTTCTTTCCAACTAACCTAACAAAACCTGGCCCCATACCTTTATCTTATCAAAGCACAGGGTGGGAGGAAGCATCAGTATGACTGGGAACCTCTATCCCCAGGTTTCCCATATGTTGTGAGCAGAGACATTGCTATATTTCCTTGCCTTGGAACAGGTTGGAATAACAATCAGCATTGTTCTTTGTGAGCAGGAATATGTATTTTCCTTTCATTACCATGCATTTTTGTTTTGTTGATGGGGTGAACTTGCTAGGAGGATGTTCTCTTATCTGGAACTGGGTGGTATTTCCCACTTGTCGTTCCTTGGTGTGGTGTGGGACCCATGGTAGGCTCTGTGTCAGTCACCCAAATTGGGCTTGGTACGTTTGAATGCAAACTAACTTCCCTGGGCTGCGAGCAGGATGGTTCTGAGTCTGACTGGGTGGAGCTGGAACGGATGCAGCCCTATTGCACATCTACCAGACAAGCCTTATTTGGAGTGTCCGATCCCAAAGGCAAGAGGTGGCTGAGGAGCCCACAGGTGCATGAATTGCCCAATTTTTTTATCTCTCTCCTGGCTCACCTCCTGCTGATGCAAAACCTGTGGTGCATGTGGGAGGTGAAGAAACGAATGTGAGAGCAGTAAGATGAGGCACCTCTCAGGTGATCTGTACCCAAGTGTGGGTTTGGGTTTTTTTTCTTTTAAAGACAGAAGAGTCTTCCCAGCATTGCTTTTCTAGGACATGCCTTCGTGGTGTGTGCAGGCAGACCTGTGCTTGCCTGCCTGCACTCCGAGCTCCCTGGCTCTGACCCAGAGCCAGTCCTGGAAGCCATGTAGCTGGATTGGCACAAGGCAGTGCCCAGGCTGACAGCTCTGGCTCTTGGAAGGGCTTGGAACTGTACTGGTGTAATTTAAAAGGGTTTTGGACTGGAGATATTTTGTATCCAACCAGTTCGCAGCGTAGGTGAAACGTATGTGGACAAATGTTCAGAAAACGCCCTTTATTTTTTCCTTTTATATTTGTCCAAGCATTTAGAGAAACCATATGCTTTCAGCTATCAGCACTGAAATAACCAACTTCAAGCTTCTGGGTAGTTTTTCTTTACAGGAGGGGGAGACACTGTGTCAGGGAGATGGTCTCAGGACCCACTGGAATCCCTTTGTCTACTGTGTTTTGGGCAGAACATTGAAACTATTTTAACCAAGGTCAAGAAAAACAATATCCAACTGCATTCCCTGGAAAGAAGCTCATCACAGTTTAATCTGTCTCTGGTTGTTGTACTGTATACTCCAAACTCTGTATTCTTTACAGACACAGTAATCCAAAATGAAAAGCATCCTGACAATTTCAAGTTGAATATAACATAGACCGAATATAATATAAGTTGAATATAACATAGGCTGGAGCATCGCTTCTATGAAGACAGGCTGAAGAGTTGGGGCTGTACAGCCTGGAGAAGAGATGGCTCTGGGGAGACCTCAGAGCACCTTCCAGTACCTAAAGGAGACCAGAAGGAAAGCTGGAGAGGGACTTTTTATGGGGGCTTGTAGTGATACAGAGCAAGGGGGAATGGCTTTAAACTGACAGATTTAGATTAGATATTAGGAAGAAATCTTTACTGTGAGGGACTAGAACAGGTTGCCCAGAGAAGTTGTGGATGTCCCATCCCTGGGTGTGTTCAAGGCCGGGTTTGATGAGGTTTTGAGCAAGCTGATCTCGTAGAAAGTGTCCCTACCATGGCAGGGGGGTTGGACTGGGTGATCTTTAGGGTCACTTCATCCCAAACCATTCTGTGGTTAAAATGGGTGGCTTTTGCCTACTAGTGTCAGAAAAGTTAAAGTTTTTATCTGAATTTTCAGTAGGGAAAGAAATATCCAATGTACTTGGATTGGTGAATAACGTCTTAATCCTTTGGGTACAAAAATATAACAGAGCATAAATAGGAGAAGGTAAATACAATTTACCTGTCTTCTCTTGAAATGAAAGCCATGTGGAGCAAGGTGGTCAGACTGGAAAAAAATCCCAAGTCTGCCTCTGTAGGGCCTTATCCAGAGGGATGTACAGGACTTTGCACAATAGTGTGACCCATGCCTGTGTCTGGGGACTGGTTGGAGCTCATGGTGTGCTTGTACCCAGTGGAATTGCTCACCATTACCTATGGCAGCCCCAGATGTCACTGGTGTGTACCTACGTACCGCTGCTTTTCAACTGTGTTCTGCAGTGAGTCAGATGAGGCTGTACAAGGTGACATTTCATCTAAAGCTGCTGCATATGTAGCCTTTGGACTAACAAAATTGCTGGTGCTTTTTTGTGACAAAAGAGTACGGCGTCCAAGATAAACCAAGGAGAAGAGATCTGGGTATGCAAGCCTTCATTTTAAAAAGGCATCTTTCATCTCGCTGACAGTGAGGTTCCTGCAGGGCTTTGATTGCCCTTTAATTATGCCTGTTTTTCCTGGTTTGTTTGAAAGGCAGATCTTGTTAGAAAAAGGTGCTGTGTGGAAAGAACTTGGCTGTCTCTGCTGCCCTTCCTTGAGGGCACACAGCAGAGCTGTCGGATTAATTTTTTTTTCTGCATTATTAAAATGGAAGATTGTTTCTTGTAGATTTGAATGTAGGCACGGTGTGTTCCTCCCAACTTAGGTGAGGAGGGGTGTGAGGGGTCAGGTGGTTAAAGCAGGCTGGGAAGTCATGAGGTCTGACTTCTTCCCACGTTAGCTTCCAGCATGATCCCAGAGGAGGTACTTTAATCCTTCTGCCTTCGGTCTTTTGTTGTGTGCAGCTGGGCCACTGCTCATCTGCCCCAAAGGCTGCAGGAATCTCAGCCTAGTGTTGGAGAAAGGAGACTCTAGTGTGTTGGGGTGAATGCCAGGTGTGGGGGGTTAGCAGTTCGTACCAGCTCACACTTTTTGTGCTGTTCGGTGTTTCATCTGAGACCTCACTGTTGTGGAGCCATTTGTCTCAATGACTATCTTGGCTGTCATGAGCAAGAGATAGAAAAAATCATGGAAAAAAAATTAACAAAAAGTAAAAGAAAAATAAAGTCTGAGTTTGTTGGAGAGAAAAGCCTCAATATATGATTCCAATATAGACTAAAAACTTAACTGCCGAGCAAGCAAAATTACTTGAGAACAGGTTTCTAATCCCTTTAGAAATACCAGTTTTAAAGAAAATCTGGGTAACTTTTGAGGGCTTTACTCATGTTTGTAAGTGCCCAGGCTTGACAGTGCTCTATTTTTAAGTGCTGCCTTTATGTCGAATCTTGGGAGGCAAGATGAAAATGGTTTGGGTTTTGTTTTTTTTTTTTTTTTAAGTAACAGCAAATCTTAATATAGCTGAGAATGCGGAACTGCCTTTAGAAAAATAGGTTGAACACATGAAAAGGAATCTTGCTCAGCAGGCTGAAGACGCAGAGCAACTTCTGCGGTTATGTTTTTCTTTCTTCTGGCAATTTTGGGGTGGGGATGTAGCTGGCGCAGTCACTTTGCCTTATGTTCCTTTTTGAATGTAAGTCAAATCTTCCTGAACAAAAAGCACCCGTCTGAAACTGTTTTAGCCCAAACTGGAAGAGCTGTTTGCTAAAACTCTTGTTTTGTGAAACTTGAGGTATCCTGAAGTTGCTCAAAAATAGGAGTTACAGGATGAGTAGGGAGAAGTATATGGTCCTTTTGTACTGGCTCAGTACAAACAGAAGACAGGCTGGTGGCTCCCTGTAGCTTCAGAGAGGTGATTAGGTTTTAGTTGTCATCTCCTCCCTAGAGTCCTGAAGACTTAAATGGTATGAAAATGAAATCAGCTGCTTAAAGCCAAAGCTAATCAAATGAGGAGACTCTAAAGCAGGAGGATAATCTTTGTCATCTGACAAGCAATCCTAAATTCCCATGGGATACCCATGCAGCTCCACTGTAGTAACATGCATCTGTCATGCAGAGACTCTTTGACCTTCAGCCCAGTGTGGAGCATGGGCTTTGTGTGGCTGGTAAGCCATAAAAACTGAAAACAGACCTGAAGTCTCAAAAGAGAAGTGACAACATATACTGGAGAACTGGTGACTGGTATTCAACACTGCTGGTGTCCAGTGATGTGAAACTCAGTTGAGGGATTTCACAGAAATTTTGAGGCGGTGGTAGACTTGCTGACGTGGTTGCTTGGGCATGTTTTCCTTAAAGAATGAAGTAACTTTTTCATACAGAAATGAGTTATGCATGAATATTCAGTGTAGGTAAATTTAAAATTAAAATTTAAAATGTAAAAATATGCAAACACCAGAGCTGAGGGTCTTTTAAAAAACAAAACCCCTACTCAGGGAACGCAATTATTTAGGCTGTGCATACATCTGATTACCTAGCTCCTAAGCCGGTGAGAGCAGCTCTTTAGACTCCTTGAAGCTTCCCCCTGGGGTGTGCCAGTGCTGCAGGCAAAATGCCCTTGTAAAGCCAAAGGTAGCAAAAAGGGAAGCAGGTGGATAAAAGCTGGCAAAGCCATCCTTTGAGTTGGTCTGGGGAAGACTGAGAAGAGTTTATTTTAAAATAATTTTCCTGGCTGTGATTTGAGATGTACATAACGCTGTCACAAAAAGTTTTCGTAGAACAGCACAGGTTTGGGAGAAGACAGAGAAGTTGCTTAATTGCACTACTCTTGCTCCCTGGCCTGTCTTTTTATACAGCAAAAAGATGGAAAAAACATCCATGGTGGGGAAAAAAACAATTACTTTATAACCCTAATCTGGTGATAGTTACAAAATGTCCATTTCCCCTCTTTCGTTAAAACTGTTAAAGGGTGTTGCAGAACCTGTGCGAAGAGGCCCACGGTAAGCGGCACTCAGCAAAACCAAAGCCCATAAGCTTTTCCAAGCCTGGCGTGAGCCTTTGCGGCTCCGGGAGGTGGCACCAGCTCACTGCGGAGGCACCACCGAGCCACCGGGTCCTGGGGATGGTGCTGCCGCAAGATCTCCGGGAAGGTGCTGCTGGCTCCCAAGGCTTTTGGTTACTTTGTGAAGCAGTGAGCTCCCAGCCTTTATTCTTGAGGCAGAGCGGAGAGGAGTCATTGCAGGTCTTGGTGGCTCGTAAATTCCTGGTAATTAATCCTTGCAGCTTTTTCTGAGACGTGCTGGTAATGGGCATTGTGCCTGTAGAAAAGCCTGGCACGCTGCAAGCCCGTGTTCTGGATACAAAATACTCTGGTCTATCTGTTCATACCCACATAAGGATATTTCTTCCTTCTGTTAAGCAGCACTGGAGTTGTTCTCTGCCTGCGTGTGTGTTTTGGCTTCTTTGGTTTTTCTTGGTTTTTTAGACCATTATGAAAATTAAATTAGATACGTTCAAAATCACAGTTAATTTCCCATGTAATTAAGTTTTTTATAAGAATAATACAAATATTTCTCTTTCCCTTTCAATCTGAATGTTAACAGGATATTGCAGGTCTTACTGAGGAATATTCAAAGTAGTGTTCAACTTCTTAGTATGAAGCCCAGAAATTTTTACTGAAATAATGGCATTATTCCTGTGTTTAAAGATAACATGTTCCCTAATATTTTTAAAAAGCTTTTAATAACATTTACAAAAAACAACATAAAACCCCTTCAACCAAGTAGTATCAAGCATAATCTGCAATAGCAGCAGCTTATGTAAAACTCAGGAAAAGATTTGTTTTAACTTGCCCGAAGTAGCATAAATTTTTCGAAGCATGGTTGTGTCCTTACCAGGGTGATAAACACTGAGCAGTGAGGATTGAGTATAGGACAATTCCTTCTGCTAAAAATTTCATGATATTTGGGATTTCTTGGGTGGAAAAAACTGGGAAAGATGGGTGGAGTCTTCCTTAAGTTGGGAGAGTTCGTTGAAATCTGTTCTGGATAAAGTGGCTTTGTCCCCTTTAATGGCTTATATAAAGACTTAAGAATGTTGTGATGCTTGGGGATTTTATCTGATGTCTCAGAAGAAAAGAGGTCCTGCTTGTAGTGGCAAGGACCAGCATTTAGATCTCAGCAGTCACTGAGTAGTCCCTCGCTCAGTGGTCAGCCAGAAGTCAGTGTGTCACTACTGATGGGTTCTGCTTTCTTCTTCTGCAGGTTTTCATTTCTGTGAACTGCCTCAGCACAGATTTCTCCTCTCAGAAGGGAGTTAAAGGCCTGCCCCTGAATCTTCAGATTGACACCTACAGCTACAATAACAGGAGTAACAAACCTGTCCACAGAGCCTACTGTCAAATTAAAGTCTTCTGCGACAAGGTAAGGTTGGGTCACTGTGCCAGTGACTGTTTGAGAAAGGCTCTTCCACAGCTTAGCAGCTTTTTTTTTTCTCCTCCTAATTCTGTCACTTGCTATTTTGACTCACTGAAGAGTCCTGTCTGTGTCTAGCCTTAGCAAGGAAAAAATTTCAACCCCTTCTACTTGGCTCATAAATGTTGTGATGACCTCAGATAAATTTGCTGCTCTCAAAATGCTGGAGTGCTGAGAAGTGTTCCTGAGCATTGACTTTGAAGAAAGGTCAGTCAGTGGCAGACTGACACTGGGAAGTCCTGCAGAGTGCCTTCAGCAGGAGAAATCACTGCCAATGATTGGAGCAAGAGAAGGCTTGTCTTTTTCCCCAGGCTGTATTGTCTTGGTCCTTTTAAATTTCTTTGCGTGTTCTTACTGCACTTGTAATAAAAAAAAACAATACCAATAAACTTGCATATCTTGTGAGCAGAAAATGTATCACTGTGTGATACATCAGTGTAGCAAAGCCCCTTTACAAGCTGGATGGGTGCTGTGGTTTGACTGCTCTGCCTTTCGATTTTAGCACACAGGGAATTGATGCCTGTCCCAAAACCACTGCTCACCAGAAGCTGTGAAAGAAACAGTAGGAGCTGAGCTGGAAGCCGCTGTAAAAGCTTAACTGCAAAGAAAGGGTGTTTCCCAATCTTTATAACCTGTTGCTGCCTGAGCAGTCTTTTGAAGGACCATGGCAAGTAATGTGCAACGTTGCTATTTCCAGAGTGACCAAGATTGTTCTAGGCAGAGATAAATGCTTCCTGGACTTCCTCAGTCCTTCCTTTGATTGCTGTGAACCATGTGGACTTCCTGTTCTGCTGGTATCCTACTTGATTAGGGCCTCTCATTCTTTGCATCCAGACTCTATAGGATGAACTTTTATAAGTGATATCTCAAATACCTCTGTGCAGCTGCAGGTCTGAGATGGGCTTGTAACCCTCACTCTCTAGTCCCGTGCTGGCTTTTCCCTGGTCACGCTGTGTGGTCTTGCCTGGTGATCGCCCAGGACACTGACCCAAAGATTCATCTCATGCACCACTGTTCTGCCTCCACTTACTGCCCAAAATATGCAGAGCCCTCTGCACTGTCCCCTTGCTGTAGCATCCCATTGACTCATCCTGCCACGTTCTGTTGACCATCTATATGCCTTTAAATAGGCCCCTCTACTTTCCTGCGGGGCTAGGAGAGCTGCCTGTAGCTGCTCCCATTGTGATGTTTTCAGCAAAGAATTTACAGGGAAATAGCATAGGCTTTCCAGAGCCATCTTAAAGACTTGCCAGTAAGCCTAAGAAGCTTGGGTCTTAGGGGCTTTCTTCAGGTCTTTTTTTTTTTCTCCTCCTTTTTTAAATTTTCTTCTTTAAGATGAGACTGAGGCAAGCGTGCCATCTAAAGTTCTTTCATTAAAGTAATCTTGTAGTCTTGTGTGTTATCAACCTGTATTCTCTACAAAACAGTGAATATGAACTTGCTGCAGGGTAGGGGGGGATCTTTTACTCATAAGTTGTTCAGTCAATTACTGACACCATGCTAAAATTACTGACAGGCTTGTGCTACTGCTAATAAGACAAATCAGTTAATAAAAAGGCAGATGTGTACTCAGCACATAACTTGGAGACCATTGGAGTCTGTCAGAAACTTCAACAAATCTAGTAGTACAGGAATGGCAGTGCAAGTTTTATTTTCTTTTCAGATTTTGACTTATTCTCCTGCTTTATTCCTCTAGACACTGCAAATTGTACCTGGATTAAAAGAGAAGGGAAAGAAGGAGAAATACCAATCAAAATCAGAACAGGATAATAAAAAATAAGACTGAATCTAATCTTAAAGCACCTTCCCTCTCCCCCCTCTTCTTCCTGGGCTCAACTTCACTTCCTAATTATCTTCCTCTTCCCCACAGCAGCACATGGGAACAGGGAATGGAGGTTGCAGTCAGTTCATCACATGTTGTCTTCTGCTCCTTCCTCCTCAGCAGGAGGACTCCTCACACTATTCCCCTGCTGGTCCACTGTGGGTCCCTCCCACAGGAGACAGTCCTCCACAAACTTCTCCAACACGAGTTCATCCCAAAGATTGCAGTTCTTTACAAACTGCTCCATTGTAGGTCCACCATGGGGTCACAAGTCCTACCAGCAAACCTGCTCCAGTGTGGGCTGCTCTCTCCATGGGGCCACAGGTCCTACCAGGACCCTGCCTGCTCCAGCAGGGGCTTCCTGTGGAGTCACAGCTTCCTTTGGGCATCCACCTGCTCTAGTCTGGGGGTCCTTCATGGGCTGCAGGGGGACAGCCTGCTCACCATGGATTGTACCACAGGCTGCAGGGGAACCTCAGCTCCAGAGCCTGGAGCACCTTCTCCCCTTCCTTCACTGACCTTTGCGTCTGCAGAACTGTTTCTCTCACATATTCCCCCTTGTCTCTTCTGACAGCTGCTGCACAGAGGGTTTTCTCCCTTTTTTAAATTCATTAGCCCAGAGGCACTACCACTGTTGCAGGTCTATCTTAGAGTCAGCTGGCATTGGCTCTGTTGGGCATGGGGCAAGTTGCTTCTTAGAATAAACATCTTCTCAGAGAAGCCACCCCTGTAATCCCCCAAACTGCCACACCAAAACCTTACCCTACAAACCCTATGTACTCATTGACCATGATGCTGGCTGCTTGCTCCAGGCTCCTATAAGAGCACTGGCGTTTCAGAAAGGGTGCCTATTTTCTGCATTGAATCTTGGGTAATCAGTCAGCTGGTTTTGAATGTTTACAGGACCATTGTTACTACAGTACCCACACCTGTTGCAGTCCTGAATGTGTTTGTCCTTGTATGGCCACTCTTACCTGTAGAAGTTCTGTTATCCATGTTTATTCTGTGTAGGTCCAAGCCTATAGTGTGGAGGTGTGCTAGAAAAAAGCAGCAAATTGTGATGCTGTTGGCCTCCTAATGGGGACAGTTCTGTGTACATGTCCTCAATTCCTTTGTCTGTTAAGACTGTGCTTGCACTGCACGGCTGAACTGACTTTGAACCCAGATAGTGGCATAGCAGTCCTCTGCTGTCTCTTTTTTCTTTGTACAAATCAATAGATATTCTACGGAAGGTCAAACAGTTTAGTTGATGTTATGGGGGGGCCTTCACACAGGGAAGCAGTGAAAGAGGAGGGTTCCCATGCTTGGGTGGAAGGGAAAGCTCCTGATACGTTTCTACTTATTATCTGCTGTTTCTGAGACAAGTTTCTTCCTGTGTTTCTGTCTTCTCCTTTGTATTCTCTCTGTGGAAAGGGTGTCCACAGATGCCCAGGATGTTTGGTTTTTGTCTAATCCTATGTGGTTTCAAGACCTGAGTAAAGCAGTATGGGTGTAATGATGTCATCCTATTGCATGTTATGGTACAAGCTTCATTCAGGCTTGGCCTAGCAGTATTTGGGCTGTGTAGGGATTGGGCTGACCTGTCCTAGAGGAAGAAGACCTTCTCTGCTGTAAACGGTACCTCAGCTATGCATCCACATGAGGAAGATTAAATACAGGGTTTCACAGATTATAGCTAGTGTGGCCCTCTGGGATCTGTTGTTACTCTGGTACTGATGGGCAGTGCTGTGGGAAGGCTTTTGAGGGGCGGTAGGAAGAAGTGAGTGAGGTGCTGCTGGAAGGAGGGAGTGGATGCAAGGCAGCTGGGGGCAGGGTGGGCAGCAGCACGGAGACTGTTCCTTTAGTTGCATGATCACAGGATGTTTTGGGTTGTACAGGGCTCTTAAAGGTCATCTAGCCCAGACCTCTGCCATTGGCAGGGATACCTTCCACTAAACCAGGTTGCTCAAAGCCCTGTTTAACCTGGCCTTGATGACTTCTAGGGATGGGGCATCCACAGCTTCTCATGGGTAACCTGTTCCAGTGTCTTATCACCTTCATCATAAAAAAATTTCCTCCTTCTGTCCAATATAAATCTACCCTCTTTCAGTTTAAAACCATCTCTCCCTGAGCTGGTAATAGATAATAGGCAGAAAAGCCTATTACCAAGGCATAACTTGCTATTTTTATGTGGGATTTGAGATGTGTTTACCTGAGTCCCAGTAGCTTGGATCAAGTTGACTTTCAAGCAGGGAACGGGAGGGCAGAGGTTTTCTCAAAATGTGTGCTCTTGTTGGATCAGCATGTTCTCCACATGGAAGCAGGTGCTGTTCTGTAGCACAGTGTTTGAGTAGCAGAACTTTATTATTTCCACATGAAAGGTTAAAATCATATCTGGAGCCAATCTGATCTTTCTGCTCTCAAGCTGAGATGTTGTGACTGTTCTGGTAAGGGAAGTCACAGAGGGGTGTGGGTCTAGCTCTGCTGAGGTTTAGGTGAGATGTCTTCACTGTAGTAGCTGTATCATCTTTATGGGGTCAAGCAGAGCTGGCAATGCCTGTGTCTTCATGTGTAATTTTTTTCTCTTTTTCACAGTAACTGCCTGAAGCTGCTTGTGTCCCTCTCATTAGGTGGGAGAAAAGATGATACATATTAATGTGCATCCAATATCTTGGCTAAATTTCCTTCTTATTGCTAGTGCAGATGTTCCCATTGTTACCTAGGAGGCATAAGCAGCCTGACACCTATAGAGCATTGATTTAGTGGGAGGTAAGGAGGGCTGTTCCCCTTCTCCCATGCGGTGCACTGTTAGGCACCAATTCTGAGCCCATGGCCATGTGGTTTTTGACACTGTGTTTGTCATAGCTAATCTCTTCTTCCCCCAGCACCATGTGAGGTTGTGGGTGTGTTTTGTCAGCTTTGCAGGAGTGGGAATGAGAAATAATGGCTTCCTATGGCCAGATAACTGTTACCTTTTACCCTGCTTTGCAAGAGGGTGTTGAGAGACAGGTAGAACTTGTATATACCAGTTTGGGCAATAATCTGATGGTAGTACCAGGATTGAGTGTTGGGGATCGACTGTGGGTTTATCACCTCATGGAACGGGCAATGTGATATCCCTGATGTAACCCACAGTCACATGTGAGGTCTGGGCAGAGGTGGATGAATTAACACTATTCCAGTACAAACCTTCTTCCTTCCTTTTCCCTCTCTATCATAGTTGCCTGCACCTTGCAGAAAATATGGCACTGTCCCCACATCTGCTTGGTTTGGAAGGCCAGGAACAGTGCAGGCATGAAGTTTGGGATCTGTGTATTCCACCATGGCCTGGCCCTGATGAAAAGAGAAGTAATACCTGCTTTAAAAGGATGCATGTCTGCAGTTTGAGATGAGTGGGGGCTGGTATAAGTGATGCAGGCTCGATGCGAAATGTGCAGGAAGGTGTTTTGCACTTGGTGATCCAAGCATGGTGTGACTTCTATAGATCAGGATCTATCAAGTGAACTGAGGGAATGTGCAATTTTTTATTGTCTTAAACATTTAACCTATATTTTTATCTCACACTTTATACAATTGTTATAGATGTGGGTATCTTTTGTCATCATATCCCCATCTGACTTAAAAGAAAAGCAAGTGTTTGCATCTTGGGTATGGTTGTTGGATTTCATTAGATGCTAGGAGTCAAAAGTAAGCAGATCTCAGAGTTGGCACTCACTGACAAACCTAGAGCTCAGATACTGTGGAGCTGACCTCCACAAACACAGCTCTGGGATAATTGGTGTTCCTGCCTCTGCAGCTGAAAACAAAAAAAATTAAAAGTGTCTCTCTCCCTCTCTCTCTTTCTCTCTTTTCTCTTTCCCCCTTTCCCTTAATCTCTTGTCTGACAGGGAGCAGAGAGGAAGATCAGGGATGAAGAGCGAAAGCAAAGCAAAAGAAAAGGCAAGTGCACTGACCCCAGCTCTCAGTTGAATGCCTGTAAGTAGAAATTATTCCATCAGTGTTTTAAATACCAGTTTTGATTTTGGCTACAAATATCTTGTGCAGTAGAACTCTAAAGTCAATTTTTCCCACATGGAATAGTGCTTATTTTAAGCAGTTGCGGATGGAGTCGTCATGTTCTGCAACACACTGGGTCACTTTGGGCTTTGTTCTGCATAGTTCTTTCTGTCCTAGACAGGGTCCTGCTGTGTATTCAATCAGGTATGGGTTGTAGCAACTGAAGTGAGAGGGTGTGGGTGGGATTCTTGGGCACTGCTGGAGCCCCAGCAGGTCCAGGTGGCAGCGAGAACTGTATCTGTTCCAAGTGTTTCCAACTTGATCCTAAACTTAGGCTTTAACTTACATTGAAAATGTTTTACAACTCCTCAGCAAGGCAGCGGCAGCCTTGGAGCTGAGCCTTCATCCTCCCAGCCCTATGCTCACTCTTCTAGAGCAAAGTGGTCCTTAGTAAATAATTTCAAAGTTTCTGCAGTGTGAAGGATGTGGAGACCTCAGCACTGTAGTATGTAAGGGCTGAGGAGTTTCTTTCTGCTGAGCATCTTCCTTTAGCTGCTGCAGATGACAGATCCTGTATTTGGATGACTATTCACTAGCAGAGCTGCTCAGAGGAAAATGTATCTCCCTGTTCTTTGTTTGCACGGGGCAGGTGCATGCTCTCACTTGCCCTGCGCCGTGTGCTATTAACAGCCCGACTGGTTCAACAAGCAGGCGCCTCACAGCTTGTCGGGCAGGATTTTCCTGACACAGCAGGTACAGGTTGCTGGAGCAGCTTCAGAAGAAGATAATGCTGTAAGGGAACCTATTTGCTCAAGGGCAGTAGTGGAAAGGGCTGGGGTTTTGTTTTTTCCCCGAAGTACATGGTGAGAGGTAGGTTTAGCACACTGTTAGCATTTCACAAATGAAGTAGCCCCAGAGGCTCCCAAAAGATTACTGCACACAGCCCTTTGCATAATGGCTGGAAAGGGAGGACAGTTTCAATATGCCTTTCCAGGATCTTATGATTTTACAAAAGCTGTTTTCCATTATTAATTTTTTAGGCTTGGGCTTAGCCTGACGTGACCCTTATTTTCCTGGAAAGTACAATCCTTTACTCTTTAGTTCTTGTGTTGTAAGTTTTTGATTCCTTTAAGCCATAAGCCGTTATACCCACCTGCAGGATCACAAATGCCACGTGTGCATGAACTCATCAATAGCATAGAAACAGTTGGTGGCTTTTGGTCAAATTTATTTTTGCAGGGATTGCTCAAGTTTCTTTAAGAAACTCAGTTTTGCAAGGAGAAAAATGTGTATTTTCTACTGAGGACATGAGAAATGAAGTGGGTTTTTTTGCAAAACACTTTTTTTGTTTGCAGTTGGTTTGACCCTAAATTGATATGTTTCCACTGGGTAAAATGAAGTCATCAGCTGTGGTAGTTTGACATAAACGTGTCTGAAGTGCAGTTCAAGGCACCTCCTGTCTCACTGTCTCCCAAGTGGGTCTTTGTGGTTGAAGTCTGCCCTCTTGGTGGCTTGTGTCACGTCAGCTGGTGCATTGTGAGAGCTAAAGTGCTCCGTGGGAGACAGTGCTGGTTCTTGGAGGAGGTGGACTAGGATCTGACAGCTTGAGGTGACCAGAATGAACAATGAGATGAACCAAAATGTGAAACTTTAAGGTGTGGAATCAAAACGTAACTCTCAGTGTAGCAACTTGGAAACCACACAATTTGTACTGCGTCTGTAGTAGGTTGTTATCCTGTGGTGCTGTCTCTCTGAGAGGTTCCCAACTGGGACCACATGAGTTGCAAGTTGTCCCCTTGTCTTCTTTCTGCGTTCCTGGTATGGGAACACCAGCAAGCTTTTGAGGGAATGGACAGGGAAAAGATGGGGCATGGACTAGTTTTTGCCCTCTGTTTGCATGGTTTGCTTGGTATATGGAAGACCTAGGTTCCTCTGTTGGGGTGACTGGCCAGGTTATTCTCCATCCCACTTAATATCTGAACAAAGTCAAGCGGCTCAGTTGGAGAGATAGAGAAAACTTCTACTACTCTGTGAAGCAAGCTGTTTCTTTAGGGCCCAGTCCCTCAGTTGAGAGGTAGACAATCCAAGTTCAAACTCCCTCACTACGGAACCTTTTTGCTTTGACCCTGACTACAGAGTACCCTTGTTCAGTAGCATATGTGCCTTTTAAATGGAGGAAAGCTACAGCCCTATTAGGGCCTTCACTATCCTTTCTTCTGATCTTTGTCTCTGCAGTTTCTGATGTCAAAGTGCCCATGCTTCCCTCACACAAACGTACAGACATCACCATCTTCAAGCCCTTCATGGATCTGGACACTCAGCCTGTCCTTTTCATTCCTGATGTTCACTTTGCAAACCTCCAGCGTGGAGCTCACGTAAGTAAAGTTCATGGGTGTGGGCATGAAGAGGCTCTGGGATGCTGTGTGTGCACATGAAATGTCAGACTGTCTGCATCAATGCCTGTAATCAAATACAGGCTGAGTCTCATGTAAGCAAGGGTTGTTGCTCCAAGCTGCATTGGCAAGAGTTAACTGGGGATGTTTTCCCATCAAATTGGTTTCCTATGAAGTCCAGTTTCTGTGAATCTGAAAGGATTTTACATAGCATCTCCACTGATTGAACTGCAGGCTGGTTTTCCCTTGTAATGCCTGTTGGGATCCTGGTGTGCTGTTGTACAGCGCGGGCTCCTCCACCCGCCTGCTGCAGGGTGAGAATCCATCCTGTGGAACTGGCACACGTGTCAGCTCTGTGATCCACTGCCAGAGTGCCCTGCCTCAGTGTTCCTGGAAAGTTCCAACTTACAGGAAGCCGGAAGGGAAAAAATTAGTGTGCAACCAGGTTTCAAAATCTTGGACTTTCCTGAGCCGGGAGTTCTGGTGTGCTCTAACATAATCTAAACTATAGTTTTTTAAGAGCATTGTCTAGACTCCTAGCAGGGATGGAGAATAAACATCTGCATGTTTTCCTACAAAGGCCCTAGTGCTGCGGTCTGTCAGACTCTATGCCAGTCCAGGTAGAAAGCTGGTTAGCTATTCTTTGTTCCTGTCTCTCTCATTTGAGATCCTTTAATCATTTTTATGAAAAAAGGTAAAGAAGATGCTTACTGGCTTTTGGAAGATTGATTGAAAGTGTCATTCGATACAGGGTTGAAAGATTATAATAAGAAATGAATTCTAGTTCTGGATAAAATTTTTACAAAATTTCTCCTTTGTTTTGAAAGGTCCTTCCTGTTGCTTCAGAAGAACTAGAGGGTGAAAGGTAAGAGCTGCCCTTCTTCAACCTACTGATGTCTTGCTCTCAGACAGAGGAGTAAGTCCCTGTACAACTGCTAACTTTTTACCCTGTCAATGACAGCTCCAACCTGAAGAGAGGAGCTTATATTGGTGAAGAGGACTTCATTGCTACTCCAAATAAGATGGCCAGAATAGAAGAGCCAAAAAGAGGTATTTTCTTCTTTCAGTGACCGAATGGTTGGCATATTTGTCCATCATGATAGAGAGATGCATCTGAGGTTAAAGAGTGTTTTAATTTATTTTGGTGTATTCTTCACCCTGATTTCTCTGGCTTTGAGTAGTGACAGTTTGTGTGTCAGGATGTAGTTCAGCTCTGCAAATCTTTTAGTGTCAGAATGTTTGGGGTATTCTGCCAACTCAGACACTAATTGGCTCTGAACCTGTAAGGAAAGAAAGTCAAGAGGAGGTGAGCAGCTTACCAGTCTCCCTAGTGGATTGGGGAAGAGAATTTATCATGTAAGCCGCTACAAATTCTGGAAATCTGCTCCAGAACTTTAGGCAATACTCAAGAACTGGTTCTAGGTATAAGATTTTTGCATCTTTCATGGTGCCAGAAAATGGGCTAAGAGAATATTCTGCTAATTTTAGCTGTGTTTCAGTCATTGCAATTTCACATGGGACTAGATGTTGCTGTGGTGCCGTGGAAGGAGATAAGAGGTCCCTTTGGGGTGGTGGACATGGTGTATTTGCCTGATGACAGTCATGTGTGGAAGGACCACAACAAAGCTTGAAATATTAAACTTGTATTGCAGCAAAGGTTTGGCAAGTCTGACCATAATGGGGCTGCACTTCTGTAGTCTGGATATACTAGTAAGGAAGGATGGATTTTATAAAAGGAAATTAGACTTCTTGTTTTTTCATGTTTCTGTATGCCATAAGACAAGACCCATGAGATTCTTTCTCCTTTGACTGGGTGTCATCTGACCTGTGCTGTAACTGAGAGCATGTGTGCTGTCTTCCTTTTTTTAGATCTACAGTCTTTCTTTTTTAAACCTGCCTTTAGCAGAGGAAATGCATCCGGGTGCTGTGCTGTCCTGAGTTGACCTTGTTCAATTAGAAATGCCATTAGTTGTTCCGTGTTGCAGGTGTGTCAAAACTGTGGCTGATAAACCCCTGCAAAGAATCCAGGCTGCAATGCCTAGTCATTAGAAGATGGATTAAAGACAGCAAAGCTGTTAAAGGCCAAGCTTTCTTGCTTTCCTGGCTTATTCCTCAACCTTAATGCAGTTTTTAATGAGTCTGATGTTACATATAATGACTGTGCTAGCTTGAGAACGCTAGGGATGCTCACCTAATTGGGCTTCTTACTCCTTCATTGCCCTCCTAGCAGGAGACCAAGCCTGTATTGTCTGTCAGCTGTGGTGGTATGAGCATTACTGAAATACAGCAAGGGATTGGAAGAGAGATGAGACAGCTAGGAGGAAGGAGTAGAGGACTGTACAAATAAATTATTTAAAAATTAGAAGATGTCCAGGATGGGCTTCACCTGGTGTGGTAGCATCTGTCAGATCATTTGATTGTGCAAAGTCTTATGGCAGATAACCTGTGAGACATAGAGGAACCCAAGAGTCTCAAAGGTTTGCGTTTTGTCTTCCTCCTTTCTGTGTTTCAAGTATGACCTTTTTTCAAATAATAGAGAAAATATCAAATAGAGAAAATATTAAAGTATTTTGACAATAAAGATGCTTGAGCATGCAATAGCTTGATGTGCAAAAAAAGTGCATTTTGAGTTAATCTAGCTGCATGTCTGTGATGCAGTCTGCAATGTGTATTGAACATGTGTATGTCCATCTCTTCGTAAGATCCTCGGAGTGTGTCACTGTGTGCTTAGCCACTATGGGATGCAGATCTTTTTGAGGACCAATTACACAGTTAATTCCTCTCTCCAAATTGCTTTTCAGTGTTGCTGTATGTGCGAAAAGAGTCAGAGGAAGTCTTTGATGCACTAATGTTAAAGACCCCATCTCTGAAAGGCCTAATGGAAGCGGTAAGTGACGAGGTTGTTTTATGGTCCTTGCCTCCCGCTTGAGAAAGAGCGAGTGTAGCCCTGGCTACCCAGTGCTGACACACTGGACAGTCACAGGAGTCAGACTCTCAATCACAGCTTGTGTCCACATATTTCTGCCCTTCTGGATAAGAAGCATAAGGCTGATTTCCTTTCAATAACATGGAAATTAATTTAAATAATGCTTTAATTCATTATTAAGGGACTTCAGGAAGCTTCTCTTTTAAGCACCTTCTCCCACATCTGTGGGGTCTGAGTGTAAGAAGCCTTTCTGAAAATCTGGGTGTGTCAAACTTGATGACTGGATGTTCCTCTTGTCAGAGAGGGTATTTTAGTCAGAAGATGGAGTGATTCCCAGAATGTGTTCGGTGGTTTGGGTTTGTTTCAGTCTTTCAAAGCCTCGTTTGGGGGCTTCCCCTGTCGTTTCATAAGCAGTTATGCAGAGCTCCAAGTCCCAGCTTCTGTGTGTGCTTGAAGACTTTTATATATCTGTGCACCTGTGTGAAATTGCTCTCTGGTACTTGACTTCCAAAACAGCCTTCCACTACCCCTGCTGCTGCAGTGCAAGGGAAATACAGAGTTTAAGTCCAAGGAATGGTGTAATGTTTGGCAGGAGCTCAAAACTGACGTTTCTGTCTGTCTGTTTCTGTGACTAATGCCTTGTTGATGCTCAGAGCACAGGAGCTTGGGGCTGTACAGACAGGTCTTGCCATTAACTTTGGGACCCAGAGGTGGTTCTGTAACCAGAATCTTTATCTCTTCCTGGCTTTGAGGCTTTGCCAGCACAGACAGCTAGAGGTGGGGGGCTAATGGAGAGAGGGATTGAAGGCTGTGGAATCCTCCCTTTCTCCGTGGTCCTGAAATGAAGCTGCACCTTTGTTGTTACTCTTGGATTTCTTAAAGCAAGGAACTAAGAGCTCACAGCTGTAGCTTGGGGGAAACTCCGTGTGCTTTTTCTGCATGCTGAAACAGCATATTGGTTTGGTACTTGCTGTTGGTGTGACAGAGCAATTTACCAAAGTAAACCAGGCTTAGGTTACTGACCTCCTGACTTCCTGGAGTGCAGTGAGATACCGTGGTCAGTGGCTGTGGTTTCACACACACACATTGACATCACCTTGCTGGGTAGGGGGAATGTTTCTGATCACCTTGTGCCCTTAACAGCAGAGAGCTTCACTCTGTTGCTATTTTCTTCCTGCACCACCCACTGTCATGACTAGTTTTCACTTGATCCCTCTGGCACTGAATTTAAAAATGTGTTTCAGTATGCTAAGAGAACAGACAGTCAAGAGAGAATGAGAGTCAGGGTGTGGAATGGGTTTTTAATGCTTTTGGGTGTAGGGGCAGGAGGTTGCTGTATGAGAAGTCAGTGGCCAGGTCTCAAACATAATTAAATTTTTTTCACAGAATTTGGCAAACCGCAGAGGAGGGTTTCTGATGCATAGGCTTATGTTATAGCTCAGGATTTAGTGTTGCCTTTATAGAGCAGAGCAGTTGTCTTCATTTGCAGGCTTTTTTTTTTTTGTTCTTTTCTGTAAAATAGGAAGGGGAGGATGGTGCCAGCAGTCTCCTTGCCTTACCAATGATTGCTGTCTTTCATTCTAGATATCTGACAAGTATGACGTTCCTTTTGATAAAATAGGAAAAATCTTCAAAAAGTGTAAAAAAGGGTGAGTATGTACCTATGCAAAAACTGCCTAAGAATATGAACACCTTTTTTCAAACCTGTAGGAAGGTCTGCTTTATAATTTCTCATACCCTGCACATAGATGAAAACCATATGCAGTTATGTGTGTGTGTACACAACATACACACGTTCCAACATCATTCATAGAGCTGAAGACTGGAAGACTATAGGAAGGGTCCTATAGAAATATGTAGTTTAACTTCCTGGGTAAATACAAGTCATGGAACCTCTCTGAGCTAATTGTTACTTGAACTGAAGTTGATTATGTCAGAGGAAGAAGAGTTCAGTTCGTTTAAAGAGTCACAGTGATGAAGAACCTCCTTCAACCTATGTTAAATTGTTCCAGTGGTTGACTGTGCTCAGTGTATCTGCATTTGACTACACCTGGTTGTCTTTTTGTGAGCTAAATTGAAGAGAACTTTATTGTGAAGTGTCTGTTTCTCACAGAGGCCACACTCCACCATGTTTTTATTTTGTAGCATAAATAATTGAGTTCGCTTTTGCTTTTCCTTTTAATTTCTCAGTAATTTTGGGGGGTTTTCTCTAAAGTCACATTGATGTTTCAGCCCCTTCACCAAAGACCTTCTAGCCAGAAAATTATATCTTTCGAGGGTAGTGCTTTTATAGCAGAATTACCCCACCAGAATAGCTGCAAAAGTTTAGAATTTATGGTACCTAAATCACTGCTAAACACAGCTTTGTATGCATGTGTGCCCACAAACACACAGGTATCAACCTTTCTAGCAAATGGAAGAAGTGGCCAAGTATTGGTGGTTTCTTCCCTGCAAACTCTGTAGGTTTTTGGGCTCATAGTTTATAAACTGTCGAGCAAACCCATTAAGAGCCCCAAGTGTCTGCAGCTTCAGAAGGATTTCTGCCAAGATCTCTCTCCCTTTCTGGTCCAGGATCCAGATTTAACCCCTCTGTTCAGACCCTAAAAGTGTGGTTGCAAGCCTTGATGGCAGGGTTGGGTAAAGACAGCCAGATCTGCTGTATGAAGCAATGAGTCAGAGAGAGGTGAGCAGGGATCCACTGTTACCCCTGGATAGTCCAGGCTTTCTGAGGTTTGAGAGTGCCTTTGCTGTCTTTGGCATTTAGAACTGTAATATATCTGATCTGTTTTATTTTTCCAGAATTCTGGTCAACATGGATGATAACATTGTGAAACACTATTCTAATGAAGATACCTTCCAGTTGCAGATTGAAGAAGTTGGAGGATCTTATAAGCTCACTCTGACTGAGATCTAAGATCACAGATCCTCTGTGGATTCTAAACAAAGGTCTCAAGTGAACATTTTCCCATAATTCAGTACATTGGGCAAAACACTAATGGTCTTCTCCAGAAGAAAGCCATGTGTTGACTTGTTCTGGGGAGCAGAGCAGTGGTTTTGCTTAATACATTTGTGTTTCTGTTCTTGCTCATGACCTTATTTGCACTTGAAATGAGCAAGCAAAGATCTGCAATTAAATGGAGAGCATGTATATATTTATACTAGTGTATAAAACACTAGTAAATACAGGAGGGTAACACTCCTGGAAGGTGGCCTTTTAGACTGGTGATATCTTATTTATCTATTCCGTAACCATGTTTGAGCCCATTATCAGCTAATACCATTTTACTGGACTGTTTTCTGCTAGGTAGAGCTGCACAACTACTAATTGGAGTTGCATGCAGGTTGGACAAAAGTCTTTATAATGTTTACTTGTGACCAGGGCAGACTGTTGAAATCATTTGTGTCACTTGGGGGGAACATAAAACTGCCTTGCTTATGAAGAACTCGCCTTAGTAACTGTGTGAACTCTCATCAGATGAAGCTATATTGTATATAAGTGCAATATATTTTTGAAGGTTTGTAAATGTGTACATACAAGTGATATATAATATATATATAAAATATGGTGTTCTGTATATACCGTGAATATATGCAACGAAGCCCATCTAAAAGGATGCCATATACAGAGAAAACATATTTAACATAGATATTTAAAAATGGACAAACCCTTAACATGCACCAAAGGTGAGCACACATTTGTACGTTCATAGGAGGCACAAGGGACCTGCTTGTTCAACATGGATCTTCCTGTGTGGGAGGAAAATGGTAGTGGCTCTCTCCTAAACCCTCCTGCACAGCCAGGATGGCAGTCCTGGCTTCTCTTAAGAACTGCCACTTTGAAACAGCTGGGTGCTGCTGCCCTGGGAGGTAATTTGGGCCAAGTATGAGAGTTGGATCCCAGGAGGAGCTGAGCAGATGCAGTTCCCTTGAAGTCTCACTTCTAGGGGTCAGGAAGGTGGATTTTTTTTCTGTAGCAGTGTACTTAAGGCTCAGCTGGATGCTGCCCACACCAGCAGCTCAGGCTGGATGAACCCAGGGGCTGGTGCCAGCTTGCAAAGTCATAGGATGCCAACAACTGGAAATGCACAGGCAAGGTTTTTGAGAGAGGAAGGTGGCATCATGGCTCAACGGGCCAAGCGTTGGCAGGGAGTAGGGCCTGCAAGCAGGTTACACATTCTTGGTGTCTGTGCATCACATGGACCCACTGCAGAGCTGGAGAGACCACACGGGCAGCAGGCATCTTGAGCCTAGAACCAGCTGGGAGTGCCAAACACCTCCAAAATTTACTGCTCTGCACTATTTACTCGTTGTGTGCATGTGCTTATGAAGGAAAGGCACCCTCTGGTTAGTAGCAAGTGAGGGAGGAGCATTTAAACAGCAGCACTTGGCTCTAAGGCAAAAACCTGCATTACATGGTGAGCAGATGAATGTGAGTGCCATGTCCAGTGTCAGAGATTTTACTATGGATCTAGATAATGAAAAAAGGTTTATAATGTTTTTAGATGGCACAAAGCTGCACATGCCTCACTTAGGACATGAAGGCCAACCTGTAAAGCCTGGAGAAATAGTCCAGAAAAGTAGGATATGAATCTGTTTAATAATTAAGGATTCTACTTGATAGTTAATGAATCATAACTTAAATTGTTCAGCTCTTTTGTGGTTCTGTTTGGAAGAGGGAGGCAAATACCACATTGAGTTGATCAACAGCAGCATGGCCTGCAGGAAATCTGAGATCCACCTTTTGCATTGCTGAGGCCTCTGCTGGAGAGTGGTGCCCTGCCAGCAGAGCCTGGTCCTAGTGGATGTCTCAGAGAGGCCAGACCATCCAGTCCTTCAGCCAGAGCTCATGGCTTCTGAAGCGGAAGGGCTAGATGATTTGGCTAGTGAAGGGTCATCTTCAGAAGGGAAGGTTGACGGGAGCAGCCTCCCAACCTATGGAAGTGTTCTCCACATCCATTGCAAGCACAAGCAGTGGGTGTAAATTGCAGAAATTCAGGTCAGGTGTTGAGGCAGTTTCCTCTAGTGAGAAGAGCAAGTTGCTCAGGAAGGTGGTGGTTTGGCTGGGCAAAGATATCTCTGGACTGTCACAGGTGTAATTGATTGTCCCTTGGTGCTGAAACCAGGTGATCGCTTCAAGTCCCTCCCCACCTTATCTTTTCATGATTTATATGAAATACAGTATTTGGGGATTTGTATTAATCCTGAGCTGGTTCATGGACCACTCCATTCCCCCCTCCTTCCTTCTCCTCTTGTTGATGGGCCCACCAGAGGGCTGACGATACTCTGGGCACCACGTGCTCCCCTCTTTGCTCTGTGGCTGGAGTTGGGCAAACTCCACATGGATGCATCTATGACAGTGAGTATGTGGACAGAACCCATGGGCTCAAAGCTGAAGGAGAGAAGCTGATGTGCAGCACAACATGCAGAGACTTGGCCAACACATGCCACCCCATACGGGAATCCACCGCCTGCAGAGCAGCCACGGGACTTGCCAACCCGCCACTTGGGCTTCCCTTCATCAGTCATGGGAATAATGTTACTATGGCAAGGGAATTTTTTTAAAAACTTGATATATAGAATACATATATATATTTACACATTTTTATTGAAAATGGAAGTTTTATTACAGAAACTTGGTCTAGGGTCAGGGAAATAGATTTAGAGTCTCCATAGAGGTAAGATTGATATGAATGTTATTTCTTTTTACTGCTTAATGAAGTATGTGAACTAAATCTGACGATTGTTTTCCACTATAAGATACTCTGGGACACGGGTCTTATAACAGTAGCAGCAATGTCATGTATGTTTTATGAAACTGATTTTTTTGTTTTGCCTGCTGTTTTTTAATTGAAAATGTATTTTAAACCAAGCTATTAAATTTTTTATGTTCCTTTCTAATGATGAGTCTTTTATATAACAAATGCATCTGCTCTTATCCCTTTGTTTTTCCTTTGACAGGGAATCTGTAAAACCCCAGTTATCATTTCCTTGTTTTTTTTCCAAAAAAAAAAAAATAATCCCAGTGCCAGCCTTGCTGCTGTTCCTGCATAAGAAATGGTCACTCCTATTCTCACTCCCTGCTTTATTTCAACACATTCATTTCAATTCATTTTGCATGTGAGGAATCTGTGCAGTATTTTGTTTCCATAGGACCCTTTGGCAGGAGAGCAGAACATCCAGCTCAGGTGTGCAACTGGGTCGGTGATGCCTGGTGGCCTCTGCTGGAGGGGGCATTGCCACCTTCTGGGCCCTGTGCAGCAGTGGATGGGTTCTGCTATCTCTGTAGATGTGGAAGGCAAGCTGTGGGCTCATAGTGGTGCTGGCAGCTGTCCCTGGCTGCCAGTCCATGGTGCTCTGTGTAACTTCCAGCCCACAATCACTACAGAGAGTGGTGGATGTCCTTCCAGGAGGAGTTGGTTGTAATGGGCACTTGCTGGGCGGCACGGGGACCACTGGTGAAGCTGCAGGTACTGACTTTCCCAAGCTGAAAACAAAACTCGTGCTAATATCTCCAGGATAACCCTAATGCCATGGTGTCTTGAGGGGTGTGCACCTCCTCTTTTTCACTGTCAGAAAATGTCTCAACAAGCTTTGGCTGCAGCTGGCTCCCCAGCCCCTGCAACGGGTGCTGTCCTGGGGCAGATTCTGTGCCGGCACCGTCCCAACTCTGGGTTTGCATCGACATGCCCAGGGCTGGGTGGGGAGCAGTGTGGGCGGCAGAAGATTTCTGGGGTAGGAAAAGGCAGGTAAAACTTTATTTATTTTCTTATTTATTTCTAGTTTCTCTACAGGCTGTGCTGTAGTTCTGTGTCCCACATGTAGGAATATGCTGCAGCGTGTCACCTGGCGAGTCATGGCGTGCCTTGGGTACTGCACAAGTGCTGGGGGATGCCCTGTGTCATCTCCACCTGACTCGGTGTCACTGAAAGACTGAGCGGGGTGTTGCCCTCATAAAGTTGGTGTGTGGCATGGTGGCCTCCTCACAGCAAACCTCAGCATGAGGCTGGATGGGCTGCAGGGCCGGCTGTGAAACAGCTGCAACTACCTCTCCCCTGGGTGTGTGACATCATCATTTTCCTCAACCTTTAGCCCTCCTTCCTCCTGAGACACTGTCAGCCCTTTTCTATTCAGGTGACTTTAAAGGACGTGAAGGTGAGTCCCCAGAGATGCAGCTTTGAACTCTCAAGGCAGGCAGACTTCCATGGAGATCTGTGCCTCTTCCCTGTGGCGTGACTCGGGACTACTATTGCAAACATTTAGTTAGGCTTTTAAGATCTGACTTTTCTTATAGGAAAGCTGAATTCACATTAGTCTCCAGCTTCATGATGGAGCTTTGTCTATTAATTGCAAAACCTTTTTCTAAGAGCATGGAACTTAGATGCTCCTCCATTTGGTTTGTTTGTACTTAAGATCATTTGACTTATGATTAAGTTATTAAATATTAGACAATATTTAGACAACACCTCAACTAGATGAATTGGTCCAATATATGAGTTCTTGTTTTGCTGTTTGTCCTTGGACTACCCTGCCTTCTTCACTGGGTACCTTTGCATAGTTCACAATGCTGTAGAAGGGATATTTGGCCTTTTTTTTTTTCTCTTTGGCTTTTCAGTAGCTGCTGTGACTGGGGTGATTGCAGGGTTTTTGGCACATCTCACAGTTTCTTGTTTGCTTAGGGCAGTGCTCCACCGCCCCACTGAGCTGTTTGCCTGCACACACAGGTCGTGGGATGGCCAGTGTTCCTGCTGCCTCAAGCGTTACTTATTTTGCCATGTCCAGCGTGGCCATCCCGCAGGCTGCAGGTGCACGTGCAAATACCAGCTGGTGGCCAGTGTCAACAATGTTGAACTTGTGCGCCCCTGTTGCAGTGTTGGTCATCTCAAGGAGCATCCTGAGCCCGGCACTGGCCTGCAGGTCGGTCACTGCCACCACAGTTTGGGAAGCACACACCAGGCAGAGGAAAGGTGCGTGGCTGAGCCTGGCAGCAGCTCTAATGAGTGGAAACACAGTGGAGAAATGTGTTTGGGGATTTGATACCTGGAGGTGGGGACAGCCCTGATCGCAGGGATTGATGGCAGTGAGGAATGATGGAGCATGCTGGGTGGATGGCTGCTGCCACCAGGCTGGAAAAGATGGTGTAAATTAGAATGAAATTTGGAGAGGGGGGAAGTGACATGGGGAAAGGCAGGTGATAAGAACCCTGTGGTTCCCAGCACCAGGGAAATCAAGTCCCATGGTTCCTCAGTGCCCCGTGGGTGAAGAGAGCTGGATGGATCCCCAGCTGGGCAGCACTGGCCCTGCCAGCCTGTTGAATCTGCACCCCCAGCTTCTGAGCTTGGTGGTTTTGGGGCAAAGAGGGTGCAGTCCTGCTGCCACTGCCCAGGAGTTTGGATTCAGCCAACTTGCCTGCTCCAGGCATTGGCTGTGCCCAGTCCCCTGCCTGAAGAGACATGTTTGCTGGAGCAGCTGCTGTCCACAGGGACTGCTCTGGGAACAATGCTCAGCCCTGCTCAGAGGATTACAGGTGCCTGGAATCAGGGCACAGGAGTGCAGGGATTGGCACTGGCTCTGCCAGGCAGCTGTGCCAGTGGCACAGGGGTTGTTGCCAGTGCTTGGTTTGATGATGCTTCTAATCTTGTTGTGAAAAGATTTTTTTTTTCTTAAATAACTGCATGACCTTTGTAAATTAATAAGTAAAGGAAAAGTGATCACACAGTGGTCAGCTCTGCAGGTTGACTCTCCACAGTCTCTGGTCCTTCTCGCTTGAAATGCTTTGAGCCTGTCAGCCAGCGCTGGCCAAGGGTTTTTGGGAGGCAGCAGTGCTGGGTCCCCCATATTGTGGGTGTCCTAAATGGCCCTAAACCAGCCCTTGCTCTCCGCATTTGCTTCTGCTCTGTGTGCTTAAAGAAGAGCCCAGGCTGCAGGGAAGAGGCTGGTTGAGACTTGCTGCCTACCAAGCCCCAGGTCAGGGTAATGCATGAGACAGTTATAAAATCAGTGATAGCAAGCTAAAAAAAAAATCCATTACTGCTTAAATCACCTCTTGCTGTGCTATGTGGCCATTGCCAAATGAGCTGGCACCTCCTGGCAGTCCTGTCCAGAGCTTTGCCTGTGAGTGAGCCCCCCACCTGGCCTTAGCAGGGGCTGAGCTGTTCCTGTGGGGATGCTGCCTGTGGGCTGCCCCAGCTCAGCAGGGGTGATGGTTCTGATGAGAGAAGGGCCCAAATCCAGCACATCTCTATAGAGACACAGCTCGTTCCTGCTCATCTGTATGTGCTGCGGGGCCAGGGACCACAACAGTGCCTCAAACCCATGGCTAGCAGCACACCCCAGACCCCATGCTGACTTCCATTGCTTTTCATTGCTTCAAAATTTTAAACGTCCCTTCAGGAACTGCAGAGGAAATTTGAAAGATGTCTTAAAAGGAAGAAAAATTATGATAATTTTGATCCTAAATCACTTCCCTTTGGGTTTTTTTCCCCTTCAGGTCCATGTTTCAATTCTTAAGTGCTCGGGGTTAATGATGCTCTTCAACACCATTAAATTGTGCAATATTTAACTTCTTGGCAGAATTTCCCCCTGTTGCCCAGCTTTGAAAACCCTCTTTCTCCTCAAGGTTTTCTTCACGCTGCATTACATCTATCCATTACCCCGCTGTTATTTTGCTCCAAAGGTACATCTTGAGGCTTTTATGAAGTATATTTGAGCTCCCTGGCGACAGCGCTCGGGCAGATATAATACAGAGTGACAGACCATTGTGAATGCCATAAAGTGCAGAGATAGCAGGTGGAAATCTGGCTGGGGGGACCTGCCTGGCTGCAGTGGTGCTGGGATGTCATCCCCTGCTGAAGGAAGAAGGAGGACCTGACCTGAGCTGGGGCAAAAACTAAGATGTCCACTGTGCAAGTCTGTGTTTGGCACTGAATAGAAGCCCAAACCTTCAGGTTAAGTATCCAGGCAGGGTATTCACAGCTCAGCTTACTTCAGTCAATCACTCAGGAGAAAAGGAGAGCTGATGCTTGTAGAGCGGAAGGAACTGTGGCCAGGGCTCAACCATAAGGCTGGAAATTACTGGGTATGTGGGGAAGGTTTTGGGGTAAAAGCAGTGTTTCTCCCCAGTCCAGGGCCTCTCCCATCCAGCAGAACTGTGCCAGTGCTGGGTCACCCTCACAGTGAAGAAGTATTTCCTGATGTTCAGAAACTCCTGTGTTTCAGTTTGTGCCTTTTGTCCTGTGAAGGTATGTGGTGGGTCTCCTGAAGGAAATGGTACCAAGAGATCAGAGATGAAGTGGTGATTTTGGGCTGCTTCAGATGAGCTGCAGCCATGAGGAAGAGAGGTGGAGCAGCCTAAAGTGGGGCGTGCAGCTGGGGGCATCCCTGGACAACATTCACCCCTTGGAAAAGCACTGCAAGGCGTGGCACCACCTCATTTCTCTGTTCTGTTGGCACCATGGAAGGATGCCCAAGGGGAAAGAAATTGAGAGTAAACAGCATTGCCTGTACTCACAATGGAAAAACAGCACAGCTACAAACCAGAAGAGCTGCAGCCCAGAACTGGAACCTGAGTTTATTTCACATTAGTCATCTTGCTGCACCTCTTAACATCCTGAAGAACTGCAGCAGTGGAGAGGAAGTGCACACCCAGGGCTGATGTAAGGATTTACCCATGCTGGAAAAAAATGAGGACTCCTTGTCCTTTTAATATAAACAGTGTAAAACTAAGTAGGAAAGTGCCTTTGAAGGGAGGAATTAGGATCTCCACTGTGCACGGGAACTAGCAGCAAGTAAGTCCAAGAAAGCACGAGTTATGATAAAAAGCATCAAGGCATGTTCAGCAGCCCAGCCTGGTGGGATAGCTTATCCAAACCACAAGCAGGGTCTGCTCTGCTTCTGAGCAAGTGGGTGGAGCCGACGGAGTCACGTATGACCAGAAGTACTGCTAAGGAGGTATCACAACAGCAGGAATTGCAGTTTTCCATCTCCCTAGCTGGAGCAGGGATGGGATGTGGGCATTGATGGGGTGAGACACCCCTCCTTAGACAGTAGGACAAGGATTTAAAATGCCAGTTGCTACTGACTTTACTCCCTAAACCACCAAAATCTCAGAAGAGCAGAGGTGGCTCTTTTGTTTATTTAGCTCTTAGTAGAAAATGTGTTTGTCGGTAGTAAAATCTTATACTTGACCATGTCCTTCTAATATATAGTTATAAAGGAGGGGTGCTCAGAGTATATAGTGGCATAGTTTGAGTGCAAGCACTGTGCAGGGGGGAAATTACCCTTGTAAGCAATCTCCTCAGCTTATGCCCTCCTTTGCTTTGGCTGTCCCTGGCTTTGGTGTCTGTCCTGCCAGCTGCAACTCTTCTCCAGCCCCCCAGCAGAAATGTGGCTTTGGAGAGGGACACAGAAACCCCATCACTGATGAGGGAGCATGGGCTGACTTAGCTGGAGACAGCGTGCTTTTAAGAGCACTGCTGTTGAGCAGCGTCTGGGGAGGCAAAGGAAGGTGTCAGGTGAGCGTGAACGGAGACCCTGCGATGAGGAGCAGAAATGAGAGTGGGCACAGCAGAGCCTAAGGAAACTGAAGAAGGTGATGTCATAGCCACACAGTGTTTAGTGAGGAGTTTATTTATAAACATGATGGGTTAGCAATCTCATGTCTGTTTGGATGTGTGTAGCTAGCTGTCACAGGGAGGATTTTGTACAGCAAAACTCACAGTGGCACTCACTCTGACAATTTCAGGCATTTATGTTGTTATAGGAAGCAGCAAGCGAAGCTGAGCATGCAGAACAGGGGTACCTCAGCTTTTGTCTCTTGCTCATCTACTCCTGCAGACCCTGTGCATCTGTGAGCAGCAAGGTGGGGCAGGCCATGGTCCCACTGTGCTGTTGGCCCCACAGCGAGGTTCTTCACCCCTGGCCAGAACACATCTGGAGGAAAGCAGGGCTGAGCTTTAGTGTCCATGAGAACATCCATGTGCAGCAATAGAGTCATGCTTGGTGCCAAGGTCAGTCCCTTGAAGGTGGCTGTCTCATTTGTCCCCTTCTCTTCCACACAAGCTCTGTGCTTACTTCTGTTCAAAGTTGCTCTGGCTAATCTCCTGCCCCTCCTCAGCCCCCTCATCTGTCTGATTTTCAGTGATAGTCATTAACTGCAAACCAAGATAGTTATATTTTTACAGAGATGTTCCTTATTCTGAATATTTTGCCAAGATAGGGCCAAGAAAGAAGAGGGAGAGGCTCATTGTACAGGGCTGGGGAAGGAAAGGGTAAGACACATAGCTCCAGGGAGGAGGAGGAGGGGAGGCTGCAAAATGGACAGTGTGGACCAGGGATATGTGAGTGATTAATACCCCAGGAAGTGCAGGGTCAAGAGTCACCCTGAAGGTGGGGTTCCAGGGAGTGGATAGGGGAGCAAGGATACAGGTAAGGCAGTAGCCCAGAAGTTACATGGACTCTTATTTTTAGGTCTGCTTAGAGATGTGACCTCAAGTGGCAGCAACCTTTCATTGTACAACAAGGTCTAGGATGTCTTGGCCCCTCTCAGGCACATAAGAAGGGCCCATTCCCAGAAAGGGGTGTTGGGAGAAGCTTTTGAAGGTGCTCAGTAGTGTCTCACATTATCAAACATGACAAGGTACAGAGATCATACATCTGAACTATGGAGACAGCCCCTCTGATATCAGCCAGGTAATCCAGAAGCAGTGTGTGAAGGACAGGAAAAAGTTACAGGATCTTAAACAAACCCCATCTGGTGTCAAAAAAGATGACCCTTAGTGAGCTGCCTGCAGCTGTGGTTAAGACCACATTGACCAGCTCTTCTGATCACATATGGACCTTGGCCAAGAGCCAGCAAAGAGAAAACTGAACACATGTGAGAAGACCTCTGGGCACCTGCCATCAGCCAAAATCCCCACCACGCCCCACAGACCTCCCTTGGACTTGGCACCGTTCTGTGCTCAGTGCTGCACAAGTACTCAGATGCACATAGACAACATCCCAGAGGAGATGCCAGTGTTGGTGCTGGAGGAGTTACTGCTAATGCTGTGTGTGGGCCACTGCTGTGCCATTGGAACTCTGTGGAACCAGTCATCCCCACCTGGGAACAATGTCCAATGGTCCAAAAGTTGGTCCCTGGTGGCACAGAATGTCTTCACAGTATCTCAGTCCTGCATGAAAACACCACAGAGTTGTTAACATGTGAGAGATGATTCAAGATGAAACACGTTTTCACATAGGCTTGGTACCTGCCCCAGCAAGTCCTGAGTTGACCAAAACAGGGGAACATCCATCAGCATTGCTGATGCTTTAATATACGGTGTGTCAGAAAATATGCGTGGGCTTAGCTAACAGTAATACTGAGGTCAAGGGAACAGTGAAAATGATGAAGACATCCACTTAAGCGGAACAATAAATAAATAGCATGTAATTTCAATTTTTGCTGGTATTTGAATCCATCTCCTGGTGCCACTAAAATAGGATCAGGGCACAAATAGCAGTAGAAAAACCAGATGGTGTACTAGAATGAGCAGATGGTGCACTAGCACGCCATACTTATTACTGTCACTTTATTATTTCTATTACAGTGGATCTGTGGACAGTCCACACCTGTAATCAATATTTGTGCATTGCATTTTTTTTTTAATTCAGTAAACACTATGTTTTACATACTCGTAGCAAATCTGTTTGAGTAGTAATTTCTCCCTGTAGTACTGCCAGGTCTCACAAAGTGTTTGATGCAGTTAATCTTTTTTCAGGTAGATATATATTTTGGGGAGTGAAGAAAAAAAATAAAATTGGCAGTGTGTGTTTATTCTATAAGCACTCTGGGTCCAAAATAGAGTGGGAAACAGTTTTTGTCTCTTCTCTTAAAGCCCTTCCTTTTGTTGTAACCTGGCTATGTTTCCTTATGCTGTGATGGCTGCTAACCCACTCCTTGGATGCTTATCCACATGCTAAAAGCTCAGTCTGCTTCTGAAAGTGAATGTGAAAGATGCAGGTGAAGAAGAATTTGACTTTTGACTCAACCAATTGGGGATGGCACGTGAGGACTGTGGGTTTTGTCCTCCCTGTGGGCAAAGGCTGCTGTGTCACAGCCTGTCCCTGCTAGTAGACACGTAGGCGGTTTGCCGGGGAGGACTGGAGGGGGATTTGCTGTGCTATCCGATAGCCTGCAGTGATAAATGAGATCTCCCCATCAGCAGCTGGCCCACATGCAGCGTGACAGTGTGGGGGATGGCACGTCTGCACCCCCCCTTCCCTGTGACACCCTGTCTAGCACCGCACTCGCCTCTCTCGGCACACTGGGAGTGTGTCCCTCCAGCTCCGTGATGCTGCCGGGCACGGTCACAGGCAGGAGCAGCAAAGGCTGGATGGTCTGTATGGCTGTACCTGCTCGCTCCACAGGAAAGAGGTAATCCCTCAAAACATCCCTCACACACACACTCAATGTCAGCTGGGCCAAAGCCTGTGTAAAACCCCATGGATTTATCATCACTTTGCATTCAGGAATTATTCTACTAAGAAATATTCCTTGTTGGCCTGTCTGCTTTCTTTTACTCCCTTTTTTCTTCCCATCTCTATTCTTCATAGTTATCCCTTATACTCCTTTCCCCCACTCTTCTTGACAGATACCCTCTGACTATAAATACCTTTCCACTGATGTCAGTGTATTCACCCTTTGGAGGAATCCCTTCGGTCCTGCTCCTGCCCTTAACTAAGGGCTGCTGCAGCCATTTCCATCAGTTGGTGACAGACACCACCTGGCAGAACTCCTTAGTTTCCTCTGTGGTGGGGAGTTTCTCCTCTGTCTGCTGCTGTCGGCCAAGCAAGTGTATTTTGGGACAATCTGGGGCTATGGCAGCTCTGACTGCTCTGTCCTTCACAACAGAGGAGGGGGAGCGGACAGAGATGCATCCTCACACACACATATCACAGTCTTTCATTTCTTCCCATGTATCTTCTCACATACTCTGCACGAGAGCTCTGATTGTAATTATCTATATTTATTTAATCCTGTCATATTTGCTTGGCTCTATGTGTTTGCTACACTAGCCCGCTGCTGTATTCAGCCAGACCAGATACTGCTGCCAAATTGCACTAACTGTAGAGCTGCACCCCAGACAACTGCTTTGGTCTATTTTTAACTGCTGGTAAATATTAGGGAAACTGTCTGAGCCCATAATATTCTCCCTCTAGTCTCTTTTGAATTGTTTATGGCATAATTAGCTGCAAAAAGGGAAGAGGGGAGAGCTGCCTGCATGACCTTTTGTTGTTTTCAGTCTACAGTACTAAATATTTTCCCTCCTACTCACATTCATTTGATTCTTTCTTGTCATCCCAGCTGAAAGGATAAGATAACCAGAGCAGGGCCTTCTCAACCCTCTACTGCAGCCTCTTACATCTGCTCCTTCCCAGGTTGGAACAAAGACATTGTCTATCTCCAACAAAGAAAGCTTTTCTCTGAAGTGTTTGCCAGCAATCTGAGTAAAACAGGCCTTTATAAAATCAAATGGTCCCCAGAGAGCCCAATCCAGAGGATACCAGAGCAGCAGCAGCACTGGAGGGGCAGGCTGGCGCAGGGTGGCTCTGCTAGGATGGGGAGCACACTGCCACAGCCAGGCAGGGCAGGGACACCAGCATCCTGCAGCCACCAACATGGGTAGGCTCCTCCAAGCTCTTTGGAAAAATACTGAGGATATCTGGGCCTTGTTCCAGATTACTAGCTTCAGGAGGGAAACCACAGCCAGTGTGGATAATCCCAATGAGCTCACTCGTGCACTGCTCAGGAAGCTGTGCTGCTGGCTGGAACCCATGGGGAAGTCGGTGGGTGTAAGTACAAGCACAAAGAAGCAGGATAATGTTAACTGCTTTGTTATTCACCTTCGTGCAGCCTCAGGAAGGGAAAGAGAGGAGGGAGAAGTAAGAGTGGGGAGAGGAGGAGAAGTTCTAGGCTGCCAAGGCTGGAGGCTCAGTCTCCATGGGGTTCAGACTCGTGCTCTGCCACAGAGATCCGATGTGAGGATGAAGATGCTCGTTTCTCACCTAACACTGCCTCAGCTGGCAGCGGCAGAACAAGGCTGACAAGGTAGTTTTGGTAAGAGCTCCGAGGATTTATTTTAAAACTTTAGTTGCCATTTTTAGCTCAGGAAGGGGAACATAATCAAATATATTTTCCCTATGGCACAAGTTGGAGTACAGATGTGTAACATGACTTCTTTTAACTGGTCTTGCATCCATGAATTTCAGTGCCTGGTAAAGTTATGGAGAAGATTATTCTGGGAGGTACTGAAAAACACCTGAAAGACAATGCAGTCATTGGTCACAGCCAGCATGACTTCATGAGAGGAAAGTCCTGCTTATCAAACCTGATTTCCTTTTATGACAAGGTTACCCACCTAACTGATCAAGGGAAGCCAGCTGATGTAATCTTTTTGGATTTCAGTAAAGCTTTTGATACTGTCTCTCACAGGATCTTTCTGGACAAAATGTCCAGCACACAGCTGGATAAACACATCATGGGCTGGGTGAGCAATTGGCTCACGGGTTGAGCACAGAGGGTAACAGTGAGTGGGGTAACATCAGACTGGTGACCTGTCTCTAGTGGGGTTCCACAGGGATCCATCTTGGGCCCTGTGCTCTTCAACATCTTCATAAATGACTTGGACACAGGACTGGAAGGGATACTGAGCCAGTTGGCAGATGACACAAAACTGGGAGGAGCTGTTCAGTCCCTCGAAGCAGGGAGGCCCTGCAGAGAGACCTCGACAAATTAAGAGGACTGGGCCATATAAAGTTCTATATGGGAAAGTGCCAGATTCTGCACCTGGGGTGGGACAACCTGGGATGTACAGACAGACTGGGGAATGAGATGCTGGAAAGCAGTGCCACAGAAAGGGACCTGGGAGTCTTGGTTGATGGCAAGCTGAATATGAGTCAGCAGTGCCCCGGCAGCCAGGAGGGCCAACCGTGTCCTGGGGGGCATCAGGCAAAGCATCGCCGGGGGTGGAGCGAGGTGACTGTCCTGCTCTGCTCTCCACTGGTGTGGCCTCACCTGGAATATTGTGTGCAGGTTTGGGCACTGCAATAAAAGAAAAGTATAAAGTTATTGGAGAGCATCCAAAGGAGGGCAACAAGGATCGTGAAGGGCCTTGAGGGGAAGCCATATGAGGAGCAGCTGAGGGCACTTGGTCTGTTCAGCCTGGAGAAGAAGAGACTGAGGGAAGACCTCATTGCAGTTACAACTTCCTCGTGAGGGGAAGAGGAGGGGCAGGCACTGATCCCTTCTCTGTGGTGACCAGTGATAGGACCTGAGGGAATGGCCTGAAGTTGTGTCAGGGGAGGTTTAGGTTGGATATTAGAAAAAGGTTCTTCATCCAGAGAGTGGTTGGGTGCTGGAACAGGCTCCCCTGGGAAGTGGTCACAGCACCAAGCCTGGCAGAGTTCAAGAAGCATTTGGACAATACTCTCAGGCACATGGTGTGACTCTTGCGGATGGTCCTGTGCAGGGCCAGGAGGTGGACTGGATGATCCTTGTGGGTCCCTTCTAACTCAGCATATTCTGTGATTCTGTGAGGACCCCTGGGTGACTTGGAATATGTAGGCAGTCTGTGGTACGTGACACAGGAAAACATCCTGCTGGGAGTTGGGAGGAGACGTGATCCACTCTTCTTTCCTGCTTCGTCCCTGGTAAGGTTGCTGTGCTGCCTTCAGATGCTCTTACTCAATTAAAAGTCCATGCTGTCAGTGACTAAGGCTGTGTGTGTAAGTGCAGAAGTAAGTTTCTGAGCAGAAACTGCATATGTTACAACAAGCAGCAAAGAGACAAACACAAGTCACTTCTCAACTACAGTGGAACTGGAGAACATGCAAAATAGAACAGCATGGTATATTCCTAGTTTTACAATTCCCTAAAGGTTTTCCTTGAAATGGGTCTATGCAATTGGCTTTGGTTTTACAAGGATTTAGTGTAAAAATAGTGATTTTTAGGAGAGGCACAAACCCTGTGTCCTCACTGTGCTTTTTAGTCACCAACAGCATTTTCCCAAAATTTGTTTCAGTCCATGTCACACAGCTGATTCCCTTTTCTGACCACAACTCTTTAACGTTAGATCTCAATTTGCAGTTTGAATTATCGGTGTTTTCCTTACCATCACACAGCAGAGACTGGGGCTCCAGCATGGCAGGTACCACACAAGCACAGTGAGAAAGCTGCTGGTAACCTATACACAGCATGAGGTGCTGGCCAGGGAGATCCTTTTAATTTGATGTTTGATGGGCTGGGTAGTGCTAGTGCTGGGAAAGCTAAAGTACATGAAATGTGAAGTAACAGATATCAGGAATGAGCACAGGACAATGAAGCTTTAGAAACGATGTGGACAGCAGGGAAGGACGGTGATACAGAAGAGCTGTAATGGGGGAGATTCAAGGTGATCCCTCCCATGTCCTCCACATGGACATTGAGGATGTCACATCTTGAGAAAACGGGGAAGGAACAAGTAGAGATAATTCAGCAGGATGCTTTTACTGTGCACATTCTGTGTCAGGGAGGCGCTCGGGGGAGAGCTGGGCTGGGAAAGCGCTGGCGTGGCCAGCAGCCAACAGAGGCCTACAGACCGATGTCTGTCCCATCCCAGGGGAACGAAGTCTGCCCCATCCAGAGCTGCCCTGGCTGTGGCCGCAGGCAAGGGGTCGGTGTCGCCACTACCAACACTCGGTGCCGCCCAGTACAACTACAAACCCTGCTGGAAACCACCGGGCCGATACACTCCAGCTGCCATTGGAAAATGGACACAAGGGGCTGGGGAAGATGAAAAACCGAAGAACACCCATTGTTTCATAGAATGCCTGTTGTGACCTCTTAAAAGACGCTTGCTGGGTTGAATCCAATTATCCACAATAACGACCCTTCCTGGTTTTGGGGTGGGAGCTTAGGGTTATTTTTAAGGCCGGACAGTCAGGCCGGCAGAAGAGCGCCTTCCCCGCCGCACGTGGCTGGCGGGATCTCGACGGGAGAGCTTCAGGCGACTGTCGGGAAGCTTCAGGAACAGGG
>NW_021938895.1:11851911-11908789 GCF_001715985.3 Manacus vitellinus | reverse complement strand
GCTCCCCATTCTGCGCAGCCCGCGCACGTAGTTCCCGGCGGGGTGATGTGAGGACAGGCAGCCGGCGCGGTTGGCCATTTCCCTGGCAGCAGCCAGGGAGCCCGGGCTGCAGTGCTCGCCTGCAGAAAGGGCTTTTTTAGTGGGGTTTGTGGGTTTTTTTGGAGGGAGGTATATATTTTTTTTCGTGTTTCTCTGGGGAATACTGCTCTCCTGAAACGTAGAGTTGGAAAAAACAAACCCTGCTGGCTTGTTTGCTTACACACTTTGAGGAACATTTGCAGTCTCTGTGTCTGCTCAGTACAGAGCCTCACCTGGTGTGGCCCTACCCGTCTTGCCCTCGTTCCCACTCGGTTTTTTTTCAGGGGAAATTCTTAAAAGTCGATCTCTGAGCAGTTAATTGCTTTAGAGTACTTTTACCCCTTCCTGGCCCCCAGTCTTGACATCTCCATGCCTGGTAGCTCATGTTTTAGGTGAAAATCCTTTATGAGTGCAGTACTGGCATTTTGGACCCCTTATGTTTAGCATGTTTGCCTGCACATCCTATAGTGGAGACAGAGTCATCTTTGAGACACTGTTGAGTAAGTATCATTCCACAATACTTAACTCAGTAACAAAACTCATTGGCTAAGGTGTGTGAGTTCTGAGACCCAATGAGTAGAGCTCCTTCTAGGGATCAAGGCCATGCTGGCAGTGTCATAGTGCTTTCTAAATTAGAATGCTTTTGCTGCAGTATTTATATACTCTTTATAATAACAGCAGGCTCAAGAGTTGTGATCCATGCTTCTGAATCCCAGCCTTTGAGTTAGCTGGTGTGTATAAAGACTGGAAGAGTTTGGAGGCCTAGTTGAGAATGAGCTGGCACATGAGCAATGAACTATCAGTGCAGCATAGCCTTTGGAGCCACTGCCAAGCACTGTAAGAGCTTTGTGAATTTTGGACATCCTTCCACAGAGAAGTGAAGTGTTTTGCATGCGTGCATACGTGTGCACAGAAGACTTTTCTGTGATGCTTGCAATTGGAAACAAATCAATATGATTATGTTTGTCTTCATAGTGCCTTTTGGATAACACCCACGTATTATCAGATCTTTCTAAACTACAATGCAAACAGTTCTTATTGCACTTTGAAGACTATTTTCCTTCCATCCTTTCTCCCATCCTGGCTTCCCTGTCAGTAAGAATAAGACAAAAATGCTTTTGCAAGGTGTGGTACTCCAAGTCAATGATCATACCTTAAAGCATCCTACTGTCAGCTGAAATTTATCTTCTGGATGTCACCAGAATGAGATTAGTGCTGAATAGCAGTTGTCTTTTGGGTCTAGGGAACAGCCTTGTCTAAACAAGGTTGGAAGTCAGGATTTTCCTCTTTTTTGCTTCTATGCAAGCATGGGATGTGTTTATTCAGAGCAGTGTAATCCAGGAAAGTAGCTTTGGAAATGTAAGCCACACTCATGTATCTGTTCCTTTCCTGCAAATCACACTTAATTCTTTTTCTGATTTTAATTTTTTTTTTTAAAGAAGGGGGTGTAGTGGGGAGAGTGAGAGTGGAGCCAGTTGGTAGAAGTCTTGCCACTGGCATGGGATCTGTTTCAGATGACCTTCATCATGAGCAGACAGTGTGTGGGTGGTGTCGGCTTTGTATTCTGACTTGTCCTGATGGCCGGTAATCCGATTACATTCAGGTTGACATTGTGGACATCTATGAGTCTATCCGTGAAAGGCAGCGTCATGACAGTGAAAGGTCTACCTGCAGCACCTTGGAGCAGAACGACATTGAAGCCGTTGAAGCACTTGTTTGTATGAGCTCCTGGGGTCAAAGATCGCAGAAAGGTGACATATTAAAGATAAGGCCACTCACGCCCTTCTCGGATTCTGGGGATTTCACAATGCACGCCGAGGCTACGTCTGAGTTACCAAAGGACTACCTATCGACACTGGTAAGGAAAACATGAATACAAAATAAATATGCCCAACACCTGGATGTTACATCTCTGCAGTCCCTTAGCTTCTTGAAAAGATAAACTTGCTCAGGTGTCCCTGTGTCACAGCTACAGCACAACCTGTGCTCTGTGTGTGTGCACAGAGTAGTGAGGTGAGCGTGTTTAGCTTGGGTTTTTCTACCATCTCTGGGTTGGCAAATGTAAGGAGTTGATCCCTTGTTAAATCTAGATGTGAAAGCCCTTGTTGACTGGTTATTTGACTTGACAGAGATGTCAGGATGGCTGCTGTAGGTTTCTTGGAGCATTTTGATAAGAATGGCAGAGTGAGCCTCGTGATTTGGCATCAATGTATCTGCAAATGCTGTATGAAAAAAGACTCTTGATGACATTTGGCTTCACTCTGGTCATTATAAGAGAAAGTACACATTACCATTATGAAATAGACAATTTAATTAGTTTCTGTGCTATGTGTTTGTACATGTAGTCTGTTATTTCTCCAGACATTGGTCTACTCCAGCTGACTAATGTCAGTTGAATCCAAATTTTTTTTCTTTTGTTGTAATTTATGTTGCAACAAAAGTAGGTATTAGAAAAGGGCTTGGTGGCATTCAGATTGTAGATGGTTAAGGCCCATTTCAACCAGGAGGCTTCCAGTATGCAGTTACATCAAGAAAAGAGGGAATAATGGAGGAAAGAGGCTGAGATAGTATGGCAGCTCTCATCATGATGGGCTGCTCTCATCTCCTGCCACTCACTGTTAGCACTGTCTCTTGAGCAGCACAGGACATAGTTTTCAGTGGTAAAGGAGGAAGGAGAGGCAGTGCAGGAAGAGATCATAGAGAGAAATGGGTGAATAAGAAGGGAGAGAGCAGTTCCATTTGTTCATATTTTGGAAGTAGTCACAAGTTGACAAAGTAATAATTGAGAAAAGATCTAGGGCTTTCTGGGAGCTTGAAATGGAAAGGTACAGTATTGCTACTGTACCTTTGGTGGTCTGTTTTCTGTGAACAGCAGAGTACTCATAGCCTCTCATAGCTGTGCTCATTGCTGAGGAGAAAGGAATGAATCCTTTTTGTAGTGCAGTAAGCAGACTTGCAGTGTTTTATGCAGATTTACAGCTGCCTCATTGCCTCCCTTTTATTAATATGCTTTTAAGCAAGATCAGAATGACCATGAGATGAGGCAATGTATGTATTCTGGTTTTGGCTGGGATAGAGTTAACTTTCTTCCTAGTAGGTGGCACAGTGCTGTGTTTGAGAATTAGGATGAGAATAATGTTGATAACACACTGATGTTCTAGTTGATGCTGAGCAGTGCTTACCCAAACTCAAGGACTTTCCAGTTTCCCGTGTGCTGCCAGTGCTCAGGAAGCTGTGAGGGAGCATGGCCAGGACACTGCTGACCAAACTGGCCAAGGGGATATTCCATGCCATAGAGCATCAAAACTGGGGGGACCAGTACTGCTTGGGGACATGCTGGGTATTGATCAGTGGGTGGTGAGCAGTAGTACTTGTTTCTCTTGGGTTTTATTCCTCTTTTTATTATCTTCCATTTTGTTACAATTATTATTATTGTTGTTATATTTTGCTTTATTTTGGTTATGAACTTGCTCTTATCTCAACCCGTGAGTTTTATCTTTTGATTCTCCTCTGTAACAGATCTGACCAGAGTGTGTTGAAACAAATTTGTTATCAGCATTCATTTTATTAATTTAATAGTTGTTGATCACAGTGTTGAATTATTTGCTCTCAAAGTCGTTGTGTTATGTAACACCTTGCTTGCTGTGTGTGTTCCCCATTGTGGTGGTTATCATCTCTGAGGGTTGGGCTAAGGTTATCGTTTTACTGTACTTTGTAACACTGGATTATGATAGCATAGAATTGCTGGTCTTGAAATTAATCTGGTTTTCATACTCAGCATTGTCGTCACCTCTGTACTTGGGGAACCATCTATTAGAAACTTCTAATAATTATACGTTTTACTTTTCTCCTCGGAGAGCCAATCTGTGGAGAAGACATCTTCCCACATCCTCCCCTTCTCCAGGCTAGTTAATTGTGTTTAGGAATTTTGAAAATTCTGAATATTCTTGGGATATTGAAACCAGCATGGTCTGTGAATTACCAGGATCTGTGAATGTGGTTCAGGTCTAGTTTAGGGTTAAGCAGCTATTTGTGGCTACTCAGACCCTGGTGACAGGCACTGTGACTACTCAGACCCTGGTGATGGATGATGCAGCTGAACCAGAGGATGAGCCTGTGCTGCTATCAGTTGTCCCTGTACACCAGAAGAAATGGACATGAAAGTCAGTTCATTTAGTAAAGAGCCATCACAAGAACTGGAGGAAGAGGCAGAACAAGAGGTAACGACTCAATCCCTATCCTTGACGGAGCTGCGGGTTATGTGAAAAGGTTTCAGCCTTCATCCAGCTGTGCACATTATCACCTGCCTGCTCCAATGGGGCTAGTAGCTTTAAATTAGAAGGTACAGAAGCCTTCAGGAAAGATATGTCACCCAGCCAGGTGGGCCACCATGGAGAGAGATATCTGCTACCTCAGGGAATTAGCCATACTGGAGGTGATTTATTATGACACCCATAGATGCAGATAAAGTCCTGCACACAGAACCCATATGGCAGAGATTTGAATCATTTGTCCCAGACTGCACTGGGACAGGGTGAAGCTCTGGAACACCTGCAATACAGTGATGATATTGTGTGTGGCAATACAGCAGCAGAAGTGTTTGAGAAAGGGAAGAAAATAGTCCAGATCCTTCTGAAAACTGATTTTGCCAAAAGCAAAGTACCAAAGGTACCTGCACAGGGGATCTAGTTTTTAAGAATAAAATAGCAAGATGGATGTCATCAAATCCCAATGGATTTGATCAGCAAAATAACAGCTATGTTTCCACCAATGAGTAAGAAAGAAACACAAGCTTTCTTAGGTGTTGTGGATTTTTGGAAAATGCACATTCCAAATTACAGTCTGATTGTCAGCCCTCTCTGTCAAGTGACCTGGAAGAAGAATGATTTCAGATGGGGCCCTGAACAACAACAAGCCTTTGAACAAATTAAACGGGAGGTAATTCATGCAGAAAATTAACTCTGTCCCAGCCCTTGGGCCAGTCCAGGCAAGACAAGGTATTAAAAATGTGCTCTGCACCACAGCAGGGAAGAATGGCCCTACCTGAAACCTCTAGCAGAAAGCACATGGGGAGACTTGGGTCAACCTCTAGGATTTTGGACCTGATACAGAGGATCTGAAGCTCACTGTACTACAACTTAAAAAGATATACTGGCAGCTCATAAGGGGATTCGAGCCACATTGGAAGGGATTGGTACTGAAGCACAGCTCCTCCTGGCAGCCCATCTGCCAATGCTGGGCTGGATATTCAAAGGGTTGGTCTCTTACACATCATGCAGCTGATGCTATTTGGAGTAAGTGGGTCTTGCTGTTCACACAACGAACTCAAAGAGGAAGCCCTAGTCATCCAGGAATATTGGAAGTGACCATGGACTGGTCAGAGGGCAGAGATTCCAGGATGTCACCTAAGGAGGAGGTGATATGTGCTGAAAAGGCCCTACTGGATAATAAATCAGAAAAAAAATGAGAAACAGTGTGCCTTGTTTGGTGATGGCTCCTGCTGTATTGTAGGAAAACATTGCAGATGGAAAGCAGCTGTATGGAGCTGCTCAAGGAGAAGGTAAATTGAGTCAGTCTGCAGAGGTGAAAACTGGCTTTAGACATTGCTGAATGAGAAAAATGGCCAATACTTTATCCCTGTACTGACTCATGGATGGTAGCAATACCCTGTGGTGGCGCTTGCAGTGATAGAAGCAGAGTAATTGACAGTGCAGAGGTAAACCCAATCTGGGCTGTCACATTTTGGCAAGATATTGCTGCCCAGGTGGAGAACCTGTTTGTGAAGGTACATCATGTAGATGCTCATGTACCCAAGAGTTGGGCCACTGAAAAACATCAAAACAGCCAACAGGTGGATCAGGCTGCTAAGACTGAAGTGCTCAGGTGGATCTGGATTGGCAACATGAGAGTAAATTATTTATTGCGTGGTGAGCCCATGGCACCTCAGGCCATCAAGGAAGAGAAGCAACATTTAGATGGGCTCATGATTGAGGGGTAAACTTGACCATTGTCACTATTGCGTGGGTTATCCATGAAGTGTGGAACATGTGCTGCAGTTTTGCAAGCCAAGTGGGTAAAGCCTCCTTGGTGTGGAGGCTGAAATAAAAATACGGGTAGACCTGGCAGTTTGACTGTATCACACTCCCTGGAACCCACCAAGGCAAGTGCCATGTGCTTACAATGGTGGAAGCAACCACTGGATGGCAGGAAACATATCCCATGCTCCATGCTACCACCCAAAACATTGTCCTGGGGTTTAGAATGCAAGCCTTATGGCGACAGGGCACCCCAGAAGGAATCAAGCTGGACAACAGGAATCATTTCCAAAACAATTTCATAGACAGCTGGGCCGAAGAGCACAGCACTGAGTGAGTATATGACATCCCTATCTGAAAATCAATACAATGGACTGTTAAAGCCAACACTGAGAGCAATGGGTGGAACCTTCAAACAATTGAATACACATTTAGCAAAGGCCACTTGCTCAGTCAATGCTAGAGGATCTGCCAATTGGGCCAGCTGTGCCCAATCAAAACTTTAACATAGTGTAAAAGGGGATAAAGTCCCTGTAGCGCACATAAAAAAATTTTAGGGAAACAATCTGAGTTATTCCTACCTCAGGCAAAGGCAAACCCATCCATGGGCTTGCTTTTGCTCAAGGACCTGTGTACACTTGGTGGGTAATGCGGGAGGATGGGGAAGTCCAGTGTGTGCTTCAGGGGGATCTGAGAATAGCCAGTGATTTGGATTGTATGATGTTAATTGCCATATAGCACTGTATGTCATCACTGCTATGGTGGCTACATGCAACATCAAGGGTATTAGGGTAAGAATCATCCAGAATAATGAAGAATGAGCTTTGATGAAACTGGACAAGTGGAACGCAGGTGGAATCAGAACTGACTTCAGCAGGCAGCAATCCAACACCACGTACTATCTCTCCTGCCCTGAAGGACTACTGCGAGATGGAGCCCAAAGTCGTGGATAAATGAATTCAACAGATGTTTTAGAGCAATGGTCTGCCCATAGACAGGGAATGATATCTGTGTGTATGTATCAAAAGGCAGGAAAAGGGATGGTGGTTAATTGGGATGTATTGAGAAGTGTAGGCATGACATAAATGGCATAGAATATGGGGTGGATATTGTCCTGTTTTCGGCTGGGATAGAGTTAATTATCTTCCTAGTAGGTGGTATAGTGCTGTGTTTGGGATTTAGGATGAGATTAATGTTGATAACACACTGATGTTTTAGTTGTTGCTGAGCAGTGCTTACCCCTAAGTCAAGGACTTTCAGTGTCTCATGCTCTGTCAGTGAGGAGGTGCACAAGAAGCCATGAGGGAGCACGGCCAGGGCACTACTGACCAAACTGGCCAAAGGGATCCTCCATGCCATAGAGCATCATGTTCAGTGTATGAACTGGGGGGGAGTTGGCCAGGAGGGACCGATCACCGCTCAGGGCCAGACCTTGCGGGTGGTGAGCAATTGTACTGTGTATCACTTGTTTCTCCCTTTTCATTACAATTATTTTTATTTCTATATTTCCTTTTATTTGAATTATTAACTTGTTCTTAACTCATAGGTTTTACCTTTTCCCAGTTCTCCTCCTCATCCCACTGGGCATGGGGATGAGTGAGCGAGCAGCTGCATGGTACTTGGTTGCAGTCTGAGCAGTACACTTTAATCAGTTTGTCTTAAGAGGCAAGTTCTGAGATTCTGGGGAAGGGGCATAATTTATTTTTCACAGTAAAGATAGTGCAAAGCTGTGCTATGGAATTACACTGATGTACAATGATGATTTGTTTTTTGCAGTGCATGACCCCTCCGCACAGCCCTGACTTTGTTGAGATATCAGCGGCTACACTCCTCTCCTCACAAGTCACTTACTCCAAGCCAAGGACTGTCATGGCAAATACAACTGCCTGTTCGGTCACATCAGTGACTGGTGCCTCTCCCATAGCCAAGCCATCTGTTCTCAACGTGGAGCAACAGTGCAGTCAGAAGCCAGGGATCTCTGAAGCTTCTGCCTCTCAACCTTGCAGGGCCATGGCAACAAGTGTCATACGTCACACAGGTGATAGTTCTGCTTACCATCACATTCCTGCTGTGCAAGAGAAAACAAAGGTAACTTCAGGCTACGGCACTTCCAGAGACTGGTGTGGAGTGGATGAACGAAGACATTCCAGACTACCACAGGACACGTGTGCTGCAGATGATTTAATCAACAAAAGCTCTCCAGTACGTCAGCCTTATGCACATGACTCCAGTGATATAGTGACCAGTAAAGGGCAACTACCAGTCCAGCCTGTTTCACCACAGACCCACTTACCAAAGAACTGTGAGAATGACTTGCAAAAAAGAGCTACCCCAGTGACACCTGCCCCTGTTTCAAGCCCCCAAGTTCTCTGTCAAATGATCCCTCTAAATGGACAAAACAGTATGATCAATGCCTATGTCAAGCCTTCAACTCCAGCACTCTCAACTCCCATGAAACCTATTTTACCACAGACAGCACCGCTCTCCCAGCCTGTGCTCATGGGACCTTCTGTGCCTCAGGGGACTGTCATGTTGGTTCTTCCCCAGCCTACTGTCACACAGACAGCACAGTGCCCACAGACCGTAATGACTGTTGGGAACACCAAGTTACTGCCCCTTGCCCCTGCTCCTGTGTTCATTGCTTCTGGTCAAACCTGCGCCCCCCAGATGGACTTTTCTAGACGGAGGAATTATGTTTGCGACTTCCCCGGCTGCAAGAAAACCTATTTCAAAAGTTCCCACCTCAAAGCCCACCTTCGCACCCACACTGGTGTGTACTAGGGAGCTCTGGCACTGGTTTGTGTTGGGGTGCCGAATGCATGGTTTTTGTGGGGACCAGGGTGGGAAAGGGAAGAGGCAGGTGATTGGGAAGCTTGTGCTCATCTTGGGGAAGGAAGGAATGTTCATTCTCTGTGGGCAAGCAAAACAAGCCAGACTTTGTTCTGAGACCTCAGCTGACCCCGTAGTGTTAGTTGAATTTTGCAGGCTTTAGCTGGAGTGAAGCTTTGCCGTCTGTGTGCGTATGTTTAGATCTGAGTGGAATCCTGCCATCTGGACTAGATTGAAATTAATTGTGCAAGTCCCTTGTTTTGGGGGCTGGAGAGGTCTGGTGAGAGCAAAGCATAGCACAGGTAGTTGGTCTTAATTACTACATGAGTAAAAGGAAAGAGAAACTTAGTGCTCTTTTTACCCAGGGTTTTGTTTAGGCTAAATGGGAGAGATTTTGGGCTGCTGTGTTAGACAGTAGAGACGCTATAGGAATATAACGCTTTATTAAGTTACAGAATGGGAATTTTAAAGGTAAATGAAAATTAATGTAATTAACATGAGCTGATTTGCTCCATAAAATCTGGTCAGTGTAGAGACAGTATACACGTGCTTTACTTACTCTTTTTCTGGCTCCAGGATCCTGTTAAATTAAAACTAACATTGAGTTCTCAGGGATTATTTTTGATGTTGAAGGAGAGGCATAGTGGGAGATTGGTACAGAATAGCTCTATCTATTTTTGGTTTATCTTGACTTTTTTCCTCACCTGCCCTTATCCCACAGACACTGGTTTATTGGATGTTACCTTCCGTGACAGGATTTGCATTAGTTTGCCAGCTTGTCTTTACAGTTCCTTTGGGGAAAGAGCTTAACCTCTACATGAAGCTGATAATCCTTTTAAACCATAGCTCAGAGGTAGAATGATGCTTCTGCTTCTGGTTTTGAGAGGCTGCTGAACTAACCTGGCACTAGAGGATAAATGTAGACTAGCAGCAAGTGTCTCGCTCTGAGCTTGTGCCACTGCTGATCCATAGGGAAGTTTTGTGTGTCCCTGTATCGTGATTAGGACTAGGACATCAATGGGAGGTGAAACACATGGACCCCTCACTAGCCATTTCACATTACAAGAAGAGGAGGAAGAGTAGTTCAGCTTTCTTTTCCCACCTTTTCCCTGCACACTGACTAGTTAGATGATACCACATACACCAAACGCAGAACTTTACTCTCAATATCTGTCATAAGAAGAACACTCTTGTGGGGCTTTCTGCAGGCCGCTTCTGGTCTGCTCCAAAATGTCCCCATAAATTTGGGCCACATGGTGGATGCTTATCTGGAGCTCTCTGAGAGTTGCAGGCGGTAGATCACATTGTTCAGGATAGGTCTCATGTTAAGCAGTGGCCCAGGATGAGCAGCAGCTGATGTGGGCAGCCTTGCTTGACTGCTGCTATTTCTGGGCATGCAAAAGGAACTCCCCTGGCCATCTATGGGATCTCCAGCTGCGTGGGGATGGCAGCACAAGGCCATGGGACCTCCAGCTGTGTGGGGGTGGCATGACAGGCCATGCCTCAGGAGTGCTCGCTGTGGGGGGTTGATGTTTGTGTGTAGGACTGGGTCACTGGAGCAGCAGGACCCTGAGGCTCCATTCCAGGCTTCCTGTTAGCCCCTAGTACTTGGTGATGATATGGTGCAGCTGTAGAACTGTGGATGAATAGGGATGGAGGCAGAGGGTTGCTTCTAGTTCTGACAGTGGATAAGGTAGCACAGATGAGCAGTTCTTTGGAACTCATTGTTTGCAAGGCAGGTTTTAAGTTAGTTCTTTAATAAAAACGCAGCACAGCTTCTCAAAAGTAACTCATGCTTCCTTTTTGTCCTGCAGGAGAAAAACCTTTCAGCTGCAATTGGGAAGGCTGTGACAAGAAGTTTGCCCGCTCAGATGAACTGTCACGCCACCGCAGAACTCACACGGGAGAGAAGAAGTTTGCGTGTCCCGTGTGCGAGCGTCGCTTCATGCGCAGCGATCACCTGACAAAGCACACCCGCTGCCACATGACCACGAAGAAGACCCCCAGCTGGCAGACAGAGGTTGGCAAACTCAGCAGAATTGCCACAGCAGAGAAACCGAAAAGCAGCAGTGCTCTGAGTATGCTCATCCCCATGCCATCACCCGTCTGTCAGGGCTAGAGTGAGGAAACACCTTCCCTGCAAACCTTGAAGATCAGGAAGAGCTCCGATGGCTACAGCAGAACTGGCAATGGCTTTTGTTTTCCCTGTGTTTGTGCATACTTTAGGTTCCTGCAGTTTAGGTCCTCAGTTGATAATGCTGTATGAGAAATCTATCCTATATTTCCTCGTCCCTTCCCTGTTTTTTTTTTTTTTCAACACTTGGGCAATTGCAATCACCAGCACTTCAGGAAAGCAGAACTCTTTAGAAATTATTTTGGCTATAGTGTAATGCTTGCTGTTAATATTTTGATGGACAGTAAAACAGGGTGGTTTTTAATTTTTATACTACTATTTTCTATACCAAATATATTTTATATTTGTTCTTTTTGGTCTTGTTATGCAGGCAAATTACTTGGCCTGCATTAGTAGGGGTGTGCTGGATGAGACCCAGAGTTTTGGAAACTCCTTTTCAGTAAACCTAAACAATTGCCTTCAGAGCATTTTATAAACATGTAAAATTTGATAACTCATATTGGTTGGTGTTTGCACACTTGCAAATCCTGATCCTGCAGTGGGCTAGTGCTTTTACACCCTCCTTACGCAGGTGACATTGGAGATCAAAGTGAGTCAGTCATTTTTTAACACAAACCAAACCAGAATGACTTTCTTTGAGAACACAAGTGTTGAAATCCTCAACATTTTCTGAATTCATACCCTTTGCAAGTGGAAGCCGTTGTGGCTTTTGGTAGAAGTTTGACATACCGGGCATTCTTGAGTCCACAGTTCATTGGAGCAAAGTTTGGAGGAGCCAGACTACTCTGATGGAGGTAGAAGCACAAACACCATTTAGAGACTTTGACACTAAAAATTATGCTTTATTTTTGGTCCTACTAAACCAGCATAGCAAAATCAAGTGAAAAATGCAACAATGGCAAGATAGCCCATGAAGAATTATCTGGGTCTCTATTTTGTTTTGGTTTTTTTTTTTAGAGAACAGGAGAAATAGAAAATTAAGGGATTTTATGTATTGTGGATGCTTGTGCACCTTATAGGAAATTGTTCAAGGCTTTCATTTACCTGTATCAATGCACCAGAGGAAGTGCTAATTGTGTCTTGAGTTAAGAAATAGCCACCCTGTCAACCTGATGATGCTCTTCATGTGGCCTTATACTTCTCCACAGTACTTTGTATAAAATCACCCTTTTCTATTAAACGATACACTCTTCCTGTTGAATGGATTTTCTTTTACACGAAGTGTAATCATGGTTAAGAAGTGGAACCACTGGATGCAGGAGTGCTGTGTTGTAATGGCATGGTATGAATAATAAAAGGCCTGTAGCACAGTCGGACTGCTCAGTTTCCGTGGTGCGGAAGGATGTGTAAACGTACTGTAGCAGAGCTGACAGCAGAGCAAAGCACCAGGTGTTTTGCTGCGAGACAGCTCACCTGCTGAATGAAATGTTTCTGTAGAGTTTATTCCTTATGGACTCTTCTCCCTTCAGCCACTCCTATGCTGAAGCTTAGTTGAGCACTGAGGAGGATTGTTTTTTCCTGGATGCATCAAATGTGGATAACTAGGAATGCTGTCTCTTGCATGGCTTTGTTCTGAAATCCTGGTCTTGCTTCCCGTTATAGGCAAAGCATGGATCTCATCTGTGTAAGTGCAGACTTGCTGATTTCAGCTAGCACTCCCCTGAAATCAGCAGAGACCTGTTTCAGTTTAAAGCAGATTATGTCATTATTTTTTACACTAAAGTTTATAGTTATAAGGAACAGTACTAAGTTTTCAAACTGCACTAAATTGGAGTATTGTGCTAAGTGTACTGAAGTTTTTGTGCCTGACCTTTATAACGCCCACACCCTGTTCACTGACACGTGCTGTAATCCCACTGCCCCCAGCATGTCTGCCGGTGAGTGTGTGTGTGGACTTTCCAAAGAACTCGGTTGGAACCCCTTTTCCTGGCAAAGTGGATGCTTGTGGTGTTGCTGTTCTCTGTTGATACCCCGTTTTCCAAATTTGTGTGGTGAACAAAGAGATGTCGCTGCTTTACTTTTTTGTTTGTTTTTTTTCTTGGAAATCCCGAAGTTTGGCTTTTGGATGCTGTTTTCATTTGCTTTTAACCAGGGGAAGCATGTCCTGTCTCAGTTCAGTGGCCAGTTTAGTACTTCATTTTTTCTTTACCAACTTCATTTTTTCTTTACCAACTTCATTTTTTCTTTACCAACCATCTGTGGTGTAAACCTGAGCAAAACAGTTTGAAAACTCATGTCATAATTATAAGTAAATTGTCATGTTAGTTGCATCATGGGAGGAAAATGATGGACTGGAGAACACAGAATTTTGAAAAGTGTGTCATGTATGTGTGTCATGATGTGGAAAAGCAATGGCTCTCTCCTTGTTGGGTTTACATGGCCTGCAAGGGCTGCCTCCCACCACCTGTGTCCGGGACATGCGGATTGTTCTCTTGTGAATGTGCATGAATAGCTGTGCCGTGGTGTGGCTGTGTCTGCTCTGTGTGCTCTGTTCCTTCCTGCTGTGTAAGGGTTATTTATGGAGTACGCATGACTGGGATAGCTGATCTCTTTGCACTTTACTGCCTGAACTCTATTGTTCAGTCTTTTTATTTTGAACCTATATTTTAAGGAAATGGAATCGCATTTTTTGTACCTGTTTTTAACTTTTATTAAATAAAATGCGTGTAATGTGACTGGTTTTAAGTCATAAAAAAAATTATGAATTTTCAGGTTTCATAGATGTCCATTCCAGAACTATGAAAATCCATCTGGATTAGGTTTTATGTCTAGGCAAGTGGAAGACTCTGGGAACAACAGTCTGTACTTCTGTTCCAGCATGGCCTCCAGCAGCTGTCAGCAGAAGGGATGGGCTAGGTGCTGCTCTGTTGGTGTTGCAAGCTGTGCATGAAGTGAATGCTGGAAGTAAAAGATGAGAATGTAACTCAAAAGTTACATTAGCCCCAGTTCTTCCTGTTCCCTCATACCTGCACTATGGTAAGGAAGGGGCTCTGGCAGGCTGGGTGTCACCTCGAGGTCTCATTTGGGAAGGAGATGGCCAGCGATGGTGACAGCAGCAGCAGCTATCTACATTTTTATGCTTCTCTGCTGTTTCTTTTCCTCTGACCAGTTCCTGAACTGCACAGATGTTTATTTCCAGCAGGAAAGGAGAGGGTGTAATGATTTCAGCTTTCTCTCACAGCCCTTCACTGCAAAGTGGCTCAGTCCCTGTAGTCAGAGCCCTCGGAGAACAACTTCCGAGCGGTGACTCAAGGCTTTGTCTGCAAAAGTGCACATCATTCTTGCAAGTGTGAGGAAGGTGAAAAGAAAATCTTATGGATGGTTCTGATTCCCCCCCAGGAGAACAACTGGAAGTCTTTGCTGCAGGATCAATGCTCTGGCAGAATGGCCCACATTCTTCAGCCTGTGGGCTCTACAGGTCTAGTGTAGAGCTTTGTTTCCCAGAGGAAGTTGTCCTACCTGTCCCTACTATTATTTTTCAAGGAAGATTTTTCTGAGCATCAAATCATATCCTAAACAATACTTGTTGTTTTTTTTTTGTTGCCAATTTGTATATTGTCTCCCTGACTTTGTTTATATGAAACATGGTGATGGATTTCACAGTTCTGTGCTCATCTTTCTGCTTCTCAGCACCAAGCTGTAGTCTGAGCTGTTCCATGCAGCCAAGAGGTGCACTCCATACACATCTTAATGGTGCTGGAGTCTCAAACAGCTTCATCCTGTGAGGGAAACAATCTGCACACAAGGAAGCCTTCACAGCTACCCCTGTGCTGACACAGGCATTGTTGAGGATTTCTGTCCTGTAGCCATTCTAAATCCATGAAAAGGAATCATTTTCTGAAGGAAAATGCATTTGTGCCCAAACCTATCTGTTGGCTTAATGCTATGTTTTGCAGTCAGACTGGCATTGCTTGTGGTCACACACACCACACTGTGTTGTACAGCCAAACCTTCAGCTCAGCGGTAGGTTCCCTGGTCTTGCAAATTGATGAGCACTGATCCACTTGCAGTTTGGATACTGGAAGAGTGAATCCCTTCTGAAGCTGCAGAGCAGAGTGGGCAGAGGTGGTCCATGCTGTCAGGTGGTTGCACACTTGGTGTGCTCCTCTGGCTGTGGCCACAGCTCTGGCTACCTCTGCCTTTCCAGCTGAGAAAGCTGTACTCGGCATCTGGTGGCTGATGAAGGTGGCCCTTCATCTGTCATCTCATGAGCTGAGACCTGCCTCAGGGTTGCATCTGGCTTGAGTACATCTGCTAAGTTAAATCTTCTGGTTTTGAAGTTTCGTCTGTGAGCCCATCTGCCTGTTTGCCTTCCGTTTGTGTCTGGCAAGGCAGCTCAAGGCAGGCAGGCTTTGGCTGTGAGAAGGTAAACTACTTCCATGCATGCAGGAAGAGTCAGTCATGACTCAAAGCACAGCAACCTGCAGGCTGAGGAAATGGCAGGACAGTCCAGGGGGAAGCTGCAAAGCCTCAGACATGTCTCTTCACTGTCCAGGCAGTCCTGGGGTACACTTCCCTGCAGTATGTTAGCACCGAGCCATTTTCTTTCCAGATTGTTTCCATCCTCTGTCAAATGCAGCCTTCCTCATTTTCTGCTTCAGTCCTGTGTAGGAGAAGAAAATTCGTGACTTTTATGTTCTGATGTGTGCAGGCACACATTGGCACATCTTAGACGTGCAGAAAACTTGAGGAGTTTGGAGCATACCCTTTCCTGAGAGAGTTTTTCCTAGATAGGAAAAATACCTTAGGTTTAATTGTCTCCTTTGTAGTGTCTCTTGAGTTCAGAGTGACTTCCTTTCTGTTTGTTATTATTGTCCAGATAAACTCACTTTAACTCTGTGCAAATAATTGCCATGTCCTGTGTCCAGAGTGGGGTGAGAGGGAACTCTGCTGTGGATGTGGTCTGTGCCAGGCAGCTGCTGTTCCACCTCCCTGCCCTGTGTGGTGGGGAACTGCACGATGCTCCTGTGCCACAGCTCCAGGCCTGCACCTTGCTGGGGCAGAGGCTCTGTTTCAACTCCGAGGGTTATGTGTGTGAATAATTTGGCTGAAAGCGTGTTGGAATTTGACCCTCAGAGAAAAGGGGTTGGGGAAGAGCATTCCTTGGGATGGTGAGGTGCCACCCTCCTTTTTCCTCTATTATGAAGGTGAGTAGATGACAGCAGGGTGCTGGACAAGGGAACTATTAGTTGCTCTGCTCTTGGAGGTCCTGGCAATGGGATGGTGGCAGATACTCTCCCCACTCATGTCTACTTACAGCTCCCAAATGAATTCTTGAAGCTTGTAAGAGATTTCTGGGTGACTACAGAACAGGTAAAAGATAACTTGCTTCCTAAAACTGCTCCACCACTGATCTGTTTTCTTAGGTGCTCTCTGGGAAACAGTTCTGCCCATTTAGTGGGCTACTGGAAAGGCAGAGCTCTGCAAAGAAAGGCAATATGTGTTGCAGTGCTGTCACAAAGAAAAGGCATCTAGGAAGAAAGAGACAAAAGGATTCAAAGTGTTTGTTTGCACATGAAAAACAGATTTGAGGGAAATTGAGAGTCTGAGTAAGTGTGTAAACTGGTTCTGTAGTTTCAGGTTTGTTGGTTTTGTTTTTTAAGATCTTGGGTTGAGTCATTTAGAAAATATGGTTCTATGTTTTCCCCACCAGAACCTTTCAGCTGGCATCTTGTTGCATGGCCAGGTAAGAAAACTGAACTTGTGGAAGTGAAGAAGCTCAGAAGTGGCAATATCTTCTCATGCACTAAAGAGTAATTTTTCATGATTAGCTGAAAAAATTACCTTCTTCTGTCCCCTCAGCAACTGTGGTAATAGGAGGTATGTAGAGACAGTCAACTGGCCAGCAAAGGCTTTCTTACTCCTTTTGGACTAGTGCAAAATGCAGCATGTAGCATTTGTCTTTGTCAGATGAATAATGTAGTGATTTGTTTAAAACAGTGGCCTTTTGCTGTTTTATTAATGGAGATTAATAATGTTAGCTGAAAAGCCATGGTCAGCTACCCTGTCCTATGCTGCATGTATTAAACAGGAGGGTAGTTTCTAAAATGATGAACGAGAAATTCTTCAGAACCCTGCTTAATTCCAGCAAACTGTTTTAGGAGCAGGAAGTAATGGCAAGCTGAATAATTTTTTGTCCTTCAAGCAGTTGTGACTTGATGATGGTTATAGAGAAATACTACGAAAAGAAAATGAACTTTCCGATAATTCAGCTGGTGGGGGGATGTCAGCATTCACTTCCTGAGATGTGATCTCCACAGTGCAATTGTCCTTATTTTTAAAAAGCCATTAATTCAAGAAGTTTCTCTTGAAATTAGTCATGGGCTGAACTACTGCTTTAATGTGATTACTTACCTGCAAATTATCTAGTGTCCTATTTTCCTTGAGCAAAGGATGGATCAAAATAGAGTTACACTGACACCAGGCAATTAAACTGCAATTGTGCCTTCCTAGGTACCAGTCCCATTGCCACCACCTTGTTTTGGTGTGCTGCTGGGTAAAGGTTTGACACAGAGAGAGGAACACAGTCCCATTGATTCTTGGGCAGGCTGGGAAGCTGGCTGGGTACCACCGTCCTGTTCTGCATGGCATGAAAATAAGACAGATATGTTTCAGTTTGTGAGCTGCTCTGTCCTGGTCGTCTCTGTGGTCAGAGCACAGTGCTGAACACACATCGTTTCATGGCACAGAGAAAACCTGCAAGACCATGGCACAGTTTGAGGCCCCTCCTTGCATCCCCAAACTTCTTTCTCCCCTCTTTTCCCTGGTGCAGTGACTGTCCCAGCTGCATCACTCCTTTCTGGACCTTCCTGTGTTCCCGCAGCTCCTCCTTTTCTGTTGGTGATGCTGTAAAGTTTACCTGTGAAACCCACTGCACCTTTGTTCCAGGTGCAGAAACATGCTTCTCTCTTGGCTATTTCAGAAGCTAATTTTGTGACGTTTACTCATTCGCTTTGTTCAGTCAAGAGAGACTTCTCGCAGCCTAACAATACATTCGGTTAAGGTGTTACTTTTTTGATTAGTCAATTTCTGTAATTGTTAATACTTAGGCTTTCCTTTAGGAGAGCCTGAAATGGGTTGTAGAGTTGTTACCTGGGCCAGTCATCAAATACAGCCTCAGAGAGAAACTGTGTGAGGGGAGGCAGGGCACAGGCAGAGCGACCCAGGGTGGAGGCAGAGCCCTGGTCCCTGCCTGCTCCTTACAGCATGGTCTGACAGCAGCGTGGCTTTCCTTCTGGTTTGCTGTGACTGAGTTCCTCGAGGCATCTCCCCACAGGTGCCAGAGACTCTGGGGACCTTGGCAGAAGGAAGGTCTTAGTTGAAAGAATGAGATCCAAGTTGAAGGAAATTCTAAACCACTACAGTGATTAGAAAAGAGTATAGAGTACTGTCATGCCCTATGGTGCTGGGGTCAGACAGCTTCCCATGTTTTTTCTGCTCTCCGCAGGCAGATTTTGCTCATCCCAGTAGCTCTTTGAGAGCTGCTGAGAAATAACATAAGTTCTGGGAGATCTGGTCACGACTCTTGACACACTTGCAGAGAAACTCTGTTCCCCACAGCTTAGTGGCATTAATAGGTCTAAAAATGACTGTTCCTATAAAAAAAAATAAAGTGCTAGCATTCAAAATTGGATTTTTTTTTTCAGGAGTTTTGGAAAGCCCTTGCTGCAGAGGGCCACCCAACTTACCCCAAGCAATGCATGGGGTAAGCAGTGCTCTCTATTCCAGCTATTTCTGAGCCATGGAGAATCATAGAATGGCCTGGGTTGGAAGGGACCTTTCAAGATCATCTAGTCCCATGTCCCTTCCACTGGAGCAGGTTGCTTAGAGCCCCATCCAACCTGGCCTTGAACACTTCCAGGGAGGGGGCATCCACAGCCTGTTCCAGTGCCTGACCACCCTCACAGTGAACAATTTCTTCCTTTTGTCCAACTTAAATCTACCCTCTTTCAGTTTAAAATAATTATCCCTCATCCTACCAAAGTCCCCCGGATGACATGCTGCAAGCTCTTGCCTCTGAGCCTGCATAGCTTTGGAGGACCTTGGTTCCCTTCCTGCTGCCCACCTCTGCTGCCAGGCAGAGCACCATGCCCAGCCTCGCTCATGGCTGCTGCAGGAAAGACAACTGGGATATGAGGATGTGTGCCAGGGGTGTCATCTAGTGCCTCCCTCATGGCATCCTTCCTGCCGTCCTCGAAGAATGTGTTCTGCTTAGTCTCTGCAGGTACCATATTAGCCATGTAACCTAGAGAGCCTTTTTCAGAACATTTGATGCCTTCACTGAGAGCTATATAGAGTACAAATGCATTTATTTCTGTTTCACAGGTACCAGGAATCACAAAATACCTAAAATACAGCATCTTAGCATCCTAAAAGGTGTCCCACTGTTTCCTCTTGCATTTACACATGGTGAAGATTCTATCTGATGCCTTTTATGCTTCAGCTGAAGGTAGAAATAAGGTATTTTTCTACTTCTGATAATAAGCAGTTGTTAAGATGCAGGTAAAATAAAAGCAGAAGCCCCAAAATGCCAGGCTTCCCTGTCTGGGAGCAGTGAAAATGTACTGTTTTCTTTGGAGAGACGACTTTCTGTTTTACTTTGCAGTCAGCTAACAGTAAAATGTAATGGTTTTTCTTCTAGGTTACCTACCAAGGACACAAAATACATGGGAAGGCCAGATCACTGACAGCTGCTTTCTACAAGAGCATGCAAGTCCCTCTTGAGATGAATGATTGGAATGGGGATACGCATCCTGCTTTCACTGGAGGATCCACATCAAGGAGCCCCAAATAGGACACCTATGCTGGACTCTGCCCCAAAGGGATCATACAAATCCTATGTTCTCTGATAGCTCCCAGGAGCCTCATTTGCCTCTGTGGTGGGATTTGAACTCTGGGATTACACTGCCTATGTACTGGATGGTGGGCTCAGTCCCCTTTTCCTCTTATCCCCCATACTGGGGACCACATTGAAAGAGACAGTGCCAAATTCAGACCTGGACCTGAGGCTTGCACAGCACAAGAAATACATTTGGCCCATATTACGTGGCAGGAACATGAATTTCATGCAACATACCCTTAAGTAACTTCTGGATCAAATGATATGGCTGCATTTTTCTTCTACTAAGTCAAAGCAAGGTCTTCTTTCAAAGTATCATGTTTCAAAACTTCTAGTATGACACTTCAATTCTAGTACATGTCCATTTGTAAATAGCATCTAGAAATGAGCTTCTAAATATTGGTACTCAAGATGAATTCGTCCCTCTCCCAGTGGCACCAATCAGGAATCAGCAGTTGATGAGGATCTTCACGGTCTCACTGAGTTGTTCCACGCTCTCCGTGCTTCCTAAGCAGCTATGCTGCCTCTTACACTCCACCACCCTTCACCACCCACCTCTCACATGCCATTTCTCTGTGTGAAGGGTTATTTTGTCAGTAGCAGTTTTGCTCCAGCTGGCCTGAAGTTCTCGTGGCATGGGACCGGACTCAGCGGCAGTACTCCCGCTCGATGCTTGCCATGAGCTCCTCCTCCGAGTAATCGTATGATATTGTGGACTGTCCTGATGGCTTCTTGCTGTTGCTTTCTGGGCTCCTGTCACAAAAGGGAATGAGTTATTGGTGTTGTGAGAGAGAATCAGGCTCTGAAGACATGAGAAGGCCCTTAATTTTTTTTGTGAATGGAAAGATCGAGCTGCATGTGGCTTGCTGAGACACAGCTACTCTGTCACGTCCAGTTCCATACCCCATGGGCACATTGCCTGCTGACATTTGCTATCACTTAGCACCTATTTCAGTCTGTGAGTTCCTTACAGTACAGCCCTTACAATGCTCCAGATCAAACGCCCAGAATCTTCCAGTTAGGCTCAGCTAAAGGACTGTGTAACCTTTATGCTAGTTACTAGTTTTAATGTTTTATGAAGAAAGAGATTTTTTTTGTTTGTATTTGTCAGGGATTTGAGTTTCAACCAAAACATGAATGCAGCTCCCTCAAATTGCTGTTATGGCTTTTATTTATTTTTACATCAGCACAACTCTCCCATGAGTGGGAACTGATGTATGATTCAAAGGGAACTGGTATGGGGTTTATTGATGTTTTCAGAGGTGGTTTATGCTGGGTACAAGAGAAATCTGTCCCTACCTGCGTGAGGGAGAACAGTGAAAAGGCTTCTGCAAGCTTAGACCACTGTACCTCAATGCTACCAATTAAGTGTACTTGATCTTGCCTTCTGGGACTCAAGAGAGGAGCCAGGAGCTGGCGACTGAGTGCTCCTCCTTGGCCCAGTAGGGAACTGGGAGGTTCAAGGAGGAGCAAGGCAGGCTGTCAGGCTTGTCATCTCTGGAAGTTGGAGCACATGGCTCAATGAAATGGAGGTCATGGTGTGGTGCAGAGCTAAGTGGGGACTTGAGCTGGTAAATCCAAATTGTAAAGTGCTCTGCCATGCCAGGTCAACCAAGACTTTGTGACCATCTACCAGTGGAGAACAAGCAAGAAATAAATGAGTTTGTCTGTCAGTCAGTTGGTTGCCAAAGAGGCAGTAGCATGGCTCCAGATCTGTCCTAGACTCATCATGTAGCATCTGTTGAATTACTATTTTTCTAAGGATGAAATCTATCCCAGTCTGGGTCTTGCAGCTGGAGTGAATTTTGTCATTAGCATCCTTAGTGAAAAAAGATGAGGACCTGTTTATCAGATGAAATCACAGAAGCTGCCTCAAAGCAGGTAAGTAAATGTAGAATCAGAATTGAAAAAAATAACACTTTGTCCTATAGAGGAGGTGCTTTCATACTGCTCTCCTTGGGCCAGGGAGCATCCTCAGTGTTCCTCCAATAGGCAACAGCCAGACTCCTGCTGCTGTCCTGCTCCTTCCTCTGCTCTCATCTGCCTTGGTCAGAGACGTTCCAGCTCTCTCACCGAGCTGTGCTTATGCCATGCACCCTGCGTGTCAGAAATAGTTTGATGTTTTCCCTGGAGTCACCTGATGACCAGCTGGTGTGGCCACTGGGTCGTGTGGGTGTTCTACACTTATTTACACTGCACCATGCCCTTCATGAGTAGTTTTACTGTCAGCAAGTAGGATTTAGCAACTGGACTCTTCTGCTTATTCCTTTTATTAATTTTCCTTCTGAGGGGCTCCAGGCAACCTGATTTCCACTGCAGTAAATAAGACCTGAGAAGAAACCTACAAGTCCAAGAGCTCGAACCATACAGCAGCAGTTACAAAACATGAATGGGAAAAGGAAGTGCAGAAATCTGACTTAAAACCACAATTTACTGATTTAAACGCTGCACTGTGACAATCCTCAAACTAATTTTATGTGATGAATAAGAGGCAGAGTTCTTGGCAACCTGCTTGCAGGCCCACAGAAGAGCCATTGTTTCTCTTAGCAGTTACATAATTTCCCACTGTTAATTATTCTCAATGCTTTGGTTTGCATGGATAAAATATCCAGGTAAAATTGGAACTCGTTGAGACATAGATGTGCTTTTAAAAATACAAAAGTAAACTCCACTTACCATGCATACCCCAAAATTGAGGGGAAAAGAGAGGGCTGGGTTTCTTTCAAGAGCAACAAAAAAGCAAGTTGCTGTTCATATTCTTTCTATATTTGTGGCAAAGTTCTGTATCATTTAATATGGGAAAACTGAAATAAATTAAAAAATGAGAGCTTTAATCTGGATAAAAGGAGAAATTTCTGCACCCTGAGGACAGCAACCAGAGGAACAGGTTGTGATAGCACAGGCTCTATCCTTGGAGGCTTTCAAGACCTGATGGGACAAAGCCTGGAGTATTCTGCTTTGACTTCACAGCTGATCCACCTTGGAGCTAAGCTAAGAGATTGGATTAGAGAGCTCCTGAGGCTATTCCAACTTAAACCTCGATCTCAAAGGCACGTTGGTGCAGCTTTTTCTACTGATCCTGAAATTTAGTGAGAGGCTGTGGCAGGGAAATCCCAAGCTCAGGATGTGCATAGGACAAAAGCTGGTGGACTACAAGGCTGCTCCCATGCCCCTCCAGCTGCTCCAGCAGCAGAGGAGGCACCTCGCTGCTCTCATCACCATGTGTCAGGGCTGCAGGTCAGGGCTTCAAACACATGTAGTCCAGCTGAGGGCTGTTAGACCTTCTGATTTGGAAAATAACAGGTCAGCACGTTAAGGGGAAAAATTTTCAGTCTGCAGATGTTCTGGGGAAGGAGAGAAACCCGGGAAGGGGCAAAGCTGAGAGAGAAAGAGCTAACTGAAAAGCATACAAGAGGGGAATTTGCAGCACAGTAGTGCAGCAAGAAAAAAAGGGCTAATGCAGCGACATCAGGATTACTGGGCAGGCTTCTGGGCATCTCACTGCTAAAAAGTTATTAACAGCTTGGAGGGAGTTTAGAAAGCAGCAATAAAAGTGATTTAAGAAGCTAGAGCAAAGCAATTTAGGAAAGAGGAAATCAAGAAATGCATTCCATTTCAGCTACTGGCCTCTTGGTGTTTAAAGATTCTTAAGGGAAGCAGAAATTATTTGTGGGTTTTCTATTAAATGGAAAGACAGTGAACTATGCAATGTGGGGAAGGAAGGAAATTCAAAGAGCAAAAGTGAGCAAAACCACCTTTGAGCAAGATCCCAGCAGTGGGTATGGCTGGCAGTGCCACATCCCTTGTGTCAGTCAGCTGCCTGGTGTGGGGCAGAGCTGTCTGTGGGCTCTGGTGACAATGTCCCTGACGGGTGGCTAAGGTGACAAGCTCCAAGGCAGAAATGTGAGCTAAGTGGCTGAAAACTAGGTTGGGGTGAATCTAGGCCAGTGTTCTGTATGATTTTGCTGAGGATGGGAAAGTCCAGGGTTAATCATTAAAATGCCTTCTGCAAGACCTTGCAGCTGAAAAATGGGTCAAAACAACGCCCCGGTAGCGCTGCCAGTGACACGAGCCTTGGCAGCAATTGTAAAACCATTACAGCGTTCCTGGGCTGTGTCATCCACCCGTGGACTGCCAGATGCTAGAGAGCAGTTCCCAAAACTGCTCTCTAGCAGGGAGGGGAGCGGGGGATAAGAAGTAACACAGCCCAATCAGGAACACATCCAACTGTGTTCCCATGTGCATCCAAGGTATTTATCAGGGGCTGGTTTAGATGCTTCTGTGGTGTCACATAGGCAGTACAGGAGGTGCACACCTACATCTGCCTCACGTGACTGCTCTCCTGAAACACACTATTAAGTCTCTGTACCTAGTTTTTTTTCTCCTTGCTTGACATTTATTTTTCCTTAAATTGGCTTTATGGGAATTTCTTCAGTCAGCAACTCTATCAAGACAAGAATGACTTTTGCTGTCTGTAACATGAGTGTTTATCTAGAGTGATTCCAGCCACAGAAATGTGAAGGATGAGAAGACACCTACACACATTAACCTCTGTTTCTGGGGTTTGATTTGATTTTATTTGATTTCTTCAAAATGCAGTTCTGCTGGGTGCTGGGCCATTTCCCAAAAAATGTTTGCATAGTTCTTGCCAGCAGGAATTGCAGCCCTGCTTATGTTGAGCAGTACAGACACTTCACACATAAGCTGTTCTATGGGGCTCTGCAATGGGTGTACAGTAAATATTATTTAAATGAAAATAAGCTCCTGCTCTGTCATCCCAGATTAGAAACCAGTTTCTGCTGTCTTGAGTCTTCCCTTTGTGTGTCAGAGGGAAGGAAAAGGAAAGTCTTGACAGGGTGTGAGGGGCCAGCAGGCTGGGGAGCTTGGTGTGGGGCTGTGGCAGGGCTGGCTCTGCACCCACAGAGGAGGCTGCTCAGTTGCCATCATAGCCCAAAGCCCATTGAGGTTGCTGGAAAGCCCAGGAGTGGTTAAAATCCCCATGAGAGCACCTGTGCAAGCCCTGCTGTCAGAAAAGCCAAGGGCAGTGTTTTCTGAGTACTCCTGAAACCAGCAGCCTTGCCAGGTGAGCTCCCTTCCAGCTGGGAGGGGGAGAAGAAGAGGGAGGGAGGACAGCGGCTGGTGCCTGGGCTCTCCTGACACATTCACTGGCACTGCTCAGCATTAGTAGGTCACACAGCCTGAGGGCCAGGATCTGCAGATTAGTCTGCTCTTGAGTGCTGCAGGAGCAGAAGGGCTGGATGACAGCCAGAGCTTAATGTTGAAAAGAATTGCTCTTTAGTGTAAGGAGGTGACTTCTTAAGATGTTTTTTCAATCCTCTTCATTTCATCTGGGTTTTTTTTAACACATGTGTTAAACTGTCCCCATTGCTCTTGGTGCAGGCAGACCTGGAGGCACACTCTGCTTGGTAGCTTTTGCATGGTAGCTTTTGCTTGTGGAAGATTTTGAGTTTCCTTTTTTTGGCACCCAGTGCAGAAGGTCCCCACCATTCCCTGTCCCTAAGGGACATTCATGTCTCTAATTGGAGTAGCATGGGAGCATCTCATAGGCTTTCTCTTATGATTCCTGGGGAACAGGGAGATTGTTTTCTCCTTTTCCACACACTGCAGAGCCCACAGGTGACTGGTGGGTGAACCAGGGTCTGAGCTACCCATTAGAGCAGTTCTCCATAGCTTTTCACCAGCTCTTCCAAGGTGCCTCTCTGACATGGGGACATCTTAAATTCTGCATTGCTCATGACCAGGAATGAATCTCTACATTGTAATTAAGATGAAGCCTGGATTTTTTCAGGCAGCACAGCTACTAGATTTTTTTTAATTGGCAAAACAGCAGAATATTTAAGGCTATAAACCATTTCACAGCAATCTCACCCCTCTTTTGCACAGTGTGAGGGATGCAGAAACAGCTTTCCCCTTTATGGTCCCTTCACCCCCTGAAGATAAAATGAAAGAAGATACCATGAAAGCAGGGGATACTCACTGATGGTCAGCACTGTTGTTCTCTGGGCCTGGTGAGCTTCTGGTTGACAAAGCCTGTGAAACAAGAAAAGACGTATTTCAGTTACAACACTTTAAAGTCAAGGAAGGTGATTCTGCCCCTCTATTCTGCTCATGAGGACCCCACCTGGAGCTGCATCCAGCTCTGGGACCCCTATTACAGGAAAGACATGGACCCATTGGAGTGAGCCCAAAGTAGGGCCACCATAATGATCAGAGGGCTGGAGCGCCTTTCCTGTGAAGACAGGCTGAGAGAGTTGGTGTTGTTCAGCCTGGAGAACACAAGGTTCTGCGGAGACCTTATTGCAACCTTTCAGTACTTCAAAGGGACCTCTAAGAAAGATGGAGAGAGGCTTTTTACCAGGACCTGTGGTGGCAGGACAAGGGGCAATAGTTTTAAACTGAAAGAAGGCAGGTTTAGATAAGAACTTAGGAAGAAACTCTTTACTGTTGGAGTGTTGAGGCACTGAAAGTGGTTGCTCAGCAGAATTGTGGATACCCCATACCTGAAAATGTTGAAGGTCAGGTTGGATGGGGCTTTGAGCAACCTGGTCTAGTTGAAGATGTTCCTGCCCATGGCAGGGGTGTTGGAACTGGATAATCTTTCAAGGTTCCTTCCAACCCAAACCACTATGTCTTTCTATGAAACCTATCTCTGTCTATAGTGGGCTATGTCTGCCCTGATTTAAACCCCCAAACAACCTCTGTGGAGACAATACAGGTACAAGAAACTCCCCTTTACTAGCCCTGTTCTGCCTGCTCTGTTCCAGCATTCAGGGCAGCTGGGTGGCTGCAGGCTACAGAACTGAAATCCTTGGCTGACTTGTTAAACCTCCCAGTTTTTTCATGAATGAGCACTGCCCCACTGATTGACAGGTTGCACTATGAAAATACCTGCTAAGGAAAGAAGTTACTGCAACACGGACCCAACTCTTTTTACCTGACAGAGATGCTTCCCTGAAATGATCCATCTGTAGTGAAACAGCCACATTCCCTATGCTGGAATCCACAGGCTTTCAATGAGGCATCTGGTAATAAAATAAACCCCTTGTAGCCAGATGCTACTGAGAAGAATATAACTTTCATCTTTTTTTACTTTTTCACTGTAGTCTCACGGGGAAAAGGAGTGGGACAGGGACGTGGCTTTGCATAAAACTGGATCTATCTTGGCTCACCACTATTTTTTCTGAGCTGCAGTCCTAAAGCTGGTAGGCCTCCTTTGTACAAGCTATCCTGAATCTCATGACAACATTAATATGTAGCACACCAAACCAAAGTGAGGATTTGGCTTCCAGAAAATAGAAACAAAAAGTTGTTTTGTCAGTGTGGAAAAGGGGAAATATTGTACAGGAATATTTCTTTCTGTACAAGAAGTGGAAGCAAAGGAACCAGGGAGAGGTGTGGAAAAGTTTGCAATTCAGAGCCATCCCCTATGCCTCTGCTGCATGGTGTTTCTGAAAGGCTGGATGGGACCAAGTGATTCCTCAGTAAGATCTGATCTTGAATAGCTCAAACTTGCACTTTCTCAAGGTCCAGCAATGCATGGGACAGCTGCTGGTTAGGGTGGGAGTTATGTAGGGGAGACACCCCTCTACAGGCAGCACTGGTATAGCATTGATGGTTTTATGCAGTTTTGAGCTGATTTAAATCAGTTGGTATTGATCAGGCTTGTATGTGCCATCCTCTGGGTAGAAATGTCCAACTGGGTGTCTGCAATTACTGCATGGCATCTGATTTTAATTTGAAAGGGGATGTTTTCACTACACTCCTTTCCTCATCTGCTCCTCATGGGATGGACAGGAGTTGAGGTTTAAACACCATGGTCTCAGACACTGCCAGGCAGATAGAGAGGTGCTTGGCAGAGAACTGCTCAGCTCTTCTCTGCTTCTTGCATGGGCTTTGTGCTGCTGTGGTCACCTTTGGCTCCCATGCTTGAGCCAGTGAGGAGGGCTACAGCAAGGACACCTCCCTCAGGGCATGGATCAACACCTCTTCCAGGTGAGCCCTTAGCAGCTTCCATTTCTGGAGCTGGGGAAGATATCTGTCATCCACGATATTTTACATCCTAGTTGCTTGCTTAAAATGACAAAAGATATTATCAGTCTTAAGTAGAGCTTTAGTTTGATACCTGCCAAAAGGGAATCCACGTACTTTCAGAAGAGTCCCTGCTCTTTGGCAACACTTTATTTTCTCTGGAAGAGCCTGAACTAGTCTAGAAACAGCTCCTGGGTCCAAGCAGAGACAAGGGTATGTGAGAAAGCTGACGGTGAGGGAAGACAGTTCCCGCCTGGTTATTTAGCATCATTTCTTGGCAATCTCCCACAAGCAACAAGAGCAAGAAGTAGTGCCAGGAGAATACCATGCTGAGCTCCAAGGGCTGACTTCTCCTGGGATTGCATCCCACAATGCAACATCATCCACTGGGCTACTGCTGCTGTCCTGGTTTCCTTCCACCAGGCAAATAACATTATTCATCCTCAGCACCAAGGGAAATACAGTTCTTCAGGAGTGCTTTGATGCTGTTCTTCCCACAGTGAGAACCCAGCTGCCAACTCTTCTGGGCAAAGGATGGGTTTGGATCATTTTCGGGAGGGGTTTGAATTGTACAGTAGGTTGTCTGGTTTTTATTCCCTTGTGGATGACTCCTCCATGTTACGAGTTGTACGTGTTGTGTGGGTGGAAGACAGAATTAATTAGTCATCAGGACAAGAGCAGCTCTGGTTAGTAAAATCTGCTTCTCTGTGCAAAACCTGCTCCCACCTTCTCCAAGGGATCTGTCAGCAACAATACTTATTTCCCAAGAGAATTTGGCATTGGTGCAGGTAGATCTCTACTGACATTTAATCTGGTGCATGAGTCAAAAATGGTGGCGAGGAAAACAAAAGGCACCTCTAGCCTTTGCCTTTTGCCTGCCATCAGAGCCTCTGTGCTTTGGGAGCTGCTCCTAACTCCTCCAGGCAAAGTACACATGGCTCCTCAATGCCCAGGTGACACCATGTGCTGGGCAGCAGGCAGGATTCGGAGCACTGGCTGTCACAGGTTGTGAGACACAATAAAAACTGACCCCACCCAGCCTGTTCAGGATTGCTGTAATGTGTGTGTTGCAAGTTCAGCACATAATTGGTAGAAGCCCTTTATGTGGGTTAGGATGATGCATACATCACGACACTTTAATATTATGGGTTCCTATCCTACAGCTAAATAAGCAATTGCTGGCCTGGTTGGCCTGTGCTCTGTTAAGAGATAAATGAAGTCAGCTTCTCCTTTCTGCAGCTTGCAGTCATCTTTTTATTACTCATGCAGACCACAGCGTGTCTCCTTGTTTTCCACCCTGTCCTCAGTGTGAGCATCTTGTGCTGGGGTCTGTTGTGCTACAGAGCCCCACATCACCCCCTCTTCCAAGTTTAAAGGCTTGTATATTAAGCTCACCCAGCATGTACCCAGGTTAAATTCAATGTAATGAGATGTGAGGTGGAGTGGTTTGATGGTCATTGCACATGCAGTTCAGCTGTCCTTTGTGTTAGGGCAGCGGCTCCTGGGAGCAAGGCAGAGCAGAGAACTGGAAGGAAGAGCTATTTCTCTGTGCTGAGTGCATGAACCAGCACTCCTGGGATGCAGCTTCCTACTCCCCCCAACCCAATGCAAGTTCCTCATGGTCCTGCCATCCAGTAGCTGTGGGAGAGCTGGGTGAGTACACCCTCTCCTGGGACCTGCAGGGCGATCTGAAGCTGTGCACCTTTGGAAGCTCTGAGCTGCTCCTGAGCTGCATTGAAACAGTCAACTACAGTCCTGAGTATTGAAATCACACCGTCTCCAAAACTGGGAGGTCAAATTCAAGCGTTCTTAGAGATGGCCCCTGTAGTGGTCCCTGAGCCATGCCTAAGCATTATTTGGGAGACTGCAAGTTGATCCTGAACAAAACCGTGCCAGCTCAGTGGGGCAGACCATAATGGTCCAGTGCCAGGCAGCTGCTATGGTATAGTTTATCAGTACAGATACAGCCCTGAGATGCAGTAGAGATACAGACCCTGAGTAGTCCTATCACAGCCAGGGCAGCCTGGAGAATGACTGAGCCACCTAAAACATCTACATGGGAACAGTGTTGTCCTTGCCAGTGCTGATCCACTGGGCTGTGGTTTCATAGCATGGCTTTCCTGCAGGATGCAAGCCAGTGCCTCCTTCCCTGCCTCTGCTCCTCCCAAATCCCGCTTCACTAATGCCCAGGGGACTGGTCTGAGCTGAAATGCAAACCCTCTGCCTCGGCAGGGACGGAGGCGATGTCAGCTGGAGAGCATCACAAGTGCATGAGCAGCAGAGCAGGGACGGCTGAGCTGGTACAGCAGCAGGGCAGCACCCTCCAGCGACGCCAGCACATGATGTGGGAGCTGAGCCAGTCCTCACTACTGAAATCAGCCCCTCATGAACCGGTAGGCAGTTACTGCTGGCAAAAAAAAAAAGAGCTTACCTAAGGTGTCAGTAGGTACCAAACGGGATGTGTGGCCCCAGCTGCACCCCAGGCAAAGCACTCCCAGCCTTGCTCCGGTCTGCAGCAACATCCTCTGGCCAGCAAAGAAATTAGGAGCAGGCGGTGAACGGGAAGTGGGCAGGGATGCAGGGAGTTCCCACGCTTCTCCTCTCCTGCCAACTAAAACACCAGCTCATAGCTATTCTGCGCATGTCCTGAGCTTAGTTTTTAGATCAAGAATTGCTTCAGGGCAAAAGCAAGCCATGCTCTGCCAAGGGAAGGAGGGGAGTTGTGGAAAATAACTATTCAGCAGTTTTCCAAGTCCAGCTGCAACACAGCTGTGCTGGGAGGGTGACGCTGGCTGAGGGGACAGCACAGCTCGCTGCTTCTGGGCTCTGGTGAAGTTTCAGGTGCTTTTAACAAGACAGAGAATATAATGTGTGTGACAGAGAGAGACCTTCAGCTTGGGAACTGCCAGATCCACATCTGGACATTAACTGCAGAATCTGAAATAATCTGACTTCGGGAAGTTCAAAGAGTCCCAGATGTTCAGTTGGAAAAGACCTTTTCTGAAGGCCTCCCACTCCTTATGCCATTGTAGCAGAATGTCTTGACTTGAGGGCATTTCTGACTATTAATACAACCAGGAAGAAAATGCTGAAATAAGCTGCTAACAATGCTAAATTAGAAAGATCAGATTTCTGTTCGAGGGAAGCACATTTTAACAAGACTAGAAAAATAAACCTGAGTTCCCGTAAGAAACTAATGGGGCATGACATTAATTGTCCCTACAGGACCCTCATGTGTTTGCAGCTGGGACCAGCCAGCCACAAGATGACGCTGTGCCACACCAAACTGCAGAAAAACATTTATTTGGCTGAAAAAGTCAGGCAAAGCTTTGAAGACTTGGGTGTTTTAAAAGTGTATGATAGTTCCTCTAGAAGTTGGTGAATGCAGCCTCTACCTGTGTTATTCCCATGCTGCAGCTTGAGTGATTCACTTACCGAAATCACATCCTGTCTCCAATCAGGAGGAGTGATGGTGCCATGGAAAAAGCTGTTAAGAGCAAGATCCTAACATGTCTGTGAGATTCTTCTATTTCAGAAAACCAATGGGGAAATGCCTGAGGCCACAGCCTCTGCCCTGCCTTCCACTAAGAGCTGCCACTCTGCCTTGTGCTGAGGTGCTGCTCTGAGGTGCTGCTGAGGCAGCACCTGTAAAACAACTACATTTTTCTGTCTTGAGCAAAGAGCCAAGGAAAAAACATGTATAACCATCTAGAATTGAGGGCAAAGCTGAAAATGGATATTTGGTGCTGATAAGAGGTGTTGGGGTCTGCTCCAAGCCAGGTTCAGGCTCCCCATCAGGATTTGGTTCCCAGCCGACTGCTGTGATGTTCTTTCGTGCTTCTCACTCCCAAGTACTATTTGAATGTAATAGAGGTGGCTCAAGCCTCTAAATGCAGGTGCATCCCTCTCTACCAGCCCTTGCCACCTGGCCTGACTGCCCACTGGTGCTGCTAACTTGCTGACAAACTGTCCTGGGGCTCAGGTGCGAAGCAAGACACTGATGCACACCATGCCCAGGAGAAACCCAACCATGACATCAGAGAGCTGAGTCCTGCTTGCAATTCTGCTCACTTCTGGCTGGTGTCAAACCTCTCCTCTACTCCTGCTACCCAAAATCTGCTCCTCTGTGGGCTATTTCTCATCAGACTTTTCTCCTGTAATACTTCCTTGTTGCCCTTCCTCCTTGTGCATCACCTTTCCCTCATTAATTCTGTTGAATCAGCTCATGCTTTTTGCTCTGAAATTTCTTTGCTCATCCTCCATTTTGCACAGAGCAAAGCAAGTGAGTTCCCACCACTAGAGAGAAACTACAAATGAGTGCTTGAGAAGCTGGCAAGACTGAGAGAAATTGCCCTCAAAATTTCTAGCAAGGAACTGGCGATGCAACAAAGCTGATATCCCTTTCCAGAAACCTCCTCCGCCAGCCTCATGGGAAGGGTAGGACTGCAGTTTGTACAACAACCTAAAAGACTAAACTGCACCCAGTAAACAACCAAAGCCTGGTGCTGCAAACAGTTTCCTCCCTCTTTTTCTCAGGTTATTGACATTTTAGGCTCTAAGGAGTCAGAATGGTAAGCCCATGATCACTGTCTGTACCATGGTCATCTCAGGTTCACGTAAAGAAAATGCTGCCAGTAAAAAAGCTTCCAGTTTGCCCTGAAAATACCTGAGACTTCTCTTGTATGTCTTTTAGATATTTGAAAAACACTGGTAGTTTTTTGCTCTCTTTAAGACAATGTATTTGGGTGCAATGAGAGGTGTGGACTTCCTCCCACACAAGAGGCAGCAGCAGCTGGACAAGGGGACACACAGGATGCTCAGCATCACTGTTGCCTCACAGGTGGCACAGTTGTGTGCTGCACCCACTTGGCCTTGCTGGATGACCAAGCCTGCTCCAGGCTGAGTTTTGAGGACCCTCACAGACATCTCTGTGCTGTACCAGGTCTGACCACAACCCAGAGTGGCTGAAGGGATGCTACAGGTTTCTCACCACCATTTCTGCCAGAGGAGGAGGTCTGCAACAGGGAGTGGGGCACAGTGACTCCCCAAGGGCAACATCCTAAATTCCTCAGCCTTTCTGGTTTGCTCCTTGTCATTGGTTCACTAGTACCTAATGCTGTCTCTCTACTGACACTAGTAAAGAAAGATGAGGGCAGCTCCATTGCCTTTCTAATATGTAATTACCTAGAATATACATCAGAATAGAGCTATAATACTACTTTATGCACAGGAAAACTCACAGCTTATGTAATTATTATTTTTAAAGATCCAGCCATGATATTCACAAGTGGAAACGGAGGGAAAATGGATATCAGCAGCCTCTATTCCCATAAGTAAAGATAAATGGGAGAAGTCGGGAGGAGCGTTCAAGAGAGTCCCTCAGAGGAGAAAGCAGTGCTGGACTGAGCTCCTGTTCATACTGCAGGAGGGTTTGGAGCAGAAAGAAGAGCAAGGACAAAATATGTCAGTACAAGATGTCTATTTTTTCTTCTGTTTCCAAGCCTTACTTTCTTTGAGGCTTTTCTTTAAAACTTGTCTAAAAAAAGGATTCTCATACTGATCCTTGCCAAGTTTCTTAATGGAAAAATTATTTTGTATTAAAGTTATCCTTTCCCCATGGATGAACAGTTTGGTGATGGAAGTGATACACTTGTAAAGAGCAAAACTGAGACATGCAAGGCAGAAAGTTCCTGGGTCCTAAATATTCCTTTCCATTTTTAAATTTATTATTTTAGTCTGAAGACATTTGTGCATCTGTGGAGAGCAGCGTTTACCTTACAAAGAACACACAACTTGCAAAGCCAAACTAAGATGAAAGAAGCTGGTGATTTTTGGCCCCATCACCAGATGATATAGATGCTGCTGCTATTTTTGGATTGGAAAGCACCCACAAAAGATAAATCTAAACTCCCTCGGTGGCAAATCCGTAATCTGTTAAACAGAAACAGACTGAAATGTGCCTTTAGGAAGAGCCAGAATGCAGTTGCAGCGGACTGGCAAACATTAAAGGGCAGTTTTATGTTCACATTTTTAAACTTCTGTTTACAAGCCTGACCCAGAAGCCGAACTATAAAGTCGAGCTATTTCCACAAGGCAGGAAAAGAAACTTCCAGTAGCACCGGGAGACTGGAGAACGGGATGGCCCCTCTCGGGACGGTGTTTCCCTCGCCCAAGAGACAGAAAACGCAAGCAGAGCAGCAAAGAGAAAAGGAGAAGAGAGCATTTAGCCGGGCTCGCAGTGAAGATCAAAGGAATTTAGTGCGGTTTATGTTCGGAGGAAGACGCGGCGAGGGGGCTGTGGCAGGCGGGGACGCCCGGGCTGGTTTGGGGGGTCCCGGGGCCGCCACCGGGAGGGTCCGGGGTCCCGACCGGGGCCGGTGCCGGGGCGGGCACTTACCGCCTGCTGGAGCGGAGCCCCGCCGCCGCCTGCCCACATCGCCCCGCAGCTCCCGGCGGCCCGGGCTCGGGAATGCGCCGGCGCAGAGGCTGGGCAGGCGAGGGCGGGCGCCGCCACCCCTCTCGCTCTCTGCCGGCGCCGTCTCCGGCAGCTCCCGGTTTTCCGCCGCTCTGCCCCTGGGCCCCGCCGCGCCCCGCCGGCGGCTGCTGCCGCTGCCCATGGCCGGGGCCGGGCCGGGCCGTGCCGGCGGGAGCGCTCCGGGCCGCGCCTCTCCCGGGCGGGGCGGGCGCGGCGCTCCGCCGCTCCGGGAACCTTCGGTGGGAGAATCCCACCCCGGAGCGCCCCAAGGCCGGGGGAGGGAGCCGGCGGCGCAGGGGAGGGATGCGCGGCCGTTTCTGATCACGCTTTTTTGGGCAGGGTGCCGCGCTCCCCTTTTCCGTCCAAAACTTTCCATTCCAGCCCATTAGCTCGGGCCTCCCTAGCTCCAGATCTTTACATACATCTCCCTGAGCTGGGGAGAGGACGTTGTCATCTTCGGGGATCATGCAGCAAGAACAGCAATCCTGGGCTGAACTCAGGCACACCTCTCGCAGACGGGTCTGGCAGACCTTGGGAGAATAACGCAGCCCGGGCGATGCCATTTGGGTCGGGTTTGAGGCACTGAGTGCCGGTTCTGGCGGTGTTCCTGGGTCGGGGATTAAAAAGTGAAAGGAGCAGAGTTTCGGGAAATCTCCCATGCAAAGAATGGGCACCTCCTTAGCCCATCCCCACAGACGGAGTCACTCTGCTTCTCGACAGGCTGTCGAGCCTGTGGAGTTGATCCCCCAACCATCCTAGACTGCTTCTTTCTTTGCTTTCAGCAGTAAAATATTTGAACAATTGCTGGGCACTCTGGAAGGTATCACTCAAATTAAACAGCACCTATTAAAGGTAAGATTGTCATTCCGGCCAGGGGAGGAGAGTAGGGGGATACAGTGGCTGCTTGGCTTCCAGCCCCTATTTGCAGCACGCAGGTGAGTGGGAAGGAGAGCAGGTCCCACGGGGCTGCTGCTCCCCTCCTTCCAAACCAGAGGCTGATAAACAAAGGAGGTGCAGAGTGTGACTCTTCTTGCTCCTCCTTAGCACTGACTGCAATGGTTGCATCTACGAGCCTTTCATCCTGCTTGTTCTTCCCAAATCACCAAGCTAAAGTTCATGACAGAGGGGCTGGAGGAGGGAAGGACACAAGAAGTCATTGCCAGGACGATCTCTTAAGAATGGTAGCTTACAAGAAAGACGGGGACAGACTTTATAGCAGGACCTGCAGCGATAGGACAAGGAGTATGGTTTTACACTAAAAGATGGGAAATTCAGACTAGGTATAAGGAAGAGATTTTTTTGCAATGAGGGTGGTGAAACACTGGCACAAGTTGCCCAGAGAGGTGACAGATGCCCCATCCCTGGAAACATTCAAGGTCAGGTTGGACTGGGCTCTTAGAGACCAGGTCTAGTGGAAGGTGTCCCAGCTTATGCCAGGGGCTTTGAACTGGATGACCTTTAAAGGTCCCTTCCCACCCAAATCATTCTGTGACTCTGTGAAGGATGTTCTGTAGGAAGAGTAGATCATCTGCAAGTCTGGGGGTGTGGTTTCACATGTCTGGGTCCAGAGCCAGAGTGGTCACAAAGAAGCTGTTTTGGATCTGAGGCAGGTCCTGGAGAAAGGAGAAGTGATAAGGTCTGCTTGCTGAGGAGGAAATGGCGGAGCTGAATGTGGAATTAAATATCCCCAAACAAAATGTCCCAAGGGGATAGGCTCTGCAAGCATCAGAGACAAAAACTTCCCAACAAGAAGTGAACAAATTTCTCCTCCTCCTCCATCCCTGCAGGCTGTCTCTGAAGGACTGGAGCCTCCTGGAAAGTTTCCTGGCTGCCCCCACGGAAACAGTTCATTCCAGGACAGTCCCTCAGATTCAGTTGGAAGTGAATTTACTTGGCTCCATAAACCAGCTGTCGAAATGAGCCAAACGCCTCGTGTTTTGAAGCAGATCACTGCTGGAGCCAGGAAAGTGTTTGAGCAACAGTGACCTTAAATGCTGCCATGGTTTACAGTGGCATGGAAGGACTCTGAGATTTTCCAAAAGCTAAAGGCCTGATAAGTACATGAGTCCTCAGGAAAATTAATGAAAATCAACTATCAAATTCCTCTTTATGATGGACTGGTGTCTTTCAACCAGCAGGGCCAGTGGATAATATCTTGGCTGATCTTCAAGAGCAAGGGTTGGAAGTGTGTAGTGCAAGTGCCAAGTACAGCATGTGGATCAGTTTTGGATGGCACACAGCCAAGCCAGCAATGAGCCAGGAACCTTTGCATCCAAAGCACAGTGTTGAGAATGCCAGCAGCGCTGGCTCCTGGCTTCTCCCAAATCCTATGGGAGCCCAGGAGCTCTTTTGGATGATGATGCTGGACTTAACATGGTGGGTGGTCTCTCCTGACTCCAGCTGTGCTGCCACTCTCAGCCTCTGCTCTGGGAAAGAAAAGGATGTATGCTGTGTGTGAAAGGATGCCTACCTCTGTTAGACAGCATTCTTCAAACTTGGCAATCAATGCCTTCTAATAAAAGATTTAATTGTGGAGATACAAATGCATGCATGCATATGCACACACTTGTACATATTGACACCCAACTCTTGTCCAAACCATCACATTTATTTGAGGAACGTGGAATTATTTTAAGATTACCATTATTCATCAAAGCCACTAGCACTGATTTACCCTGCTAAAGTATTTGACTGGACTTTTAAGAGCAAAGGCCAAAGTGGAGTTGACACATGCAATTGCCAGGACAAAACGTGAATTTTTTTTCAGATCTTATTTTAAGATTGCTCATTCCCTGAGTATGTGAATAAACCAGACTGACTCTACCTCACCCCATATCTCACACTAGCCCCAGACTACAGGCAGCACTGTCAGTCTTCTCTCTCCTGACAGTCTTTCATCTGAGAAGGGATAGGGCATGTGAAAAATTGCAGCCAGTTCCAGTGGAGTTGTTTGTTCCATGCCTTGTCCCCAGCCCATGGTCACTGGGATGGTCTCACAGACCCTATCCCACCTCTCAACCTCAAAGTGAGACCTCATAGTCCAGGCTTTTTCTCTATCGAAGCCAGAGAATTGTTGTTCCCCTCTGATGCAGAGCCTGAGCTTTTTGCTTCCTCAGGTTTTGCTCTCTGGCTCCAAGCCCTGAAGCAGCCCCCTGGCCACAGGACAGATCTTCATGGCTCTAGCCAGTGCAAGGACCAGCCCAGCCCAGCCTTTGCATTCGGCAGCATTAGTGCAAGGAGGGGGTGGGGAGGATGGAAGTCAGACACCAACACACCCTGTGCCCCACAGACAGGTTCCCTGGGCAGGGGCAACACCCCACGAGGGTCCCAGCACGAGCATTTGAGAGGGGTGTTGTTCTGGGCTGTACCGCTGTTCACCCGGCAAGGCATGATGGGCAGCTGCAGTCCTATCAGTAGTTATTATGGGAGCACCAGAGAGCCAAACACATGAAGAGTTTCCTTGCTGGTAAAATAACAGGCACCCCTGACACAATAACCAAAACAGAACCCGGGGAGCTGTGTTTTTTCAGGCTTTTGTTCCCACCAGAAATTTTTTAGGTTATTTGCAGTTAGTTCACTGAAGGAACTGGTCTTGTAACAATGTCACAGCACATGTGTTTAGGTTTTGTTTTCTTTCCTAATACTTGGTGTATTTTCAGCAAGCCTTCAACAGAGATAGATATCCCTTGGTGTAATAGTTCTGGAAAGCTACGGAGGTTTTTGTGGTCACCTGTATTAATCACAAAAAGGATTAAAACTCAAAGATAAAATACATAATGTCAGAATGAATCTCTCTGTCTTGCTTGTTGACTAAAAGGGTGGTTTCTCACATGCTTCCCAGACATCCTAAGGTCCCCTCACAAGGTATCCACTTCCCTGGGATGTGGCATGGGGAGATGTTGCATCTTCTTAGCTGTCCTCCACAGCACCACTGATGCTGGCCAACCACTGTCAGGACCTGGGCATTCCTGCCTTGCACTGTGAGGACACCCTGGCACATTTGGAGAGAGCCTGGAGATCTTGGTTCAGATATTCACTGTGGATTTTTTAGAAGCAGACCAGTGAATGTCCATCAGAAGTTTGTTTAGATGTCAAACTACCTTAGACAGCTTTTGCCACACTCTGAGAAGAAAATAATAAAATTTGATCTCCACGGAGCAAGCAGGAAAACCTTCATCTTTCCCACTGTGAACTGCTGGACTGGTGTTACCCTTCAGTGAACAGGTTTATATATTAATCTGCCTTTCTAGCATTAACTTGTGTGTAGCAAAGGCAATGAGAACATCGCAGAGCCAGCCTCCGTCACTTGGTTTTCCAAACCTTTTCCCAGATATCATCTTCATTTGGGTTTTTCTACAGTTCTGACCCAAAACCTCCTGGAAAATTTATTTCTGGTGTTTACGGTTCTTCAGATGTTTGCTTTGATGCAGAGACCTCATGTCCTGTGAGTCTGACCTGATATGCTGTGAAACAGCATATGGAAAAAGCTGGGCTTGAGAAGAGAGCACAGAGCCAGCATTGTCTGCTGCCACACGCTGTCCAGAGAAAAATAACTGCAAGAGAGAAGCCAGGGAGATGTAGAGAGGGAAACTCCAAGAGGCTGATATGGAAGGTGATGGTTAGGAGTAAATGTTCTCAAGCCTGCTTCATCTCTGTTGCTGCTCAAGGTGCTGCCTTGTGTTGAATGTACCTTTACCCGGCTGAAATGAGCTGGTAAGGTGGGTGCTTCAGAGCAGGGGAGACCAGTTCCCTTGCTGAAGAGCCGACCTACAGCATGATGGGACCAGGACAAAGTGGGGAAACCACACCTAGAGGAGGGATGAAGGTTGCCCCTGTGTAATAAACAGAGCTGGGTTTTGGCTCAGGGCTGGGGTTTAAATCATCTAATTCGCAAAAAAACTGCTGAGAACAGATGTTTAAATATGAAAGCATATTTTTTAGGAGTGTCCTCTCAACATCTTGGATTTTACTGCAACCTAAGCATTGCCAGTAAACACTTTTTTCCCCTCTGCTTCCCACATTTTAAGGGAAGGGCTCTGCTTTGTTCAAAAACACAAGAATAAAGACCCAGCCCAGCAAAGAGTTGCATTTTGTGTCTCTCACCATGCTGTCTTTCTGCAGTCTTTCCTTTGGGAGCATGGAGGGCTCATGCCATGGGAGCACTTGCAACAGCCGCAGCCGGCTCCTGCCTGAGCATTTCTGCACCAAGGAGAGGCAGCTGTCACACAGCTGGAGTATGATGGTATGTCCTGTATGAGCAGCTTGTGTGCTGGTAAGACACGCCCTTTCTTTTGAGTCCCTGGGTGAGGCTCAAACTATGTCCAAATGAGGAAAAAGGCCAAAATCCCATTGTCACCTGCAGCAGGGCAGGGAAGCTTTCTGGTAGGTGAGGCACAGTACCATGCAGATGAGTTGGTGTCCATGTGGTAGTGCTGTGTTCTCATCAGTAACTTAAAACTCAAGCTGCAAATTCCAGTCAGTGACCACAGTATGGATGTAGTGGCCAAAGTGGAGATGATCAAGTTGTCTGCATGGTGTACTTGCCTAATCAGTAGCATAAATGCCCCCCTTGGCCCCACTTAGACCCTATGAGTTTGTTCCAGCTTCCTTGCTTCAATCCTGGCTTCTACTGGTCTTTCCCACTGTGAGTCCCAGCCCCACCGTGTCTCCAAACACGGATGCCCTGTGGACCCCATGCCCCTGCCCCATCCCCAGTGGGCTGCCCTTCTGTAGAACCCTGCTGGGCTTCCTGCTGCAGCTCCCCAGTTGTGTCCATCTCCTCTCTTTGTCCTGGTACTCACGGTTGGATTTTGTGTGTGGCCTTTAGAGATGGTTGCTTCTAACTCTGTTGGGTAAACACAAGGGTGTAGGGAAGCAGAAGAGCTCTGCAGAGATCCTGTGGGTGTGTGAAGCTAATCAGCAAGAGATGAACTTCCCCTTCCAGCAGAAACTTTGTTCTTGTTCCAGTTTTGTGAAAATTGTTTCTCATCCTCAGTGGGGGCAGGGTTGAAGTCTCTGAAGCCTGGCTGACCTTGGACAGGCTGACATCCCCAGTGTTCAGCAGGCTGTGGGATTTCAGCTAAGGAGCCATGTCCCAGGCCATGGGATAACTTGCTGAGTGACTCTAATGGGATCCTGTCCAGTGCCTCCATGTTATGCATGACCTATCCTGGTGCTAGCAAACCTGTGTCTCCTAACCAGCTCCAGAGACAGGTGGGTTTATAACAAATATCTCTGAAGCTGCACTGTGACAGAACATCTCCATCTCCTGGATGGAGTGAAGGGGGGACCAGAGCTGGGTGGCCTGAGGGAGAGGCAGGGCAGCACTTCCCAGGGTTTTATCTGCAAAGCCTGAGGTGAACAGGATCAGATTGCTTGTGAAGAGATATTCCTTTCATCTACCCTGGCTTTAATGTGCAAAATCATGGCTTTTTCCTCCAGAGGAAGCCTTTGCATTCTACTAGTTGAAAGAATTTGTACAACTTTTGGTATTTCACATCTGAAGGGACTAGTGGCAAGGAAGTTTTTAAAAGCATTTCTTTTAAAAAAAAGTTGATCTCTTCAGCATGTAGCTAAGGTACAATGTACCTTCCAGCATGTAGTTAAAAATGTCAAGCTGTGCTTTTCCAGAAGGCAGGCCTGAGGTATGGGAGCCCAGGGACTGGCATTGCCTTCACCTCCATGCTGCTGGAAAGTTACAAAGGAGAAGGAGGAGAAACAGGATTTCTCCCTTGAACTCCCCAGAAATGTGGGTAACAGATCCCAGGGTTTGGCTCTTGTAAACTCAGTGACTGCAAATCTGAAAACATGGAGTAACTTGACTGGAAACGGAGATGATGGGCAAATCAGTACTGCTGACAAGGAAGATTTTTGCTTTTCCAGCTCATGGAGGACCAGAGACTCCAGCAAACTGTGGCTCAGCTGAATCTCCATATGGGAAACAGAACCATTTGAGATGTCCTAGAGATGCCCCACCTGGAAGGGTCTCTGCTCCAACCCTCTGCTCAATGCAGGTCCAGCCAGATCAGGCTGTTCAGGGTCTTGTCCAGTTTTGAATATCTCTGAAGATGGAGACTCCACATCCGCTCTGGGAAACTCACTCCAGTGCTTGACCATGTTCCTTGTTCCAGTGTATGTCTGTTGCTTCTCGTCCTGTTGCTGAGCTCCTCTGAGAAGAGTCATGGATGTTGTGACTGAGTAGAGTACTGACACCAGCCTATGGCTGGAATCACAGAATCAAAGAATAACCTGAGTTGGAAGGGACCAACAAAGATCAGCACTCAGCTCAGCTCATACCCATGCTCCTTGCAGCTCTTTCCTTTCCTTGGCCTCCACTGGTGCTGGGGAGGTCAGCTTTACATCCACAGCTCTCAGCCTGGAGAGTGGTGTGAAGAGACTGGAGCTATAGAGAGGTGGCCAGGCTGTGTCAGGTGGTCTCTGGTCATGGACAAGCCCTATCTAGCTTTATTTACCAGTGTAGATGGACCTTCTGAATCTTCTCTGGAACTGATGGAAAGTTGGAGGTAGATATAGATGTGTGTAAATGATAGACTTAGTGGATTTGTCACCTATGTGTGGCTGAAGGTTGAAAACCCAAGCAGAGTTGGGGAGATGGTACCGTATGGGGACAGAGATGCTCTGCATAAAAAATATTTTCAAACAAAATGATGGGACCTATCACATGTACTAATTCCCTTTAATTTCACATGTGTTTTCCTTCTACCATTACTCTGCTTTTCTGTAGGCCTGAACTCTTTATTACTGTTCCTCCAGTCATGGTCTTAAATAACCCCTTATGTCCTTGGTTATAAATATCTGTATGCAGTACCACCTGAACATCATCTCTGCAAAAGTCCTTCCTTTTCTTCCTCTAGGGCTCTTGTTTAGCTAGCTCCAGGATGGCATGAAATGTCAGCAATACTTCAGCAGTGCTTGCAGTCAAGTCTGTGTTTGCAAAACACGAGGAGAAGTTCACAGAAGAAGGAGATCAAGTGCCTCATGTATTTCTAGGGATTAGTACTCAAATGACATCTGACAGTGATCAAATGGAAACATGGTTTTGTCCAGGAGTATCAAAAGATCTATCTGCCCAGAGCCTCTCATGACCTTTATTAAGTGACCATATGGAAGCTCACTGACACCTCCGCTCAGGTGCCTGGAGCTCAAGAGAGAGCAGTGCCTTGCCCTGGGGCCAGTGACACATTGCAGTGAAGTTACAACTCAGGTCTCACAATGAACAGCACAGCTTTGGCATCTCTGTTGACCAGTTCTGAAAAATATACTGGGTTTTTTAGCCCAGAGGGCATCGGTTCATTAGTCTTTCCTCCACTCCTGTGCCCAGCCAGCCACCTGAACCAGGCTTGTTTCCAATGAAGGCAGAAGATATTTTTTTAGTTTTTAAATTTTTTTAGCAGTGGGATAAATAGTGCTTCCTGTATAAGAGACAGTTACTTAAAGCAAGTTGATTTAATGTCAGTGAATCATGAGCAAGTCAAACTTTTGCCTACTACCTGCTTATTCTGAGACATGTCAGGGCATCTGTAAGAGCCGAGTGTACTTATGTGGCAATTGCTTAATAATAAGGAATTTTTTTTTTTGCTGAGCTTTGTGAAATGCCCCTTACACAAACTGGGTAATAAAGTCCTGGAGACATTGCTGTAGTATGTAACACTAATTATGACAAAATGAAACTGTAAACACATGGCTTTCGTGTGAAAGTGTTGTGTAACCATCAGTTAATGAAGCCTCCCTGCCCCTGTTGGGATGGATGTGGTTACCTCCACTCTGTAAAAAAGGGCAAAGCAGAGAGCACAAAGATGCTTTGTTGGCTGGTACAGACGCTTCCCTCTTCCCCGGAGAACTTAATGCTAAATCTCCTGATAATGTGGGTAGGGTTTGGTTTTGAAGTAAGCAAAGACTTACTTTAATTAAAAGTTTTGTGTGGGGTTTTTTTTTCTTTAAAACTGTAGTTACAAAGGCCATGGAAGAGACTGCCTTCACTTTCCTTTGCTGGCAATGTGCTGCCCAGCTTACTGAGGAGACAGCACGTTCTGCCTTACAGAGGCCTAAAGCAGTGATTGTTGGTGAATGTCCACAGTGTTTCTGCCTGGTCACTCACTGAGGTGTAGTTACAGGCAGAGTAGTTGCATCTCCTCTAAATGCACATGGTTAATGGATTTAACTGCAAAGCTTTCAAAGCCTGCGTATAACAGAGCAGTGTAACTGTGGTTTTTGTGCTATCATGATATGGCTTCCCATAGAGCAAGGTAAGGGCTTATGAACCACTGGCCCTCATGAACCAAGTGGTCCTAGCCTGCTGGAAGAGTAAAGATGTGAGAAAAGTGGGAAGCCAGGCATAGCTGCACTATTTCTGGCAACACAGTGCTCCGAGCAAGAGATGGAAAGGTGAGGATTTAATTGCAGAGTGCTAATGCCAAAGCAGCATGCTGCAATTTTTTTCCCCAGTGGTTTGTTTGCTGGGAGGAGGGCGCAGGGCTGAAAATGAGCACAGCTATTAGCATGGTAACTGCTGCCATTTCATCTTCAGGATCTCACTTGACACCTTGGTGGAACAAGGATAGAAACAATAAATTGTGTGCTATAAAACCTTGTGCATGGACTCCCTTTGTCTGATGGTGGCGCATTTCCCATAAGGCAGTCTAATGACAGGCTGCCTTTAGCTCATTCAGTGCTTGGAAAGAGCCTTGGCTCAACAGTTGGCAGCAATTCAGAAGCTGTTGGGTTGGATGCAGCAGATCTTCAACACTGCCTTTTGAGGTGAGGGGTCCCCAAAGAATGCTTATCTTAGAGGTGTGGGCCTCAGCTTGTTGTGGTAATAGGTTTTGTTGATTTTTGAAGAGCTATTGAAATAGAACAGAGACTCTTGGGGTCTATGGAAAACATACAGTGGAAACCACAGAAGTGGGTCTCTGCCTTGGGGTGAGAAGATCAGTTTTTATTCTTCATTCCACTGTTGACCTGCTTAGTGACTGAATTTATCTTTCTTTCTTTCAGGTACGTGACCTTCATACCTGAACCCAGTACCCAGCAGAGTGGGTCCTGCTGTGCACAGTTTGAGCTGTGCAGGTCCTGGTCACTCAGTGACCTGAGAAATGTCCCCACCCCAACACCGGTGCCTGAGGGATGCACACAATGCTGGAAAATGATGTCCAAAGTACAGGCAGAATGTGACAAGCACCAGAGCCTCCTGTGCACTTGTGTCCATCCCTACATGTCCCAGTGGTGATGCCTCTGCCACCCATCTGTGAGGAACTTTCTCATCCCTGGGTTACTCTGTGGTGTGACTGGCATGGAGTGCTCTGCCCCATTAATGCAGCTGGACACTTAGGAAAGGAGAGACACTTACAGACTCAGCCACTGTCTCTGCCTGCTTTTTGCAGTGTTTCTAGCTCTCCATTGCAAGACCAAATCAAAGGAGGCCTTAATCTGAATGATCTACCCCCCAGTGAGATGGAGAAATCCTGGACTGAAACTCTAAAGTCCATGCTGGGGAACACCACTACATTCCTGCAGTGCTTTGGATGCCTCTGCAGCAGGATAGCTTACAAACCCTGTAATCCATTAACACTAACTGCTTTAATATTGTACAAAAGTTACCTTGAGTTTATTAGCTAGAAGAATAATGCAAGATTTAGAGTGTGCTGCTTTTACAGATGATCCTTAAAATGTCACTGAACACATGAGGGGAACAAAGCCTTTTTTAAAGTTGAATTCAATAACTTTTTATAAAGGAGAACTAAATTTATATCACCTGCTGAGACATGAGAAATTCTGAGCCCTTTGATTTGTTACTTAGCTTTCTTTATCTTTTTTGATAATATTCAGATTTCTATATGAGTTTCAGACATGGCTATTGCACAGACATTATTTTAAACACTATTAATCATACTGAAACAACATCATAGGAGCCTGCATTGTTCTACAAACACAGGCTGGCATTGACAGGCGTCTTACTGAAGATTTCTATTGCTTTTCATCTACTTTCATTTAAAAAATGGGAAAACAAAAGGAAAAGTCTGGTCTTTTAAAACAGTTGTATGATGGCTTATTCCTATTAATTTTGACTGTTGGGTACAGGTATTTGTAAGAAAGTTGTTACTCTCTTGCATGCTCAATGTACTTAATTTTCATCTTATCATAAGTAAGTCTTTTAACCCTTAAATACCTGAGTCTGCTAATAAATGCACATAGGCTTGGGATTTGCACATGGAGTGAGCCAAGGGGGATCACAAAGAAGGCCTCACAACAGGGAGGGTCACTGTAGCAGAGGTCAGTTTTGGGAAGGAGGATATGTTTTCTTCTTCTCTTTCCTCCTCTCCCGTGTTTGTTTTTATATTGTTTCCAGAAGAGCTTCCCATAAAGACGTTACTTGAGTTTGAAATGAAGCTTCTGTTAGCTCACCAGACAAAGCTTTCCCCAAGATCTTGTTTAATATGGATTAGAACCAAAAGTAGACTTTTAAAGGCATTTCAAGTAGAATAATAATAATCTTGAAAGGATTGTGAGTGAAAAACTCTCCACCCTCTCCCTGGTGAATAAATTGGCCATTTAATGCTTAAGAGAGACCAGAGAGCTTTTCTGGATTAGAAACTTGTTTTTTCTAGCTCACTGCCTAGAAGCTAATTTGGCTTTAGGTCCAAAAAACCCAACAAAACCCCCAACTTCACCACGTTTTTTCTCTTGTTAAACTCAATCTGTCAGGAGTATTTTTTTCCTTACAACGCTAAATGTACAACCCCAACTGGTTGTACAATGCTATAAGTAATTGAGCTGGCTTGAGCAAAACAGTGAGAAAATACGCTCATAAAATGTCACTTCTGGAAGCCTGTGAAAAGGAGATAACACAGAGCAGGGAAATGTTCACCCAATTTGGTGACAGAAGTCACTGTTTCCTGTCACCTCAGTGTCTGAGCACCTCTCAGACACTGAACATCTGAAGCTTTTGGAGTCAGGAGTAGACCCCAGGGGAGCAGCCACCAGTGCTTTCATCTCTGACACTTAACACAGTTTGAAACACAGATGTACGTGGAAATGGGCTGCTGCTTTGGTCAATATCAGGCACTGAGGGAGGATGAAAACCTGACAGTGACAGTGGTGCATGTCTGGGAAATCCTGTGTTTACCACCAGGACGTCACTGATGGTACCCAGGGTGGCTGTTGCCCAGCGCTGTACCTGACACAGAGCCTGGATCAGATACAGGAGCTCAAAAGAGGGATGGAGAGGGTTGTCCAGCTCAGCAGCACTTCCTTTTGCAGGACTCTGTCCTCCCTGCCAGGTCCTGGTCCCCTGGGAGCCTACACCATTGCTGACTGCTTCTGTTGGGTGGTTTGGCTGTGCCCACCCAGTTTTGAAGGCTGTCCCCCTCTGTGATGCCTGTAACCCCTGAGGATGCCGTGGTTGCAGCTTGGGGAGTGGCAGGAGATGGAGGATCAGGCTTTCAGATTGCAAGGTTGCTACTCAGACCTAACAACTGGAGAGCTGTGCCAGGGCCCCTGAGGGGCCAGCTGCTGCTTCTGCACTGGGTACAGAATTCCCATCCCGTGGGCTATGCCATTGCCTGGCACTTCAGAAGGAGCTCAGAGGTTTGCCGCCCACCTGTTGCTGCCAGCGTGGGTTTTGTTTTATGCACGCACAGGCTGTGTGCAAGCAGAGCATTGCTGTGTACCTGACACAGCAGGGATGTGCCTCCTCTGCCTCAGCAATGGACAGGGCTACTTTTAGCCCCTGCTCTAAATTTAATTGGTTCAGAGTAGTTAACAGCCATAGGGTGGTGCTTTGAAGGATTTTCTAGAAATGCCCACAAATGCCTCACTGCCTCTGGAAGTTAGCAATGCTTTGTTCCTGGCTCTCACCTCAGCCTCGAAGGTATAGCTTGCAGGGGGACAGCACATCGCCCACTGAAGTTTGGGCTCACCCCATGAAATTAGCATCAAAAGCCCCATCTGACCCTGGAGGTTGAGTAAGACATGAGGAGGGAGGTGTTGGTGGCTGCACTGTGCCCCTTGAGGCCTGGACCAGGGTCAAGGCAGGCAGCCAAATGCTTTTTTCAGTTTGACAGCAGGATGGTGGTTACTCTTTACATCATCACATACTTGTATAAATGTCCAACTGCTAAATATGTCTGGTTTTGTTCTATTTCTGTTCACTCTCCTCAGAGCAGACGATAGGTGTTCACCTCTCTCCACAGTCAATGTGAGCAGAGACAGCTCAGCCCCCCTGAGAGAGGTAATAAACTTCTGAGCTGTGGTTACTCCTCCCATGCTTGCCAGGCAAGCTCAATACAGCTTTCTTCCCTATTTAACAAAACTTTGCATGATTTGTGGCTGCAGTCAGTTAGACTGAATTGAAAAATGAAGAAGTTGTGAGTCTATGTTCCTCACAATCCCTGACATCTTCCCATTTTATTAGTGCTTCCATATGAAACCATCATGAGCTTGTTTTAAGGTGATTGCTATAGATTATTTATGTGGTATGGAGAGACATTTTGTAGAAGCAGTGTGATGGGACACATCGGCCTGAGCAGAGAGCCTTGTTCTCCTCTTGTACCAAGTGAATGGCTTTGAAAATACAAGATATAACCAGGCTCAGGGTGGGTAGCAAGTGCTTGTTCTGGGGCTCAGCACCATGGCAGGCCCCAGGTAGGGTGGGATGGAGGGGATCCTCACCCTCAGTGGTCCCATACCCTGTGTCTGAACTCCAGGAGCTGTGAAAGGTGTATGACCTCATGCTCTGCTCTGGCCTTGCTGATGCAGGGCTTTCTCCCTGGTGGCTCAGCCCCACAAGGGAACTGCCTGAGCTTTGGCTCCCACAATATTTGTGCTTCATTACCAGTTTCTTGCTTTCCATTATTATCTCCCAATAGCAACAGTTGTGATAATGAGGAATTGCTTGTGAACAATGCTACTGATCCCAGTGCTGCTCCCACACATCACCCTGTCCCATAGCCTCCCCAAGAACCTGCTGGCAGACACTGTTCCAGGAGCCCTGGCATATACCTGTCTGCAGTATTGCAGGAAATTATGTGTTTGAGGGAAATAAGGGTAAGAACTTCAGGAAAGGAATCAAAACATGGTCAGAAGAGCAAAACTCTAGCAGTGGTGCTCTGTGAAGGAAGACACAAGACACAGGCTGGTCTTGCAGGAGCTGGAAAAGGCAGAGCTGTCTCAGCAGAGACTTCTGTTTGGTGTCTTACTGTGGTCTGAAATATTTTCTTCTCTGTCAGTAGTTGAAAATCATGTTGCCTGTGAAGGAGCCAGCTGAGAAACTTCAAACTACCATGTTTTACTAAATATTAGTATTCTGTCATTTCAGAGCAGAGAGAAGAGCTGCCAGGGAGCAGCCATGTAGTGCCTGTTTGCAGGTGGTGTGGCTGGCTTGGTTAGCAAGGCTCCAGCTTGCACACCTTTGGCCCATCAGCTGGGGAAAGAGGAGGAGGTGATATGGAGGATGAAAACCTGAGTGTGGGAGGGTGTGCATTTAACTCAATCCTTATCTCCATCTCTGGAATTTCCTTTGCAAAGATAACTGCTAGCACAAGATAGGGGGAATGTGTGCTCATGGACAGGGCGGCTACTGGAAGGAGCTTGGGCCATTTTTATAATATTTCTTAAAAAAAAGGCACCAGAGTGCTTGAATTTCAGGAAGACCAGAAGGAAGAAGGAAAGGAGCTCTGGTCTCTTCTACTCCTGCTCCCCACCTTGAGTGTGTCCGGTCTGCTAATCCATGTGAAGTCTTGCTCTCCCCTCAAGCAGTGCCCAGAGATTTCCAAGAAGGATTATGGCTTTATTGGACTGGCTTACAAAGTCCAAACAGCGTGGATCCTCTGCCTGGCTTTGGGGCAATTGTGGAAAATGAGAATGGAAGCGGCTGACGAAGCCTGGTATTCAGTGGGACCCCCTCAGACATGAGCCTCAGGGCCACGGTGGTGAGGAAGCAGGATCCCAGGGAAAAGAGTTTGCAAATTTTCTTGTCCTGAGAAATTCATGTGGCAGCACTGGAGAAAAGAAAACTTAAAACTAACACTGAAAAACAACAGAAAAAGATAAGAGATGGGGACAGCCACAAGGAAGGCAACTATTGTAGAAAATGGTAGAGGAGATGCAATTCTGCAATGCAGTGTAGGCAAAGTGTGGTCATGTAATGCCTTGCTCTATCCATCTGCGATTGATCTAGGATACTTACAAAGTGGAAGCTTTCCCAGTTTCTGCTAGGAAGGAAACACCAGTAGTAATTCGGCTGAAGAAACAGAATAAAACAAAATAATCCCTCTTTTTCCCCAGGGCCTGGTGTGGGAAAGGAGTACGACTGGATCTCGCTCAAGGGTTTTAGAAGGAAAGGAGTATGGAAAATACTATATCCTTTAAAGGAATTACTTGTGTCTCAGCTTCACTGAAATGCTAGAGGTCACTGAACCCCGAAGAGGGAGATGTGGCAATATGTGGGGGAGCAGGTACTGTGGGGCTCTGTTGGTAGGGGTTGTCTCCTGTTTTAATAATTTTTTTCTGGTGGAGTTACATGAGACCAGAGTGTTTTGCTGTAACAAAATATCAGTGATTGATTTATTGATGTTTTCAGTGTTAAAACTTCATCTTGAAGATTTTTTTTCCTCGTTTCTTTAGCTGTGTGTGCCAACAGGTATAGCTGGGGGGGACCAAGTTCCTGGCATGCCCTTGAGCTTGCTGTGCAATGAAAGAGCTTCTTGATAGATGCCAGACAAAAGGACCAATAAAATAATCTATCGTAATCCTTTTATGGTCAGTGAAATTTGCCAGTAACTGCTGAGCAAAACATAATATGCCTGAATAAAACTGTCACGTGAAGTCTTGAAATCACGATTGGGAATTGAAGAATCTACTGTGTGCCCAGGAAAGCTGGTTCAGTGCATAACTACCACTGGTGAGAAATATTTTCCTTCTGAAACCCATGTTCTGATGACTGCTCAGAGCTGTAAGATCTTATTCCTTTTTTTCCCCATCAGCTGATTACAGCATTTCTTGGTCAGGGTGGTTACCTGGCTGCTCCCCAGCTCTCTCTCAGTAGCAGTGAATAGGACAGCTTGCTCCAGCTTCTTGCCCCAGGGCAGGCTTGTAAGCCTCTGGTCTGCCCTGGAACTGTCTTTTGAACTGCTCCCACATCTTCAATGCCCTCTCCACCCTTTGTTGTTAGGACTGGGCACAGTGAGTGGGTTTGGTTTGAGATAATGACAAGGCATTTAGATATCCAGACACCTCATATCAGATGACTTGACTCAGTTGCCTAAATATGGATATTGGTGTCATTTGAGAGGCTTCAGGGGGCACAGATGTGTGGCTGGCAGGAGTGGCCCAGAAGGTGTGAAAGGCCTTTGGGGATCAGGGAGGTCAGGCAGGATGCTTTAGAATGTCTCAGTGCCTACACACCCACCCACCTACTTTTGGGTGTCTGGATCTTGAGCTGACCTCCCTGGAGCTGCCCCATGGATGCTCTCCCACACAATGCAGGAGGGAAGCAGTCATGCCTCCATCCGTGATCCCTCTGCTGATGGAACAGAAGACCTGGTGTGCTCCCTTGACCATGGATTAGCCTGGGAGGCTGTTGATGGAGCTGCTATGAATCATCACTCAGGAGACCCTCTGTAGTGGATAGACCCTGGTCACATACCAGGTATCCACTAAAGCTGTTCTCTCACTCTCCCTCTGCAACTGGACAGAGAAGAGAGAAAAAAAACAGCTAAGAATTCATGAGTAGAGATAAGGGCTGGGAGAGGTCAGTGACTGATTACCTTCACGGGCAAAACAAGACTCAAAGTGGGGAGAGTACTTATATTTATTACTAACAGGATAAGAGCCAAAGAGTGAGAAGTAAAACAGTCTTAAAAACACCTTCTTCCCACCCCTCCTTCCTTCCATGTTCTCCCTCTTCCCCTCAGCGGTGTAGGGGGATGGGGAATGGGGGTTGTGGTCAGTTGTTGTTTCTGCCACTGGCCAGGGAGAGGAGTCCTTCCTTCCCTGCTCCTGTGGGGTCTCTCCCCCAGGAGACAGTCCTTGATGGACCTCTCCAGAGCGAGTCCATCCCTTGGGCAGCAGTTCTTCCCAAACTGCTGTCCTGTGGGTCACTCCTCCATGGGGTGCAGTCCTTCATGAATGAACTGTACCGACGTGGGTGGGGCCATAAGTCCTACCCAGGAAAAACCTGCTCCAGTGTGAGCTTCCCTCTCCACGGGCTGCAGGTCTCTGGCAGGACCCTGCTCCATCTTGGGCCTCCCACAGGGTCACAGCCTCCTTCAGGCATCCACCTGCTCCAGCAAGGGCTCCTCCATGGGCTGCAGGTGGGTCTCTGCACCCCAATGGTCCTCCATGGGCTGCAGGGGCACAGCTGCCCCACCATGGTCTGTACCATGTAAAAGTGGCCACTTTTACACTCATTATTTACCACCCACCACATCTACCATGTGAGAACTTTGCAGACACCTCAAGACACTGAGCTGGTAATGATATGCCCCTACAGTGACTTTCTAAAATCTATCAGTTAACCAGTTTTAATCCTCTCAATGTCACAAAGCAGTGAATCAAATATGCTCTTATAAAGCAAGAGATTTTTTTTTTTATCAGCCTGACTGTACTGCCAAAAGGATAATGGATGCCAATCTTTTTTTTTTGTCACCTTCATTCCCATTCTAAGCCATTTAATATCAGACCTGCATCAATTTATTCACCTTTGAATACATGTTCAACACAAACCCACTTTTCTGTGTTTTCATGGTCCCCTGAGTGCTGCAGACACTTGCCTCTACATTTTTCTAATTTCCATTATACCTCTTTTTCCCCCTGGTTACAGCTCCTAGGGCCAATTACTTCTTTCATATGTAGGTGTATTCCTAACTGATCTTTCACTTTCTTGAATGTATATGGGATCTTTTCTACTGCTGCCTGTTTGTGCACAGGGGCTGACCAGGTAAACAGTACATTGCACTGTGTCCTATCACCACAGGGTCACTGCCAGATCCCACAATGAAACTTGCCCTGGCAGAGCAACAAGACAGGGCATGGAAGCCGCCTGCTTTTCCCAGTCCCTTCTTTGGCTTAATTGTAATTGAACCCTGACAAATACTGAACCTTCAGAGAAGTGTCTGGCAGATACCACAGGAAAATGTGCAATGATAAGTCTCCCTGTTTTCTCTGCCCTGCTGGATGAGTGTAGATGTTATGGGCATCTGGAGCAGAACGGGGCCAAAATGTTGTACTATCCCAAAGGTGGGAGGCAGGATCCTTTCTCAGTCCTTTCACGTCAATCTTGACTAGGTGATTTCCTGGGGTAGGAATGCCAGGGTACACCAGGAAGTCTGGTGGTAGGAGGTGTCCACTTAGTTGAAGATAATCTGCATTTTCCAGAGGTTAAAAAAAATCTCTGCTGGGGAAAAAAAGGTCATTAAGAGTAGACAGAGCAGGGATCGAGGATACATAGGACTTCCCTGTAGATGAGTAAGGTCTGGGTGATAACCAAACTGCCCACTGCTGCCCAAGTTAAGAAAAATGATTTGCAGTCTTGTCTTTGTCTCTTCAATTATTGTCTTTCATGTTTTGAGGGTGGTTTTCTTTGGAACCATTCAGAAGTACATGGGTCCCCTGGCTGCTTTGCTAAGATGGCAAGGTTGTTTTCTGGACCAAGAGGGAAAGGGCAGCTGCATGTTTGCTGTGTGTCTGCTGTAGCAATGAGGAGATACCCCAGAAATGCTGCTGTGTAAGAGCCCTGCTCCACATAAACAATGGGCCTGCCCAGAAATGAAGGACCTGGGCCTGCAGCCTTGAACAGGCAGTTTTGGATGAGTAAGTGCTGAGGAATGTAACCCCCAGGAAACTTCACTGTTCTGTGGTGACTGACAGGCTGCTAGAGCTGGAACTGTCCATATCTGACAGGAGATCAGCCACAGCCTCCAGAACCAGGGCACAGGAACTGAGACCAAAACCTGCCTGAGGCAAGTAAACGGTGGAGCGCTGCAGGAAACAAGAAGGTGGTTCCAGCAGTGACAACCTTCTTGAGCCCAGGTATGAATGCAGTTTTGGAAACTGCTACTCCAGCTCCACAACATGCTCATAGATCCTGAGGAAGGTACCAAAATCAGTGGTGCTCTTCTGTATTACTGACTGCTGATGACCAGCAAGGGCAGCTGATTGGAAAGCTTCATTTTTCCAGTTCTTGAAAGTCTTTTAATGCTGGATCATCCACCTGGCACTTGTGGGCCTGCCTGTGTCTGCAGTATTATGCCCAGTTTCATGAACAGCAAAGAAACATGTCCAGTTACACCATTATAATGCCATATGTGGTCACATATTACCTGCAGATTTTGTCCTGAGAGTTTTAAATATTGGGTAAGGACCTTGAAAGGCAAGAAATGCAGTTTAAAAAAATTAAAGATGGGGGGATGCCAACCATGTGAGGGCTTTGCTTTCCAACAGCCACTTGTTATCTCCGGAGAGGCTGATCATCAGGTAAGCAGGTGAGTAATGATGGTGCTCTCAGACCTGCAAATTAATGAGCTGCATCAGGAAATGTGATATCCTGCTAGAATCATGCTAACAAAAATTTGTTTTGTTCTGCTCTAGATTTCTCAGTGAAACAGCCTGTTAAAGCACTTTGACTCAACAGGTAGAGCCCTGCAGCTCTGTTTTCGCAGTTATAAATCTTGCAATAAGTGGAGGGCAACCACCTCTAAAGCGGGAAGGAAGATATTGGGGCAAATTTTTAATTCAAATTGTTGAAGTTTTGGTCTAAGTTCTGGAGGGATGCAGAGCATCCTTCTCAGCACAACTGGGTGAGCATGCGAGGAAATGCTGAGGGCTACCTCCAAACCTGCTGGAGAAAGCGGAGGTTGTTGAGACCATCACTTACCATCTTGGAGATGTTGGCTGATGGCCTCCCCCTGCTCACCTACCCTGTCTCAGCTTATATTTAGAGTATTTAGATTTCTTCTTGCTGCATACAGAACTCGGGCCTAAGCAGGGAACCTTCAGCATGATGCAAATATCAACCCTGTCAGACTGAGCAGTGGGTGAGGATTTCAGGATTTGGTATGGATGAATGTGGCTGGATGAGGCCATACAAACAAATCACCTTCTTCAAATCAGGGGAAAAGCACCATCAAACACTGAGTCCTCAGCTAGCGATGAGTCAGTTATCCTCACTGACTTTCATCACACCAGTTGCTGCAGTGCTGGGAGGCAGTCAGTGACCTGGAGGCACTGTCTACCTGTCCTGTAGGCAATCTGTATTAAAATGGAAGAAAACCAGCCCTCTGAACAAGGACAACACTGCCCTGACCATTACCCAAGGCCAGCAGGTTGGCCAGCTGAGAGCCAAGACAATACCACCAGGATGAAGCAGAGGTGTGATGGGGATATGAGATCTGGGGGCTGTGAGCTGTGCCTGGTGGGAAGGGGCTTTGCCATGCTGGCACTGAGGTTGTTGTACCACAACAGCAGTACCTGGGACAGAGGATGTTGCCAAGCTCCATCTGCAGCTGATGAGACAGACACCCACCAGACCCAGGTGGGTGCTGGGACACAAGGGTAGGCAGTCTGGAGAGAGACCTGTAAACAGTGTGATTGCACAACACCCCACACCCGCCTGCCTCACCCAAGTGCCCCAGGCTGCTCTTACTTCCACCTGAGTGTTTGAATTCCTGTGAACAAAGAAGGCGAGAAATTAACTCAAGTTTGGGGTTGGGGTTGCTTTTTTAATAAACACACAGTACTCAGAAGTAGTGGCCAGAAGTCATGAGAGCAGAACATCCTTTCACACAACCAAAGAGAGGGCACAAGCTAGCTGACAGCCCTGGTGAGATGCCGAGTACCTCGAAGCAGGGCAGCAGCCTACTGCCTTGAACCCAGCAAAGAAGTTGCCTTGAAAATGCTGGTCCCAAAAGGCAGTTGCATTGTGGAGGAGGATGCACATGAAGGAGGAACAAATGCAATTGAATTAAACTGCTGCAATAAGAAAATTCAGTGTGGACACTCATTTCCAAAAGCCAGCAGCACAGAGTTGCAAAATGCTTCCTCACAGACCCTCTCCATGCTCTCCCTGGTGTTTCTCTCCTTGCAGAGCCATTGTCCCCGGGGCAGGGCTTTGATCCCCTGCTCTGGGCTTCTGGGAACAGCAGCTGAACCACAGAGATAGCACAGCCCTTGCAATGTGACAGCCCTTGGCCACAGCCCAGGGTGGTGGCTCTGGGGTCCTTTATTGGGGTGGGAGGGTAAATGAGTTTGGCTGGGGTGGGGAGGGTGCTGCTGCAGCTCTCTGACAACTCTCCTAGCAGCTGTAGAGGTGGCATGAGATAAGAGGATGTTACATGGACACTGGTGAGCTGTTTGGGAGCTGCCTGGTGCTCCTGCCTCTGGCACCTGCTTCCTGGGACAGAGCAGGAGCATGTCTGTGCCTGTTCAGGCTGCCTACTAGGATGGGGTTTTGTGGTTCTCACTCTCCAGAGATGGAGATGTGTATTTAGATATGTATATTGGGATGTATATTTAGCACAGAAGGTCCCACAGAACATCTCCTGGGTGGGGGCCTGCACTAGTCCAAGGTCCTAAATAGGACCAATAAAAGTCATAAGTCTAATCTCTCTCTCAGAAATGTTGGCCATTTCTGATAAGTTGCAACTGAGGAGAGCTTAGGGCCAAATTTGTGACCTTGACATTGACCTGCTAAAATGAATAAATAATCAATTTGAGTTTACAGTGTCAAAAGTGATTTTTCTCATTTTTCTTCCAAATCCACTCATTACAGCAGTAAATTTAACACAGTACCATTATACAGTTCTGCTGCTCTCCTGCTCCTGACTCTCCTCCAGCCAAGCACAGTGCAAAGCTGGGACAAACAACTCATATGATCATCCAAGACCACTGTACACCCCACATAACAGAAGAGCCTCCAAGTCTCATGGAGCTCCTGGTTTCATTAAAATTGCTTCAGGGAAAACATTTTAGTTGACAGAAACAGATCGTTTGTGGAGTTGGATGAGAAAAACTATGTTGTTCAAAAAAGGCAAATTAATTAATATGAAATAAATGCTGACTTTTTAAAGATTATGAATATTCCCCTCTTCTTCATCCCTGTGTTCTCCCTTCCCTGTGCTATTTATTTAAAACGTGGAACCAGGTGGCACACGGAGTCAGTTTCTCCAGGAAGCCAACTTCTACCTCCAAATGTAGGACTGTGGCATCTGTATGTATCCAAACGCAGGGATCAGTGTTGAAAGTGAGTATGAATAGGTAGGTAGGAGGGACCAGAGAGAAGGGGAGAGCAAGGCAGAGGCGGGGAGAGCAAGGCAGAGGCAGGGACAACGTGGTATTTCCAAGATCTGCACCCCAAAACCAGGTTATGGCTGTTCTCGTATCCGGAAACAAGTTTTGGATTTTGCAAACGCCCCCGAATCATTCCCAAA
>NW_021938895.1:11738235-11850486 GCF_001715985.3 Manacus vitellinus | reverse complement strand
CCCCCCGAGGCACCGTTTCTTATCTCTCCTGGCAATGTCTTAGGTGGACCTTTCCAAAGACATCCAGCACTGGGAGTCCCTGAAGCCTGAGGAGAAGTACTTCATTTCTCACGTCCTCGCCTTCTTTGCTGCCAGTGATGGCATTGTCAATGAGAACTTGGTGAGTGTACAGAAACAGTCCTGACAGGAATACCATTTTGGGAGGATAACCAGATAATTCCATGTTCAGCACTTGCTGCTGTGGGTGATCCAGGTCGTTTGCTGGATCATGGGAGTGTTACAGCATTACTACGCATACTGCTGTCCTATGTTAATTAGCAAATTGGTGTTGGTTTTGTAATCCACGAGTTTGTCCACTCCCCATGGGGCCCTGAGTGTTGCCTTACAGTAACACTTGCCTGGCTCAGAGCCCTTGTTCTGCTTCCACCCTCTCAGTACTCTTCTCCCTAGTAAGGGATAAGTAAAACAAAGAAATTTTTCCATTTCTCTTGGGACCAAAGAATGCCTCATGACTTGGAGCTGTGAGGGGTTACTGCTCTGCATATTACTGTTAATGATCCACATGTCTGGAATTAATCTGAAGGTTTTGTGAGCTAACCAAGAACTGGTCTACACGGCATCAGTGCCTCAAACCTGCAGCTTATAAATGCTTATGCAAACACTCATTTATTTCCTCTAGGTGGAGCGGTTCAGTCAAGAAGTACAAGTTACAGAAGCTCGTTGTTTCTATGGCTTCCAGATTGCCATGGAAAATATACATTCAGAAATGTACAGTCTTCTTATTGACACCTACATTAAGGATTCTAGAGAGAGGTTTGTATTGCTTGATGATGAAAAGTTCAAAACTTGCTAAATATTCAGATTTAAATGCTGCATATCAGTCGTTCTCTGACTTTCAGGCTAATTTTAGGGTGTAAACTAAACTTATATAAAATACCACTGCTGCTTAAGAGCAGTTTTACTTCAGAATATCTTTTTGGTCTCAAGTGCAAGAACATGCTCAGGTTAAGAGCGAAACTGAAACCACTCAATACTGAAATGTAGGAATGAAACTACGTAAAAGGTGGAGCATTCAAAGAAGGGGAGTATGTTAAACTACAGTAAGTGCTCATGTGGAGGACCCCTGCACCTAGTAGGTAGCTATGTAGGAAAGTTTCTCTGAGAATGCTATCCCTTCTATTAAAATATTATTTCTAAACCTCAGTGCATTTATTGAACAGCTAAGCACTTAAACATTGCATGTGCTGCTCTTACCACACTATTTTGCTTGGGGGAAGAAAGGCATGTTGCATTTGCTGAAGAGTGGCCTTTGGTCTTGATTAAAAGTAAAATGATACTGTAAAATTTTCATAATGGGATTACTCAATTGAAAAATTGTGTCTTAAAACTAACAGTTTGGAGCAGTCCAGGCTGAGTTGTTCTGGTGTTGCCAAATCAACACCCTGTCGAGTGAAATGTCACGTGGTATTGCAGTGCTATTTGCAGTTTAGATATATTGCTACTACTTGGAAATTTGGCCATGTCATTTCTACTCTTGAGATGCTAAATTCCAGCAAGAATTCCTTGCATGAGAGGCCTGGTGCCTTGGCACTGGAAAGTGGAGCCTGGTTAATCTGTAGTTTTTGAAAGCTTCATTCAAGTGCAACACTTTGTGAAACAGTTCTCCCCTTGATATGGTCACGGGAATTCATGTGAACTGGTGTTGATGTGATGGGTAGGTGAAGAAAAGGTAGTTAATTGGATCAAATAAAGCTAGATTTGTGCCAAGTAAGATGGGGAAGGAGAAGGATGAAGGTGCAGAGAATGTTTGAGTGGTCAGATTGTTCATGGCAGTGAATGCTGATTCTGCTGGTTGTGCCTATGTCCATCCTAATGAGTTTTATCTTTCTCAGGGAATTTCTTTTTAATGCTATTGAAACATTGCCATGTGTTAAAAAGAAGGCTGACTGGGCCATGTGCTGGATTGGGGACAAGAAAGCAACGTACGGTGAGTTCATCTATTGGAAGCAAAGTGAAATTCCTTCCCTAAAGATGGAGGAACCACCGTTTCTCCAGACTTCACAATTCATAGGGATGGATTATTGTTGTCACAGGGAGAGTCCATGCTCTTCAGTATAAGATAGTGATAAAATTCTGGAAATGAAGAAACTACTTCATCTTCAAATGAGCTACTGACAGGAATTTTTGTAAAATTGCTGGCATCATGATTAATAAGGTCATGTGGCAATCATCGTATGCCTGACTATATGATCAAATTGTAAATTGCTGTCACATCTAGAGCTGCACTGGCCATCTGTAGCCAGCAGACGTGTCTGGTTGGAGGCTGTAGCTCCTTAGCCTTGCTAATTGCTGCTGTCTTACTTGAAAGGTGAGATGAGATGGTACAGATCATTATTTCACTAGCATTAAAGCATTCTTCATGGCCGAGGTTCCTTGCTTAATCAAAGATGAGCAGACACTGGCTTAAATCAGCTGCCAAAATGACTGCTTTTTCAGTGAGCTGTCTGGAAAAGGGTGATATTGATGGTTAACCCAGGGGGAAGGAGCCTTGGCTTCAGCTATTTAGTAGCCACTCTGTTTAGTTCTTACTTCCACTCATATTTGTTTTGTTTAATGACTAGAAATCCTTACTGTAATAGTTTTTAGGACAGGCCATAGCTAACTTAAGCAGAAGCAACTTCATTCACCTTGCAGGATGCAGTTCATTGGTCTATTTGCAACTTCTGGGTATTTATTAATCCTGCTAAGTTTTCTGTGAGTAAATATTATCAATCTTCTCTTAACAGGAGAACGTGTAGTTGCCTTTGCAGCTGTGGAAGGAATCTTCTTTTCTGGCTCGTTTGCATCAATTTTTTGGCTGAAGAAAAGAGGATTAATGCCTGGACTCACTTTTTCTAATGAACTCATCAGTAGAGATGAGGTATGAGTCAAATTCTAGCAGTTTAAGATCGTAATGTGCCACAAGTAGCTCAAAGGAATGATACTATTGGAGTATATTTAGAAACAGGCAGTAAGGCTCACTAAAGTGTGCAAACGTGTCATTGTGAATCTTGCAGCAGGGAATGGATGAACTTGACATTTTACTTCCTTTGAAGTAGTTTAGGTGTTCTTACCAACTCTTGCAGTTGTTGCACCTGACTGTTTGGAGCAGGTGCAGCTCATATTGGCTGAACTTGCTCCTGTGATGCCTTCTGGTGATGCAGAAAGTTGTCTGTAGGCAACACTAAATAATGTGGCAAGGGCAAAGGTGATGCCACTTACTCTGTTCCTGACATAATTTTCTGAAACTTCCTTCCAGGGTTTGCACTGTGATTTTGCCTGCCTCATGTTCAAGCACCTGATACACAAACCATCAGAGGAGAGAGTAAGGGAAATCATTATGAATGCTGTTCTCATAGAGCAGGTAATTGTCTGCCCCTTGTTTAGAAACTTGATTGCAATTAAACAAAGCAGGAAAGCTGTTGGGCATAAAATTAACTTGACTAGCATAGAGTACATGCCAGTGCTGTATGTGAAATGCTTGTTATCTGCAGGAATTCTTGACGGAGGCACTGCCTGTGAAGCTGATCGGCATGAACTGCACTTTAATGAAACAGTACATAGAGTTTGTGGCAGACCGGCTGATGTTGGAACTGGGATTTAACAAGGTAATGCTCTAATCCATAATACACAGAACATTTCATGGGGAAAAGGTAATATTAAGTTTAATTTCCTTCAGAAATGCAAATTGGCTGCAGCAATATTAGTTTAACTTGTGAAATCATTGAACAGTCCCGCTGCTAGGTCCTATGTGGAGACCCACAGAAGGAAGAGCAAAAGGGTGCTATGGAAAAAGAGTGTTATGAGTAGCTGTGCTTCTGTCAGCTGCAGCTAAAACACAGAAACAAATATGGTAGAGAAGGCTTGGGGCTGAGATTTTTGTTCACTACATAGTGAGCTTGTTGATGCTGCCATTAGACTCCTTCCAGCTGGTCTGTAATGCTCAAGATGTGAGCATCAGCAGTGACTATAGAATTACTTGTGTGTTTCAGATATACAAAGCAGAGAATCCTTTTGACTTCATGGAGAACATATCTTTGGAAGGCAAGACCAATTTCTTTGAGAAGCGAGTAGGTGAATATCAGAGGATGGGAGTCATGTCAAAGCCCACAGACAACTCTTTCACCCTGGATGCAGAATTTTAGATGAACTGAGACCATATGTGTTAATGTACATAACACCCTGTTTACAGGGAATCATTCAATATATTGAGTCACAGTGTGACTTGATTTCATTACTAAAATCCCATTCTTGTAAAGTATGGTGATATTGGTATATTTTAGGAGGCTGGTGTAGCTCCAACAGTAAAATCCCTTTTAGACTTTGCCAATGGTGCTGATGCGTAGAATGTTTAGATGTATCTTACAGTACATGCTATTCCATTTCATGAAAGATACAGGCACTTCATTCTGCAAGATGGGAGGTTGTGGGCACTGACCCCTGGCTTCTGCTGTTCTCATCATAAACAAAGGAACTGTTGTAAATTTGTCAAATAGTCTGTAGAAAATTCTGGAGGCAACTACATGATCTCACTGCTTTCTTAGCAGGTTTTAAGTTTACCTTTTTTTTACTATTGTTTTAATAGTTTGTACATAACCTTGGCACTTTAATGTGTAAAATAAACAACTGTCTTGTAATACTCAACAATAGTAAAATGCAAGTAAAAATCTTTTTTCATGACTTGTGCTTCTTTCCTTCTTTTCTTGGTGCTGTAAATCAAACTATTTATCTTGAAATATATTGAAGAACAGGAAAACACTTGGTCTGGAAGGTAAAGAACTAAGTTGGATATTCTGGGTACTGAAAAATTAGATGCAGCTGGCTTCTGGACTTGATTTCTTCTTTAATATCTGGGAACAGTATTTCATGTAATAAAGAGGTGGTTGGATTCAGTGTTGTACTGGCTTCAGTGCTTCAATGGGCAAAGCTGTGTGCTGATTTCCTTTGAATCGCAGACTTTGTGAGGAAATGCAAGTTCTGCAGGAAATTGCTGCTAAGTCATGTGGTTGTTAGATGTCAAGTGAAGTTGTGCTTAGCTCTGACTTTCAGATAGACTGCACTTAACAGATGATGTTTCAGGGTAAATTCAGCTAATTCAGGCAGGGGCAGCATTTAAGCTGCATCATTCAATTTTTAATATATAACAGTGAAAACTGCTACAACGTGGTTACTCCCACAGTAAACACAGCAATAAGAGTGAGTATGCTTAATATAACTGGTGTAAGGTCTGTGAAGGAGGTCCCCATGATCTCAGATTAGAGTTCCTGCAAATGATCTGCAGTGAGATTAAATGACAGTGGGATAGACTAAAACTGGCTACTGCCTTGCTGTACAGTAGTTTATCCATGATCTAATCTAACATCCAGGAAGGACTGTTCTGCAAGTTTGCCTTTCTTTACTCAAGCATAGTTGATGTCAATAAAAAGCTTTACAAAACTCAAAGCATTTTCTTCCACAGGAAAGGATGCTGGAGCTTTTCTTGCTGCTCAAGTGCTCCCTCTTTTAAAGCACAGTAGTTGTGATGCTTCTTGGAGAGGTGCTGCCTTGGTATAAAATGAACTGCCTTGCTGGTCTTTGCTTCTTTCCTTTTGATTGCACTGAGGGTGATGGTGTGTGACTGTTCTTCCCCCAAGTCTGTGAAGCTAGCAGGATGCACATGCTTCCAAGGCTATCCTAGGGAGAAAAACCCCCCATAAATAATTAAAAAATCCCAAACCCTAAAGTCTGGAATTCAAAGTAGAAGATACAGGATTGTTAACAGACAAGGGCATTCTCTAATAATATCCTTGCAGCAGCAATGTTGGTAACAGGTCAGTGATTGCAGTGGTCTGAGAATAATGTATTAGGAACTGGAATAGGGATGTGCTAAATTGGACAGCCAGTCACATTATTTTGAAGCATTGAAACTTAATGCTTGTTTCCGCTTAAATATCAACATTTTGTTCTGAGCAAATTGTGCTTTGTGCTTTTTCTTGGCTTGCCTTAGTGAAAGCTTTGATCAAATTAGGTGATACAAAGCATCAGAACTCAGGGTGTTAAGGGGATGTTGCCTAGAGCACAAATGAGGCAGTAATAAAATACTGAATTTAGTCTGGACACAACTGATTTAGCAGCATTCAATTTATTTTCAAATCTGATAATTTATATACTTTGGTGATGTAGAAAAAGAGTAAGACTTCTGACCTATGAGTAGGGTCTATCTATGTTATAGCAATCTCTTCCCGTTTGATTCTTAGTATATGCCAAGGATCAATACATAGAAACAATTAGGGCAGAAAGCTTTAATCTTCTAATCCTGGGAGGTAGGAACTGGAACTGTATTTTCAACATAATATAGGAGGAATGCTCGGAATGGATGTGTGATGGCCAAGTAATAGTTTATAATGGGAGGTAGGAGGAATGTCCCTTTTAGCCAAGCATTGCTCTTATGGGGTAATAGATATTGCAGTTGTGGACACATTAGAGACAGATTAGACAGGAAATAGAAGTTATTCAACAAGAGAACTAGACTTGCTGTGGCTGCTGTTAATCTTATCCTCGTGCTGCTGGTGTCTAAATGCCTACTTAGTTTTGGTACATGTACTCACTATAATGCAAGTCAGTTTTTCATGTACAGTCTGGAGAAAAGCTATGCATCTGGTCCCACCTATTTTAGTTCTCCATTCCCACAAGGATTTAAATGTCTTGCTGTTGCTTGAACAGATTGTGTCCAAGCCTTGATGAAATATGTGTTTACTGAAAATGGATTACTTTCCAATTTGACTGAGATACCAGTTGTTTTGACACTTGATCCTCTTAAGCATTAAGGAGATAACTCTTTTATTTCTTTCCAAAAAATAAATTAATACTCCCCAAAATAAGTTTCAATAAAGATTTAACTGACCCTTTGGAATATGTTTTGGAATGGAGTTTGGAGAACCTGGAGAGATTTGAAGTGATGAAAGTGCAGATGTTTTTATCCATGTGTGAATTGGAACACCTGCCTGGTAGGGCTCTGCCACAGTAATTGCCATAAGTGGGAAATGATTAGGCTGGTAGAGGAAAAAATACTGAGGGGTAAGTAAAACTGGATGTATTTGGTGATGCAGTGCAAGTAAAACTGGATGTATTTGGTGATGCAGTGCTCTGATGTCTGTGGTAAATTTATGCAGAAGTGATCTCTAGCTATCCCCTGTGTTTTTTTATTGCTGTTAAACTGAATGGCTTTTAATAGCAGCAGATAAAATGAGAGAACAGTAATCTCAAGCATAATTTGTCATGCTATTTTTTTTTTAATTGTAATTTGTTAAAAAATTACATGGATCCAGGTAAGAAAGCTTCCATAACATTTTCACTTCGGGTTACATGTCAAACACTGAAAATCCTAGATAATGCAGAGGAGTTAGAGAAGCAACCTAATGTCAGCCTTGTCCTCAGGAAGCAACTGCAACATCAGAGTGTAATGACAAATGGAAAATCCCCAGATTTCTCAAATTTCCTGGGGGTGACTACAGCAGTTTGTGCCCAGAAGAGGTCAGAGAACAGTTGCAGCTGCTCATGCCTGCTGCAGGGCACAGCCAGCCTGTGAATCTGAAGACACTTTAACAGTCTGATGTGATCCCTGAAGGTAACCACTTCCTCTGCACCAGTCAATAATTGGAAACTTTGCCTGGCAGAAGCAGTAAGTGAACAGAGTTGTGCTCATTCCAAGCCTACTTTTCCCAGTCTGCCACAGCTTGTTTTATTTTAAGCTGTCGATTACCTCTTGGAGCTTTGGCCTCTCTTTGTGCATAATGCATTATGAGAAGTAAATGCTTTCATCAAGAAGGATTTGAGAGCTACAGAAAGCTAAGTCTTGTGTCCTGTTTGCTGATGGACAGCTAGTTTTTGGTTAGGAATTCATCACTTGGGACTGTTTCTGAGATCCTATGATCTGCACAGTCTTTTGGTTTCTGTGGTAAAACACTCTTTACAGGAAGAATGGTGAAAGGTTAAGCTAACAGGAAAAAAGTCTGTTATGTGTCAGATACTGGTTTTGCGTCTAAAGTTATGCCCAACTGATCTTTGAAATAATGATAATATTGCTGCTTCCTGAGTCTGCAGTGAAACAAGGGAAAGCTCTATCCCTTAGGGAGTATTGCAGACCCCAGTGATGAAATCTTAGACATCACTGATGAGCAGATAAATGGTGGTGTTTGGTCATCTGCTCTTAGATTCACCTGTGGGACATGGGGTGGGGTGAAGAATACCAGTTTTCATTCTACATCTGGTTGTTACTGGTGCTCTGCTGGTTATAAGCTGAGGAACCCGTGTTCCTGTCATGATCCAGAGGTAGGGCCAAGTGAACAGCAAACCCCAGTGCCTTGACTGGCCACCAGACCTGTTCCTTTGGCTCCTGCCTTTAGGTTTCTCCACACCACATTATGCTTTCAAATCTGAAGAAAAGGGTTTGAAGGTGAGTGCTTCACGCTTAAGAAGAAGGGGTTGTGTTGGAGCCCTTCCTGCTATGGATGCCTATCCATAAATAGGAATTTAAAATGTGTACCTTTTCTTCCCCCTGCTGTTAGTCTTTTTTTAAAATAACTTTCAAATATAAAGAGAGAAATGCCTTAGTGGAATGGTTTTGCAGTTCTTTCGAATAACCAAATTACTCCTGCCTTTTTCCTGGTTTTTGTACAGGGCGTAGTTTGTGCCACAGGTTATGTTGCTTTGTTCATTGGATGAAGATTACAGTGAATTGCTGGAAGATGCCTCAGCCATACAGCACATGGGAGCATTTGCCTGATGCTGACCACTTGTGTTGAGGTTTTCCTCTTGGCCTAAGGGTGAAAACCCTAGCGTTGGATACACACAGGTGCTTCTGAGATGTAGACTGGGGAAAAAAATATCCTGGGAATCCCAGACCAGTTTCTGCTACTAGTCACTGGTAAGTAATTCGTGTTTTCTAAGTATTGTAGGATTTAGCTGAAAGTAGGAAAGGGTTTGCAGTTCTTAGGTGTCCAAATCTTGAGAGTATTTGGCTTCCAAAAAAATATTTGAGCTGTATTTTGGTTCTATTTGGGATTAGGAGGTGCTACTATTTCTGTTATGAAGTGCTACTAATATAATCTGGGATGGTGTGGGCTCCCCCTTGGATCAGGCCTAGCAGAGAGTCGAGTTTAGTTTTTTGCTAGATTTTCATTTGACCAAGAATCTAGCAAATGGATTGTCAGGTAACTAGGACTGTTCATGGCATCCAAACGAATCGTGGGGTAACGAAGCCAGTCTGCTAAATCAGTCATATGAAGACTGAGGTGTTTGGCCCCAGAGGAAGGTGCTTGCAGATGGACTAATATTTAGGGAAATCAGTTCTTGCAGTCTGAATATGTTCTAGGTATATTTCTGGAAAAAGAGTACCTCCAGATCCGTGGCTCCAAAAATGCAGCATGGGCTACAGCACCAGGAGAGGACAGTGCAGTGACTCTGTTGCATTTGTTTCAAATTCCTACTTCACACTCATCTGCATCTTTGACAGATGAGCATTTACACAGCACTTACACAGCATTTTATTTCTTATTTTACTGGTCTTCTCTGACACCTTAAGTCACACTGCCAGGCATTTTTCCTATCTTCTCAGGTAGGGAGCTGCCTACCTTGCTTGTCCTCTCTGTCAGCTGTCAGAATCCAGCTCTTAGGTGCTCCCCAAGGTGTTACCCCAATGCTCTAGCTCAGAGGCATTTGTAAGTTCTTGTAGATCCAGGTCAGGCAACAGCAAACACCAAGCCTTGTGTTGTCCAGCGTCCTTCTGCAGCCTTGTGGGCTGCTCTACTGCCAGGAGCTGCAGCAGGTCTGCCTTCTGACCAGTGTTGGCCAAACCTTTCCTGCTTCCCTTTGGAAGATGTTACCTCATTAAAATGAAAATATTTTGTCAGCATTTATCATCAAAATACTCAACGAGCAAAATCCTGATGTGATTTAAAATCAAGATGAAGCATTTGGCTTCAGCAGCATTTTTTGTGGTGACTTCAGCACTTCTTTTGTCCTCCTTTTACGCAATGATTTTGGTTTGGTCCAGGAGTTTGCAGTAAGTATATTTAAGTGCTTCAGAGTGGATCTCCATCTTCCTGCCCCTGGATCTCTGCTCTGGGAGACATTGAAATGTGTTATTCTTGTTCAGGACACAAATAAATAGTAGTTGTGAGTTGCCACCTGCTTTAGTTTAATCTTGGTAATCTCTAAGTAGCAGAGACTATGTTGACAGCTGGATTTCCATATACCTCTCTATCTTCTTGGTATTTAATTGAATAATTTACCTCTTCTTGAATACATTTTTCAGGGTGACCTTCCAAAAAGAAAACCCAAAACCCCTTACATTTCCTTGCTTCAAAAGTTAACATTTAGCAGACAGCAGTGACTCGGCAGAGAAGCTGTGGAGCAATGAGCAATTGTAGGGTGAACATAAGGGGTTTGAGGTGGGGAGTGTATTAGAAAGGATCATTTTATGATAGGAAAATGTTAACTGGGCCAAGTTCAGTGTCTGTTCTGGCTGTAAATTTCTGTGATGCCACTCAAATGCAGTCTCAGCTGTAAGAAGGACTAAATGTAATTCACTCCTAAAAGGAATTGAAATATTAATTGTACATTGGATTTGGTAATAACTTTAAGCAGAACACACTGTAGGGTTATTGAAGGCTTAGCAATAACTTTGCTATTTCATTTACTGCTTGTGAAAATTGCATCTCATTCTACTGATATAACTATTGCAGTTACTCTTGATAATACTATAAATGCATACAGATATACAGACTTTGGAAAAGATATTCTGATACGACTTCATTGCAGTGTGTGAATAAGACTGGTAAATGTTGGGCAACCTACCAGGATTATTTTTAATACACATTTACATAAAATAGTTATCCCTTGTCAAATTGAAAAGCTATTTAATATGCTAAGTACATTAATTTTATGATAAGTTTTTAATATTGCCACCTTTCCATTATTTAGCTGTGATGCTGCATTTCCTGCTACTAAATCCCTGGGATTATATATGAAATAGTTGGATGGCTGGGTTGCATTCAAATTAATTAAAGTAGAAATGTTGCAAATAAAATGTTAAATATTCCTGTGTAGATATTCAAGAAACAGATGTGATTTCACCACTTTCATCCCCAAATAACACATGCAAAACCAGATTGAGACACATTTAAATATGCCTATACATTCAAGCATAGCTCTTCAGGCTCTCCAAGGGAGGGAATTTTGTGTGGCTTAAGGAAAGTTGTTCACCATGGTGGAATAGTTTTGTTTAGAGAAGGCATTTTGGAACAGGCTTTCCAAAAATGATCGTCATGCGACCGGTCCCAGTGGTTGTGTTGAGGTGCACAGGCAGGGGCTGGTTGGTGGGGTGCTGCTGTGTCCCCTGGGGTGGCATGTCTAGTTCTGGAGATCTCCAGGAGATGGGTGCTCCCATGACCTGCCACCCCCTCCTCTTACCTGTACACACACTGTTGCTCTGCTGGCTCAAATGTTATTGCTCTTTGAGTTAGGCCCCTGCCACAGCAGTTAATCAAAAACCTTCTTTTGGAGCAATTTGTGCTGTATCACTTTCCGTGTTGCAAGCAGTACATCTGGCTGTCACCAGGGGGGCTCCTTAGTAAAGAAAGCAACAGCTGCTCCAGCAGTTCAGGTGACATTGCCAAACACTGGCTGTTTAAGAAGTGCCAAGTGACTGTCACACCTGGGGGAGAGCTGGACTACAGGAGCTTTCCCTCCTTATGTGAATATGAGTACGGTCCACATTCATTTGTTTACTGAGTGCAGGGCAAGATTTGCACATGTGGAAATCCTGCTCTGCAGAAAATTTCGTAGCAGACTTGCTCCTTCAGTGTGGTACAGGCTACTGTGTTCCTCCAGGGAGCTGCCTGTTCTGCAGCACAGGTGCTTTTCTTACAACCTCACAGACATGGGACCACATGGAAGTGCATCATATGTGCTGATTCGCCAGGCAACACGACAGCTGAGGATGGGAATCGTTTTCTAGTAGATGTGTTTTAGTGAATGCCAGACTTCTGTTAGTGCTCTCTTGCGCCCATCTCTCTGGGTGCCCTTTCTGGTCATGGCTCTCCTTGCACCCTTCAGCAGATAAAAACAGTCCAAGCAGAAAGGTGGATTTAATGGGGTGTGATGAGAAGCGAGCAGAGAGGGGCTCTTCATTTTGTCCTACAGATCCTCTCTTTGGGGTTAGTTCTCAGTTCAGGGTAGTGTTAGTCAAAGAATAATTTATATTGGTGCAATCACACAGTGAATTGAGGATTGGGGGTTAAAGGTGGGTTTTATTAGGCCCAAACATGGGTGCATGCCTGCCCTCCCTATACACTGAACAAAGCACTTGGTGATACTTAACTCAGGTGGAAGGTGGGTGCATCTGACTTACCATGGAAACCATGTGTTGCTGTGCTGGTAGTTCATTTAAAATGGAGAGTGCCATAAACTGAAAGGTTACATCTTCCGACCTGCAGGGTGTTCCCTGTGCTGTGTTTAGCTGGGTGGCTTTGAGGACCAAACCTCTGTTCATACAGCTGCCAGCACAGAGTGATGCTGGGAATCTGGCTGCAGGGGATGGAGCTGGCTGCAGTGAGTACCCAACCTCAGCTCCTCCTGCTGCAGCCTTACCACATCTGAGCACAGCAGCATCTGCCTCTGAGTGTGACTTGCACCAACACCTCTCCAGGAAAAGTTCTCCAGCAGCGGGCACGTGCGCTTCAGAGGTGCCACAACGCCTGGTGTGAAAACTCAGTTTCCCTGGGCTTAGGTGAGCCCGTTAGGCTGTTTTATTTGGAGGTCAGTTGTGCCCTGTTTATCACATATTAAAAACATAGTAGATTTATCTCGCTTCCTATACATGCAAACAGGAAAAATCCAACCAAAAGTGCCATGGTAACGGGGTGAAGTGATGCGGTGCTGCAGGTACGGCACCTACAGCCGCTCTAGGTAATCACTGTGCTTTGTTGACAAAGCATGGGGTTGTGAGTCTTGCTCTAAATATTTGCCAGAAAGTTTGCTTGGGAACGGTGAATATTGTGACACAGGATAGCTAAAAATAGAATTCTCGCTGGTAATTTTTCGGTCTTTGGTTTCACAGTGTGAGATGTGATTTTCAGAAGAGCTGTACATCTGTGTTCCTCCCCTCCCCATTCAATCACAGCATCTTTGCAAATCAGGCCTTTTGTGCCTCCCAAAATCAAGTTCTTAAATAAAATAGAAGACAGAATGATGGAAAAAAATAGATCCTGAAGTCATAATGGAGCGTGTATATTAGAGGGGCTGTTAATGCCCCATGTGACATTTTAAAGTTCGCCAAAGGGAGATTGGAAAGGAAGTCCCACAGTTATGTAGGACTTGGGAACTAGGTTCAGAGGCTTTTCAAGTTGTTTGTGCCAAAGGGAGACAAAAACCTCATCAAGAGGAACAAGTGGGCTACCATGAACCACAAATAACTTGATCCTGCCTTTGCTGAAGTGAATGGTTCCACTCTGTATTGTCTGAGAGAGAAGGCTGTGAGGCTCTTGCAAACCCTACCCTAATTAATTGACTGCTGCCTTAATGCGTCCCAGGAGCTTGGGGTGATGCTCTGCTGTGTGCTGTGGGAGTCCACTTGATCCTGAAGCAAATCATGTTCGAGACCTCCTGAGATGTAAGTTAAAAATATGATTTTTTTTTTTTTGGGAGCCTACAGAGCCTTCTGGTAAGGTGGCCGTTTCTCTCTTTGTGCTGGAAGCTCTGCTTAGGCAGAGGAGAGGCTCAGAATTGTTTTGCTGTGGGCTGACCTGTCCTCCTGTTCCTCTGTTTATCATTAATATCTTTTCCCCCTTGGCCTGAGGACAAGGGTCCTGTTCTCATGCATAAGGGTCAGGCTTTGAGATGGAAAGGGGTGTAGTGCCCTTACATTTTTCCTGCTGGGCCTCTAGCTCTGTGCTTTAAGGTAGAACTAACTTGCAGGAAAATTCAAGCCTGTGTGTCAAACGAGCAAGACTTTCTGAACTACTGACCTTGTAAGAGTGGCCTAGAGGGTGTGGACTTCTGATTCACCCTCGACTAGCAATGATCTATCTGGCCATGTAGGATAATCTTGCTGGAAGCATGTATGGGCAGGAAGTTAATGTGCCTCTTCCACATGTGGGATGGATAGATGTTTTTGTGCTGTCTTTCAGGGAGTGGAGATTGTGATAAAAGCTCTGTCCCTAGACAGAATGCTGTATTTCTCTCTGCATGTCACTATGGTGTTCCAGCAACTATGAATTGCCAGGTACTCTTTCAAAATAATGGTTTCTTTAATTATTTATACCTTAAAGGTCAAAGAAGGTTTTGTTTTGCCAGGTTACAGGAACAGCTGGATGAGTCAGAAGAACAATTGTCAGTGCCATCAGAGGAACCTTGATATTTGTAACAGGAAGTTTATAATTAAACTGACTCATCATCATGTCATTTGTGTTACCCAGACCCATGTGTCCAAAAAATATTATTAGCCTCATCTTACATTACAGAACTGTGGCTCCCTCCACAGAGCTGAACACTGCTAATGCCTGGTTTTGTTGTTAGCTCTACTTGTGGTGCTGATGCCTGGGAATGGGATTTGAGGTGTGGAAGCAGCAGGTCAGTGCTGTAGCACGATCATATGTGTTGTTAGCTGAGCTTTCAGCATGTGTACAGCCTCTCTGCATGATGCTTTGGGTACAGATTCCTGAAAGGGTGGATTGTTCTTCCTTGGAGGTCCATAAGAACACCTCCCCCAGCTCCCCCCCCTGCTGTCTGCTAGACTTTTTCTAAAAATCAGGCACTTGTTGCTAAGTCTTCACTTTTCAAGAGGCTTCTGGTACTGTCTGCAAGAAGAGTAATTTCCCACATAGCAGCCACATTTCCTTGGTGTTGATCTTAATTAGGACAAGTATATGACAAATAACATTGTCCTTAAAACTAACTGAATAATTTCACCAAACAGTTGTTAATTACTTCATAAAGCTACTGCCCTCAGACTTGATTGACATGGTACAGAAGACACATTTTTAAATATCACTGTCAAAAGGATAGTTATTCATCTTGGGCAAAGAGCTGCTGGAATGGAGCAGGCATGCGGTAGCATGGCAAGCAAGTGTCATGTGTGAGTTATCCTGGGATTCCTTTCATCTAAGTTTCCATGCTTCTGACAGAGAAATTTGTATCTGGGCTGGTAAACCCAGGTTCCTACTAGAGCTGATGAAGGGGAAGAGATAGCTCGTTTGGTCAGTGTCAGACAACAGCTTCCAAATGGATGGAAGGTGCCTTACAAATGCTTGTTTCTTTCCATGAATGCCACAGGCAGTCTTGGGGATTAACTCTTGTTTTGGCATTTACATCTGGTAAGATGAATTCCATCTTTACACAGGTGGAATCTCATCGTCTCCCTGATGCATCTGAAGCTTATGGGCTTTGTAAATGGGATTCTCACTGCTGCCCAGCTGGTGGTCCCCTGTATCACACTGTCCTCCCCTGGTTCCCTCCTCTGTACCTCACATAACCTTTTTCAGACCTTTGCTGAGCAGGCACTCTGTTTGCTGCTTAATCCTCAGGATTATGTGATGGCTAAAGTGATGAACCCACGGAGGGCAGTTTACACTAATGCGCTGGGCTGAGTGGCAGCAGGAACAGTGAGAGCCCCTGCAGCCAAATCCAGCCCTGCCCATCTGTCAGAGCTGCCCTCCGTGGTCTCGCCAGGTTATCGCTGGGTTTTTAAAGACTGCCTGTTGTCCTGGGCTGGGAGCTGCCGCATCCTTGTCTCAGCAAATGTAAACAGAGAGGCACAGAGACGGCATTCGTGTGGCAGCCATTTGGACGGGAATGAGAGCATCCCAGTACCTACGGAAACTCAGTCAAGTACTGGCTCCTCTCATCGCTTCACCTGTCAAGCTCATGAGTGCCTGTCTCCTGAGTTTGCTCTGATCTCTTTTGCTGCTGATCTTGTCTGTTTTGTGTTTTATTTCCTCTTTGTGTGATCTGTTTGCCCTCTCTCTCTTTCTGCACGTGCTCCCTCCCACTTTGCCCTGATGTTCTGCTTGCTGAGGCATCAAGGCAGCTGAGACGAAGAGAGAAAGGAGTGTTGAGGTGCTTGTTTTGCACGAACCCAAATACTCACACCGAGGGGTGCGAGAGCAGAATTAAGTTTATTACAAAGAGAATCAGTTTAAATAGTGTTTAAATCGTGTCACATGATCTTTCAACCAATGACATTATAGTGTTTCATTGAGCATGCGTGAGAGCCCAGAAAACTACAAGTCCCAAAGTGCTTTGCTAGAATCTTCCTGAAACATGAACAGTTACAGAGTGTGGTGTTCGTGTTGATTTTTGTTGTGGTTTTTTGTTTGTTGGTTTGGTTTTGTTTATTTGATGTCTGTGGCTGAAAGGAAAAGAAAGGGATGCTGGAGCATCTCTGCCCAGGTGGGTGCAGGCAGTCCTGAGCTCACATGGAGCAGATTCTCAAGTTGTGTCTGCATTCATGCAGGCGGATACCCGAGCTGTGCAGCAGCCCCTTTGGGCACAGAGGCCACCTATAGGAACCAGAGCTCTCTGAATAAAACCTTTGTCCTGAGAGAGCACATGAGATGCAGAAAAGAATTTAGGTCATCCTTAATCTGTATCAAAGATTAAATTGTTGAATGGCTCTTCATAAGCTTGTCGCGGATGTGAGAAGCATGTAATAAAAGTCAGATAAAAGTAGGTATTATGGATAGGTATATAAACAATTTATATGTTAGCTTATGTGTTTACTAACACATGTAAACATTTGTGTGATGATTATTAACCCTTTATGTGAAGACCTTGAATAGAACTTTCATGTAAACCTTCCTGCAGTAAGCAGTGGCCTCCTGCTTACAGAAAAATGTGTTTTCTGTGATTTCCTGCATTAACAATGTTGTACTGTCTCATTCTGAAAGGACCTCAAATGGAGAATTCCCTCTATTCCTTGGCTGCTAATGAATTTCGGAGGTCCTTGGAGGGAAAACTCTGAAACTTGGGATGTTTTTTTCCCTTATGATGAGGACAAAGACTGCCTATCTGATCCCATCTGTTGCTCAGAGATGCATCTTCTTGCAAAACTGGTCTTCCTTTCTGCTGTAGCTCACTCCAGAGTTAGACCCGAGAGAACTGGGGGCCATTCATTAGCAAGCTCTGTGTTTGCAGAGATGCTCAGGCTTGCCTGGGGCTGTGGGACAGCATCTTCCAAGGAGTACTGTAGGTGAAGCCTGGGCTGTTTGGGAAACATTGTTCTGGGCAGCCTAATGTGTGGAGGGAGGAGCAGTTTGCTGACTGTGTTGAGGATCTAAAATGTTAAGATGCAGCAAAGTTATTACCAAGCTGCTCCTTGCAGCAACTTTTTTCAACATGAAGAGATGAAGCAGATGATTACACCTGTGAAGAAACAGAATGGTGATGCACAGCCTTCCTTAGAGTGGGAGTTAGAAAACCAATCAAGCACATGTCTCCCATCTTGCAAAATAAACATGCTTCCCTCACAGATTGAAGGAACAATCTGGGCCTGGCTGTGCTCTGCTACAACTGCTTGACAACTCTTGAATGCCCTGTTACAGGGCAAAACCCCTTGTGTTTAGTTCATTCTGCTGAAAAAGCTGTTTGCAATCAGCAAAAGGGGAAAAATGTTTCTACTGTCAATCAAAAGTCATATTTTGACTCATACCTCTAAGTCTAAAACACTGTATGCTGGCTTTTGTCCTGTAGTCCACCCGGCAGGCAAGGGTAGTATTAATCTTTCAGTCCTCTTGTTTTTGAGACCATGCTGTTCTCAGTAGTGAGGTTTCTACCTGTGTTTTTGGTGGCTTCTATTACTCTTTCTCATTATCTTTCTTAAAACTCTTTTGCTTGTGTGTACCAGTGAGCAGATGCTTCTTCTGGAGAGTCTGCCTTATGCTTAGGCCCTGTCTGCGTGAAGGAAATTTACTTTTGCAGTGACAACTCTATATGAAGTGGCAGGCCACAGCTATATCCCAAACAGAGAGTTATCATTCCATAACTTTAGTTCTGCATGCTCTGGGCTGCTTTCAGAGTACACTCCACCAGTGCTGAAAGTGCACTGCACAGACCTCTGAGCTGGGATGAGACCATGGCGCTGGGATCCCACAGAGCCTGGTTGGGTATCGGGACCATGAATTTCTAAAGATGCTGTGACCTTCCTAGCCTTTCCATGGTTGATGATGACTTGAATTAAACATTTTACCGGATCTGAGGAGAGCAGGTGCCTTTCTAGTTGCAGGTATGGTTGGGGGACATACCAGGTGGTCAGATATTTGCCTGTAAGCTGCGTAACTGAAGTGATGTGGTTTCTGAAGGAGCAGGAGGCATGAGCAAAGTCCTCCCTTTCAGAACCATCAAGCTTTGTGTGCTAAGAGTAAGCTCCTTCCACACAACTTCTCTTGAAGGTTTTTTGCTCCCACAATGTACATCTTTACCACCTCAGCACTCTGGGACCTCACATGTTGTATGTGGCTCTGACCTGCAGTGAGTGGTGGATGTGTCTGAGGAGTAGTAGGCTGCAGGATCACACTGCTGACGGTGGATGCTGGGTCCATGCCAGCCATAGCCCTTCATGCAGACAAGGTCTCTGGCATGGCTGGCCTGATGGGTGCATAATTCTCCTCTTCCAGACTTTGTGAACTTTCTTTCAAGAGAAACTCAGAGGCTGATTAGATATGCTGGAATTCAGACAGGTACACTCACAGTTGTCACTGCTGACTGCAGGGAAGGAACCATATCTTTATTAAAAAAAAAGAGGAAAGAAAGAATGAAAATAACACATACAGGACTCCACTAGTTTGGGTTAAAACCCAGACAAAGACTTTTGCTCTTTGTCTGAACAACTTGCTTAAATGACTGAGAAAGCGAGTGGCTGCACAGGTGTCGTGGTTTGAATCTTGTTTTCCCCCTGGAAGTTTTGAAGTTCTGCCCAATGGGCGCTCCTGCAGAAATGTAAACATATCACAAGCTCACCGGAAGAGATGAGTTGTAGTTTGGTTGTTGAGGAGAGGTGGCCATGTTGTAGAGCCACGAGGAAGGGGCTCTGAGCCCCTTGGGCCCTCTGGGCCCTCCCAGCCCCTGGCTGGGGGGCTGCAGGGACCTGGAACAGCATAAAGCTGGGCTAGGTGCCTGTAGTTATGCCGGGAGATGTTTTCTCCATGGGCACAGAGCAGCAGCCGGCACTGACCAGAGAAACGGTGGCAGAGAGCCAGAGCAGATAACACCTGAACTGAAGGAGCAGCAGAAACAACATGCAGCACCGCAGAGAAGACTCCTGGAAAGAGAGCCGAGGAGAAAGAGAGCCAGCAGCCTGAGAGACAGAGTTCTGGGGGTAAGACTGTACCAGCCCCCCAAAACTCCTTTGAGATCCCTCTGAGAAAAGAGGGAGATGGACTCCTATTTTAGAGGAGCCTTGGAGTATGCAGCACCAGAGAGAGAGAGGAGCTGAGAAGCTCAGAGCGTCCCGGAGCTGGACCGGGACGGCCAGAGGAATGCGGGGGGAGTTGACCTTGGTTCTACCCCCCCTTGCACTGCTGCCACGGTGGCAGCCTGAGAGACAGGGCACAGAGGCCCTGCAAGGAGCTGAGTCTCCTGGAGATACCGGCCCGTCACGAAGACCCCCCCTGAGTCTTCGTGATATGACGTGGTGATACGACCTTGTCTGGGGTTACGAAGCCCACGGAAGACCCCTCGGTTGGAGGCGATGGGGCCGAGAGAGGCTTGAATACCTCCCTCGTGAGTGCTGGCAGAAAGCCAGCTATCAGCTGCTGCATGTGGAGAAGACAGACAGACTGCTGCCTCAGAAGATGCTGCTGTTCAGGACTGGAAGGGATCTGTCCTTCTTTCCCTCCTGGACTTTTATTTGGAGGGGAGAAGAGATCTGATCCACTGTAAATACATATGTTATGGTAGAGATAGTTGTGATCGTGTGTATAATGTGATATGGTATTTATTTGTACAGTCATTGTAATATATTCCCTTTCCCCCACTTTGAGTCTGGTGTGTTTTGTCTGGAAAAAAACCCATCTCACATTAGGTTGAGATGTGGGAGGGGGGAATGGAGCTAGGGAATTGGATTTTGGGGCTATCTCAAACCATGACAACAGGGGAAGAAAAAGTTACACTAATGCTCTTTGGAAATGTCACTCCTACATTACTTACAAATAAGGCTTGTAAGTCTAAGGCTTGTAAATCACATGTCACTTCCTAATTAGAAAATGATGAGTGTAATTGGATCTTTCACTGCTGTGGCAGAACCTTGCGCAGGCAGACGTGCTCCAGGGGTGCAACCCACCACGTCTGCCTCCTGCTTTCCTTTTTGGAGATAGACTCATCCAGGAAAGAGGTTAAGCGTGTGGCCAATTTTCATTACTGGCAAGGGAATATTGAATGACTGATTGTAAAGAAAAAGCCCAGAAACCCCTATTTTCTCTGTGCTAAGCCTTGATTTGGAATTGTAGTCTGGGCATAAACTACCACTACAGTAGAGTGCTGAAGACACTAGTTGGCTTTCTGGATTTTGGTCTCTTTGGACGCAGTGCACCTGTATCACTTGCTTTAATGTAGCATTGGGATTCATAGTACCAATTATAAAGTGTCTTTTTAGATATATCTGTCCTGACAAATTTTAGAAGTGCGTTTTCTGCTTTGGTGCAACTCTCCTCAGTACAGAAAATACTGTGCTGTGTAGACACCATGTACAGAAGAGTGCTTACAAATTTTATGGGCAGAGGTTAGGTATTTTTGATATAGGCTGTGGTAGGCATTTCAAATAAAGTAACAGTGACTGTTTCACAAGCTCTGGTCGTAATTTTTTTGTCTCCTTCACTAATTAAAGTAACGAGTGTTGCTTTAGTTATCCTACTGTGAATAGCAAGCCACTTGGGGGAGAATTAATATTGACAGGAGATGTTAGATATTTGAGAATTTTTTTTTTGTCCAGTGAGGAAAAAGGGTTTGTGGACCAAACATAGCAGAAGTAACTGTGGCCTCCCATGGAGACTGCCTGCTGCTCACCCTCAGGAACCTCTGCAGCAAAAAGCTTCATGTGCTGCCATGAAGGCACTTAGTCAAACTGAGCTTCCCCTCTGGTGCTATTGGCTTCTTTCTGCTCATGTTTCTTTTTCAGATGGTTTAATTTCTTCCCAATTGATAAGTAAGTGAGTGTGCTAGTGAGGTCATGTTGGTTTGGTCACTGCTGGTGAGCAGCCAGCTAGTGGCTCTCCTTACCAACCTGCAGCCCAACAGGCAAAAGGAATATCTCTTCCAGGTCCCTTGGATGTTCTTCCCAACTGTGTGCCTCTTAGTTCCGGTTAGCAGGGCAAATCTCATCCTCATGTGAGCCTGAGTACGTTTCAGAGCATGATGAGAGCTGCTCTGTCTTTAGATACTCCAGAGAGTGGTTCAAAACAGATGTGGGTTTATTTACCTACAGAAGTCAGAGGCCATCTCTTGTCCCAGGACAGAGTGGACTCTGCCTGAATGACCTCATCTTTACTTACATGCACCAAACAAAGGCTTTACACCTTACTCGCCTGTAACCTGCTCCAGATCTTCACAATCCTTACAGCTAAAAAAATCCTTCCTCTTGTGTACCCTAAGTCTCCTTCTGATTTAAACATTTTGGTTATCCTGCCAGAGAGCACAACTAATCTTCTCTACTTGGTAGCTACTTTTTATGTCTTTAAAGGGAATTATCAAGTTTCTCCCTGACTTCTGCCCCCTTACCTGCCTCACCACCAGTTAGTCCAACCTTTCCTCTAAGGCTGTATGTTCATGGTCACTGGTGATGCCTGTTGGTCTCCTGGGTGTCTCCTCAGTGGGTACACATCTGAAACACATGTCCAAGGCTACATTTCAGTTTCCTGTTGAGATCTTAGAGCTGTTGATTCCTGGGTGGTACGTACCTCAAAGCATCCCAGCTGTTGTAGGATGTTTGTTCATTCTGCATGGTATGGATGCGCACAGTGCTTGCAGGGCACTGTTGACTTGTGATCTGTGGTGATGCCCTGATCCTTTTCTGTTAACTTTCTGCTTTACCATCTCCTTCTCATCCTGTATTTTTCCACTGTCCTTTTGAATTGCATCCAATTTGTTTTCAGCTTGACGTTAGTTTTTTTTCTTGTTTTACTTTCTTCTCACCTAAAAATATATGGTTATACTTCATGTAAGGAAAGAATAACACTTTGTGTGTCACTCTTACCTTTCAAAAGATCTAGATAACTGCCTGTCTTCTCTGAGGCTGCATGAAATTGCTGTTAGCCACTTAGAATATTCCATCAGAATGGTGCCAATTTCCTTCTGCAGCCTCTCGGAAGAGCTGTGTTGTAATATTGGGCAATTAAGTTGCACTTCTCTTGCCGTTTTAGCCAAGGGTACCATAACCTTCCTTTAGACCGGAAATCCACAAGAAAAGCTTATACCTGCATCCTGGTCTTGTTGCAGCCAGAGTGCTACTCTGAGGTAGTGATGCTGGGACCAGCACTGTCCCATGGAGCATGTGCCATAAATACTGCTCTAGAGGGGGAGATAAGCAGAGGGCTGCTCAGCACAGATGGGTCAACCTGGTGCTATGTATCACATCACAGGGAGAAATACTGGCTTTGTGGACTCCTAGGTCTGTGCTTGAGTTTCTGTGGTAGGAATTGCCTGTATCACTATGGAGGTGAGCTTAGCATCAGATGTCTTCCCAGTGGCGCGGTTCTTTAAAGCACATACCATACTTCCCTGCTCCTCTCCCTTGGCACATGCTCTTTAGGTTTTATCGAGTATTTGATGTGCACTGATGCCATGATTTGGGTTACCACAGCCCACGATAAGCTGTTTGCTACATAACCCTGAGGGGGCAGAGAAGGGCAGGGGCTGTGGGCTCCATGGCCCATGTGCTGGTGTCCAGCCTGGGCAGTGTACAGGGTTTGCTGAGGGACTGCGGTTCCCTTGCTAGCAAGGTGAGGGAGGGCAGACAAGATGCTGAGGGGATTCAGAGATGAAACTGTGACTGGGGCCTGACTGTCCTGGGGAGGTCACTAAGGCAGGTACAGATGTCTCCTGTAGGAGGGGACGACAGCAGAAGCACATGAAGATATGAGCACTGTGCAAGGAGCTAGGTGTCTTTGGTGGCTCCTTCTTCGATGTCTCCAGGCATTTAGTGGAGGGGACCAAATCCCTGGTGTCTCCTATATCATCAATGGAACAAGATAAGCAGAGTCTCTTGTACAACAGTCCAGGCTGATCACATTTGCTTTCAAGGCCAGCATGCTTAGCTCAGTCTTGGAGAGGGGGAGAGACATGGTGGACAGAGAGGTGGCAGATCCTGTGCTCCTGCTCCCACTGTTTCAGAGTTAGATTAGATATTAGGAAGGAAGAAATCCTTTGCTGTGAGGGTGGTGAGGCACTGGAACAGGTTGCCCAAAGAAGTAGTGGATGCCCCATCCCTGGAAGTGTTCAAGGCTGGGGCGGCTGGGGCTCTGAGCAACCTGGTCTAGGGAAAGGTGTCCCTGCTCACGGCAGCGGGGTTGGAACTGGGTGATCTTTGAAGTCCCTTCCAACCCAGGCCACTTTATGAAACACTGCTTAACTCCTGCCTCAGTTTCTTGAGCACATGCATTTCCCAGGGGTGTGGTGAGACTTAACTGTTATAACGATTAAAACAGATACAGAAACAGCAAGGGCTAGAGTGATGTGTCTGTTCAGCAGAATGTGGGGTCTGGCAGGAGGCACAGAAAAGACAGTTTTAATTATAAATGAATTTATAATGCAATTTGCACTTAATACATCTGGCACAATATTTTTCCGTGGGAACTTCCAGGATGCTGGGCTGAACAAATTGAGTGCAGCTTTCACTAAGTTGTACTAAGTTGCTCTAAACAATTGCATTTGTAATTCAGCAAATTTCTGACCTTTGCTTGGTGAATAAATTTGGACAGTAAGATGAATGCACATGCACAAAGATGGTTTTTGCTTGACATTTAAATCCCATTAATGAGCATGAGTAAAAGAATAAAATTCTAAAAAAACGCAGGTTGTTTCAATAATTGGAACAGTAATGATTCAAATGTAATTTTATATTTACCAGTTAATCACTCATGTGAAGTTTTCTAAAGGAAGCTGCAGAGCCAGAGACCAAATTAAAAGTAGTAGGTTGGCTTTCTGTAAAGGACACTGCCTGGAAATAACCTGAGAAGAGTTTAAAGTCAGCCCATGAATTCAGGTTCCTGGCCTCCCCAGTGTGCCATTGAATTCCAGATAAAAAGATCAATAAAGTCTAGTTCCTTGTCTCTGAGTTCAAATCCAATTCTGGTTGTGGTGTTAGTGATGGCTTTTTTGGGGGGTTGGTTGTGCTGTCGACAATGTGCCTGGTCAAACAGCATATCTTAGGATCATGCATCATTTCAGAGGTCACTCAATTGAGGTCAGGGACTCTTTGCAGATTGTTTTACCCTATATCGACCTGCAGAGAAGTAGTTTGTGTTTGTTGATTGTATTCGTTCTGTCCTTTTCTTTTTTTTTTTTTTGATGGATGGAAGGTGAAAAAGATGTATATTTTCATCTTCTATCTTTGACCCCTCCCCAAAAGTTAAGCTGTAACAGATGGTATCAGAGAAAGATTTTATCCAGATCATCTCTCTAGAGATGGTATAACTCCAGCAGGATATAGTGATTTTTTGTTGTTGGAAATATCAACAGTTTTAAGAGGGAATGAGGTGTTTCTCACACTGCTGTAGAAAGCTAATGTGGTTAATTATAGGAAGGAAGTGAACAAAAAATGAGGAAGCAACTTCCCCTGTTCATCACACTGGATAAAACAGAGAATCAGATGGGGAGGAAAAGTGCTTGAAGCATTGTTCATGGAGAAGATTTATCAGTAAATAGCTCCACTATGTGTAGACAACTATGAGCAGATGATTTTTATTTGGTTTTTTTAGGTAGGTCAAAAGCTAGAGGAGGATAAACTTTCTCCTGTGGACATGGATTTGAGACTTGTGTATACGTCATTGCTTATCCAGCCCCTTTGTGATTGAGAATCGTTCCTCAGTTCCCCCTTGCAGAAGATAAAAACAGTGATGATTGCTTAACTATTTGGAAGCTGCAAGACTGTAAATAGGTAAATCCTTTTATCTTCTAAAGAAAGTAGCTATGCAGTATCAGTTGAAAGTGAAACTATAATGTATTAGTTGCAGTAGTTGGACAGTCTTGTTTAGTCTGATTACTTCTCCTGCTCTGATTGTCTCTTACAGATGCCAAGGAAGCTTTCCATTTGCTGGCTAAAATGCAGGACTCCAAAGTGGCCAACATCAAGGCTGTTTTCTTGGTGGTGCCTTTGTATCTTATGCTGTGTCCTGACTCTGGTTCCACTGGAAATCACTGCCATCATTTAGTGCTGACTGTTAGACTGTGCCTACTACATAATATTATGAATATGCATAAGTCCATGAGTTTTTTTGGTGATTTGTGTGGGGTACTTCTGAGGCCTCCCCTGGAAATTTTGGTGTAGATGGTTTGATTCAGGAGCTTCTTAAACACAATTGTAGAAGCCAGTTTCTGATCTGCAGAGTCTGAAGGTGAGAGAGCTGCAAAATTAATGGTTAAGTTGTTTATTGTTAGAGGCAGGCAAACAAAATGTCATGGATGAAAGATTTCTTATAACAATAATGCTGAAGTTTTGTTGGCAAACTTGGAAACTTGTAATTGTCTTGAAGATCAAGCCCCTTCAGGCTGATTTTCTTTGGATATTTCCCCCATTCCTGAACTGTACTCCTTGGACATTTCCTTGGCTGGCTGCAGTGATTGTCTGTCGATTGCTCAGTCAATAGGCAGCTGAACCAACTGCCCTGTGCTGGATGCTAACAAGCACAGAGGCTGATCTTGAAGGCTCTCCTGATTAAATTTTGCTTACAACACAACAATCAGTCATTTGGTAGGATGAGATCTATAAATGGTCCCCATGTCTTTTTGTGTAACTGTCCATGGACTGTCATACAGATATGAAAGCATGTGCTAGGGAATGATGCCCTTTGCAGATGACTTTGCAGTGTGAGAGAAAGACTCACAGGTAGGAGGATGTTAGCTGAATAAATGAACTCTCCAGGGTTTTATATCCTCCATCAAAAAGTCTGGCTGGATTCAATAGGGACAAAAGTAATGGTGAACATAAATTACATTTTCTAGATTCTGAGGCAATTTTGTCCTATGCATGTGGTTTCTAGATCATCTTAAAGAAAAACTAGTTATCCATCAAATTCTAAAGAGTATTGCACGTTAGATGTGATGTGTCCATGGGCACATTGCTGAAGGCAGCTGGTAGCTCCCCTGCAGGATCACAGGAGCTTGGAAGCAGAAGCTGGATGTGTTCATAGCCTGCAGGGATTTGCTGGTTTAACCAGGACTCCTGGTTTAAAGATTTAGTCTGAGCTGATGCAAGATTCAAGAGATCACAAAATCACAGAATTGTTAAGGTTGGAAAAGACCTTTAAGATCATCAAGTCCAGCTGTCAACCCAGCACCACTACCGTGTTCACCATTAAACCATCAAGGCTTTTCTTTTCCCTTTTTGAGTGCTTCAATTTACTTTTTGTGAACTGTAGTGACTATACTAATGCACAAAGCTGAATACCCCAAAGGTCTCCAGAACACATTGTCCTATTGGATTTTTAGGTGTTCTTAGGGGAGAAATTGTCCTTTTGTTCTCAGGCTGTGTCTGTTGTGTTCTTGGCACAAAACAGGTAGCAGTTACTGTGAGAATGCAGACTGCAAGTTTCTGTCCATACAGTGTGACCTGATTTCAATAAAGTTTTCAATATGCAGGTCCTAGGGTTGATTCTTAAAAATTGTTTTCATCACTTATTCAACAAAATACCTTATCTAGAAAATTCAGCATGTCCAGGTTTTGTCAGAGCACCCTATACAAAAATTGTTAGGTTTTCCTGATGTAGCATGAACTAGGTTGAGACATCTGAACATTTACTTAAAAACTGATAATCTGGCATGTTTAAAAACAAAGATTCCTGCTTCTCTAATTTTAGCACATGGAGCTGCTGCCCAGGAGTTCTCAGTAAGCAATGACATTTGCTTGCAGTCTCTAGGTCACACTGCCCAGTTTTTTAATTGGTACCAAGCTGGGCTTACAGGAAGCATCAAGATATTTGGTCTGAAAATCTCCACAAAAGCTCTCTCTCATAATGCAGTTGTTTTTCATTAGTCTTACCCAAAGTAACACTGATGAGGAGACTGATAGTGGAAAAGAGCTTCTTTGGTGTTGCTTGTAATTAAACGCAGCGACACGGATGGCACAGCTCTTGCAAAGTGACTGCTTTAATCCAGTCTGGCTTTAAATCTGCATAAATCATTGAAAGTCAAAATAAGCTGTGTTTAATTAACAGCTTCCAACACAATTGCTTTGGAGTGTTGCATCTGGGACCCCTGTGGCCCTGAGATTTGCTGGGGATGGGGGGGGCTGACATGCTTCCTATTGCTGTTGGACTCCTTTTGCATCTCTGGTCTCCTCCCAGATGTTCCCAGCTGTCCCATCTTGTGTCAAGTATGATTGTCCAGCAGCTTTGGATTGTCAGAATTAGCTGGGTTAGGGGGGAAAAAAAACAAACAAAGAGAAAACAACTTTTTTTTTTTTTTTAAGCTAATCCAGGTCTCTTGATTAAAGCAGGTTTAGGGACTGATTACATGAACTCTTATGGTGGTGGATTGGAGAGGGTAAGAGATGGGGTTGAGTGGAGGGTGATGTTTAGAGGAGGTGACTGTGACTGAGCACAGTGCTGGGGACCTGGTGACGTCTGGTGGACCTGGGACCTGGGACCTGGGACCTGGGACCTGTCTGTGGTCCAGCCAGGATAGCGATCTGGATCTCCTGGCCCAGCTCCCTGTGAGATGTTCACCCACCAGCACTGCTACAGCCATCTCTGGATGAGGGTGGCTGAGTGCTGGGATGGCTCTGCTGCTCCAGCATCTGTGTGTTCCTGCCAGGGTTGACCAGGTCCCCTGGTCTGACATAACGGGGTGGTTGTTGTCTGAAGCAGATTTTAACCTTCCCTCAGACTGCTTTCCCTGTTGAGGAAGTAGAAGAAATCTGGTGAGCAGCTGGGAACTGATCTCTGCTGATCTCATTAGAGCCAGGACAGGACGATTTCTAGTTGCTTTAAAAGCCATTTGAGCTTGTACTTGTTGAAAACCTCCTGGCTGTTCTCCCTTTTAATGTATTTTTTGCTTTCTAAGCTTCCTTTCCTCATCTCAACAACTTTCCTACATCTTTCCTTGAGCAAAACATCTCTTGTTTACAGATAGCACTGCTCTTCTAGGGTTTGGAAGGAAGCACAGGAGCACTGCTGAGAGAGCATTGCTCCCTGACCAAGTAGATTCCCAGCAAAGGAAGTCTTGGACTTATTCTGCTGTGATTACCAGACTCTACCCTACTTAAGGCACACAGAGCATATGCAACCTGAGCAGCTCTCTTAATGAGACCCTCACATATGTACACTGAAACTGCTTTCTGTTACTCAGAATGTCTCTCAGTGATACTCCAGATGCTGCTTTGCCATTCTTGGGGGGATAACTACAGTCTTTTCCAGTCTTTGAGTAAATATAGACATGCACTATGTGCATCTGCTTTGGGAAGTCACTGTGATCTTTGTGTTGATTTCCCAGGAAGGATGACAAATCAGGACAACCCAAGATGTTTCTGGCAACAGCGTCAGATGTCAGAATTGCAGCAGGTCTGTTGGGGCATGGCAGAGGTGGGTTTTTTCCTTCGTAAAAGAAAGAAGAGCGGTGTGGCAATCTGAGCAAAGCAGCTGTGTCATTACTGCTTTATCTAGTAGTGAGATTTAGAAACAGGATTTGGGTAATAAAGACAGGCTTCGTGCTAGTTATTAAAGCAAACACAGAGTAACAGAGATAAGCCTGCTGCATTTATTCATGGATAAGAACATAATATATAGGAACACAGAAATACTTTGTCAGAGGAAGTCTGCTCCTCCTGAGGGTACTGTTTAATTGCAGTTGCCTCAAGGCAGCTGGACCCCATTTGTGAAGTGCTGCATGGGAGAAAGAGCTTGTGACCTCTTTTGTCCATGATCAAGGGCTAAGACTCAACTGACTGCTACATAACAAGTTGTTGCTCCTTCTCCTCTGGGGCTTGTTCATGTATATGCTTTTAGCCATGGAAAACATGGCTAAATTTCGCTTGATTTAGAGGCACACATGAAGTCTAATTGTCACACATGTTCCAGAGGTTTGGAGCACACACAGACCATTGCTGAGACCTGGAAGAGGCTTGTTAAGCACAGCATTTGTATAAAGACCCTAGTGCCTGCTTTAACATGAGATATGGCAGGTTGGTGCAGCAAAAGGAGGGTGCAAAGCACTAGTGATGCTATTGAATCAACATGTCTGTCTTGGTAAATCCTACTCCAAGTCATTGCTCCTGGTTCACCAGGGGCATACAGAGGTGAAAGAGCAGTTCTTTGGGCTCCTTTCCCGTTCATGAAGCTGCAGAGCAAGTGGCATGGTAGGAAGGGATTTCTGGGGGATCTCACATGTCTAAGTGGGTTGTGACTGAGCATTCTATCAAAAATAAATCCAGATTGTTCTTGAAAAGTTCTGAGGCTCTGCCTTTCAGGTCCTGGCTCTTCTTTCTAACTTGATTCCTAAGAGCAAGTGATGGGTCTGATCTGAGGGTTTTAACCTCTGTCAAGTAGAAGGACTGAATTCAAGCCTCGGTTTGCTTTTGGTTTGTAGCAGATGATGCACAACACACATTGCCACAGCTTGATCTGTAAAGAAATTCCGGTATTTCTAAGAATCAATTAATGAATGTTAGTAAAATCCTGTTTAAGACCATTTGTATGGCTATCAGTGTATGGTTTGTTTTATTCTCTGTGGCAGTGCCTTGGAGCTCTAGCATCATTGTGCTAGATTTGTGTAAGCAGAGAATAAAAAGGTGGCAACAAAGGTATCTATGTAATGACAGGTGTGTTTTGGAGATAGAGTGGTCATGCGTGTCAGTCTTCTCTGTTTCATGGGGATGCTGAGGTAAGCAGTGCTTGACTGACTGGTAGGATAGAAACAGCAAGCTATCAATCTTTATTTGATTTAATATGTCTTTCAAGCATTTGGTTTAACACTCAGGTGCATATGTAGATCTTTCTGAAGTGGGCTGTTAACCTGACTCTTAATAAGGTCAACAGTCTTAGTGTAATCTGATAGAGCAGTACAAATGAAAAATGCTCATCTCAAATGGTCTTTATTTTCTTGTCATGTCATATGACCCAATCACTCAAGTTTGTTCAGTTTCATTTCACAAAAAAAAAAAAAAAAAAGGCAGCATGAAAGAGAACAAATTCTCTTGGAAAAGGTTGTGTAGGAAAATAAGTCTCTGAAATTCTGTCCTAGATTGAAACTACCTCTCAGGGTCCAAAAATCTCGGGTGTAGTGTGTTGTCTCACCTCATTATGGATGCAGTGCTATTTCTGGTCCCAGCCCTTCTTAGCGTACCTCCAATAGAGATCATCACTGAGATGATTTTGACAAAGGAAACAGTTTTAGTCCTGTTTGTTTTTGAAAGTAGCTGTCCCATCTCAGCAAAACATACTTGTGCTGGTTTTGGCTGGAGTAGAGTAAATTTTCTTCGTAGTAGCTGCTGTAGGGCTGTGGTTTGGATTTCTGTGGAAACAGTCCTAATAACACCAGGATGTTCTAATTACTTCTGAGCAGTACTCACACAGAGCCAAGACCTTTTCTGCTCTTCATTCTGCCCCACCAGCCAGGAGGCTGGGGGTGCACAAGGAATTGAGAGGGGACACAGACAGGACAGCTGACCCCATCTGACCCAAGGGATATCCCAGACCATATGGCATCATGCTCAGCATATAGAGCTGGGAGAAAAAGGAGGAAAGGGGGGATGTTTGGAGTGATGGTGTTTGTCTTCCCAAGTCACCATTGTGTGTGATGGGGCCCTGCTTTCCTGTGGATTGCTGAACACCTACCTGCCCTTGAGAAATGGCAAATGAGTTCCTTGATTTGCTTTGCTTGTGCATGCGGCTTTTTCTGTTAAACTGTCTGTATCTCAACCCACAAATTTTCTCACTTTCATGCTTACAATTCTCTCCCCCATCCCAGTGGTGGGGGAGTGAGCGAATGGCAGTGTGGGGCTGAGCTCCTGGCTGGAGTTAAACCATGACATATACAAAATACTTGAGGGATTCAGGTTTGATGGAAACAGCTGGGAGGACGTGTAGAAATAACATCCAGGATGCCTGGGATGGATGCTCACTAAGTGCGTCCTCCAAAGTTGGAGAGGGCAGTGATGAGGGGAAGTCTCTCATCTGCTGCCATCACCATCTGCTGCTTTGTCTATTTCAGAGTCTTACCTTGAGATGTTCCCACAGACCTGTCAGAGCTGAGAATGATATCTGGGCTCCTCCATGTTTTCTTCTTGTCTTATGTCCATGTCAGTCTTCCTCTGGTATTTCTTTTAATAAACCATGTTTGAAGGGAGAGAAATGGGTAAAGATGATTTTGAAGTGAAATATAGCCCTCTGGCATCATGGTCAGAGGACCAGAGGGACTGATCCCAGAGTAATGTCTCCTGCCCTCTGGGAGGCAGGGAGGGAGGGAAAGGAGCCAACAAGCTTTAACTTACTTTGAATTCTCCTGAACTCTCTTGGTCTAGATAATTCTATATGCTTTAGAACTCAGAACCAAGGAGTTTATATAATTAATACCATGTTTTTCTAATGCTTTTATCAAGATGACTATCTTGTTACCACCAGCCACATGAAGATCACATGCAAATAAGATGAAACATCAGCTGTACTTTAGCAGGATTTATTTTTATGGGTAGATTTTAATGAAGCTGTTGAATTGCATTGACCCATTGCTGGGTATCACTTGCTTTTCCTACATTTCAATGTGTTGCTGCTTAGGGATAAGGCTGTTTAATTGATCTCCAGTTGCTCTTCAGTGTTTCTGTAACATTCAGAAAAGCATTTCTCACCACTGAAGGAATGGCAGCTGTAGCAGATTAAGGAACTGGGCTGGTATGAAAAGAGACAAATGTGGAAAGGAGACATGCTTGGCACTTGTGATTTCTCACAAGTGTTTTTTAGATGGAAAGCTGATTTCTCTCTCCTTTTTAGTGCTGCTCTTTAAGTTGAAATGGAGGGCTGAAAATGGAAAAATAAGTGATTGCACTGAAAAAATGCTCTTACACATTTGTGATTTGACCTTGTGCCAGTGCTGCTGACTCATTAACCAGTAGGTTGACTAAAATGACTCCTTTGAATTGCTGAAATCACATTTAAGATGGCAGCTTGATTTTCTCCTTTGTCCCTTGCCTGTTGCCACCTTTCCTTGGACTCTGTCTTTAAGTTGTAGTGCCACAGCTTGTCTGCATGTCGTGACAGCCTTGCCTGTGTGATGTGAGCCCCAGCTGTGTTCTGGTTACTGAATAACAGTAAATAACAGATAGGAAAAAGTGACTTGGAAGAGGCAGCTTCTTAAACCACTTGTTAGCATGAGTGCTCTGTGCTATGTGGGGACCTCATCTTTCTGGTGCCCCTTGGTCTGAGCTGTCCACCTCCTCACAGATGCCCTGGTAGGATTGTGTGGGGAGGAGGGCTCGGTGGCAGTGCCACACTGTGCTGTGGGAGCTCGGGCATGGGCCTGGCTCACACACCAGAGCTGGAGGTGCAGGGTGAGCCCATGCATGGGCTGTCTCAGCAGGGTGGGATTACAAGTATGAGGCTGCCTGTCTAGTCAAGGTGACACTCTTAGTGCAGGTGTCCCAGGCAGGTGCCTGGAGTCAGCTGAGGTGGATTCCGGCCCCCATTAACAAAATGCACAGCAGACATAGGGTGGGATGAGGCCCTGTGGCTGACACCACTGGGTTTTTGTGAAGGGAAGATAGGGCTATCTCGTTTGCAAAGGAGCTGAGCAAAACAGGCTGGGAGAATGGGTTGGAGATACTGTGTGAGGGTGCTTAAGGTCAGCTTGGTGTCCTTTACTCTTCTTCCTAATCCAAGAACAGGGGAAATGCAGTGAAGATAGAGGTTAGTGAGTCTAATGGGAGTGAAGAAGGTGTTTGTTAGCTCTGTTTATTGAGGTCAGGAGCTTAGCGTTTTCCAAAAACTCAGACACCTACATGGGTGCTGAGATTCCCTGTTTCAGGGCAGACAAAGATGATACAGTTTGTGTGTATCCTATTTCATAGAAATGCCAGTGACAGCAGATTCTTCCCTCTGCAGAGGGATAGTCAGGGCTGGATCTTGCCAAGTAGCCTCTCAGCCTGTCCCACCTTGGCAAGCTGCTGTGGGGGTCAGACATCACAGGATGATGAGGGGGCAGAGCCATACAGGGCTTTTGTGTATCCTTGCTGCTGAGGGTCAGGTTAATGCATTAGGCTGTTTTATCTGCTCAGGTGGAAGTCTAATAGAGAGCTTTCAAAAATCAGACATTTTGAAACTTCCAGCAAGACTCTTTTTGTGTCAGCTTTTTGTGGCTACTGTGGCACTTGAGACTAATCACACCTGTGACCTGGCTCAGGAGAACAGCGTTTATGATAGGCACTTGTCTGCAGAACCCATGTTGGCTGTTGAATCCACCTATTTGATCCCTTGGGACCCTTTTAAGCCCTAAAGAAAGCAAGGTGATTATTTGGAGCTTATTTAGTGAGCTAGATGCACAGAGGTTTTTTTGCAGCCCCTGCCCCAGACCCTTCACCTCGGGCTTGATGCAGGGCCACCTCTCTTCCCAGAGATGCTCATGGTTGGTAAGAGGTGCCTGCACTGTGCTGGGATCAGATAGAGGATCAGATAGAGAATCCTCTGGCCAGTCCCTGTGATCCCTGGACAGGCAGGGAGTGAGCTCACCTCCCCACCTGCAGAGGGTGCTGGTAAGATAGAAGGATCCTTGACTGCTTTGATAGATGAGATCTAATTTTTCAAAACATGGGTTGATGTAAAATTTTTCAAGCTATTCAGTTTGGAATGTAGTATTTTTCTCCTGCTCCAGTTCCCTCTTTTTTCCCTCTTTTTAAATTTTTTTCATCTTTTCTGCCATTTTAGTCTCTGGGCATGAGAAGGGCTGGAAGCCACAGAGAGCTTTGATTTGATGTTTGAGCTGTGTTAGATGCTGTGGGAAGGAAACGTCGCCACAGCCTGTCCCTCTGCCAGGCCACCTCCAGCTGCTGTCCTCTGCGGGCGTCTCCGACAGATGGACGATGCCTAAACAGCAGCTTTGTGTTAATTGAGTTAAAATCAGCATAATTTTGTAGAAAAAACAGGCTTTCTTAGCTCTGGAACTACTTTATTCTCTCATCCTCTCTTCATATTTTGTATGTTTTGGTTGGAGAAGAGAAGAAAAATCGAAACTCAAATTATTTTTTAAGGAAAAATATTTCCTTCCTGTGGTAAAGAAAAAAAGCAAATGTTTCCCCTGACAGCTTGGAATAGTGTGATTTAGCCACTTCCAGAACACTTTTAATATTCTTTTGAACTGTCATAGTTTTTATTTGGTTGAGCCAGGAAAGAGTAATTTCAGTTCTGTCCCTCAGTGAGTCTGCCAGTGTGTTTGCCATTATTTTCTCTCCCTGATAGAAGCAATTGCCATGTTTCTTTCTGCCCTGGGAAGCCTCAGCTGCCACAAAGGGCTGCAGTCTGATGGGATGTCAAACCACATAGCGCTTGTTAAGCTCCCGTGACTGGCAGCATCTGTGCATTTGCAATGACATCTCTAAATCCATCCAGGACACAAAAGTACTCTAAAATTGTAGCCTTTGTGTGTGTGTGCTGTATGTTTTATTTATAAAGCTTTTAGAGATAGCAGCTTGTTCTCTAATTTATTTTGGGTTGGTGAGGAGGAGGAAATCTCATTGGCAAGATAGAGAATTTGCATTCTGAATTTAAAAGCAATGTGAAAAAAAAAAGGAATTAAAAAAAAGTCTAAGGTTCTGGGATGTGTTTGTGTGAATAATAATGCTTCCAAAATGATAATGGATTGTGTGTCATCCATTTGTAGAACTGTAGAAACTGCTATGATAAATAAAATATGTCACATTTTAAACAGCATGGGGCCTGTGTGTGTGTCACTCATCAGATACAATTAAGCAGGAGAATAATTGCCTGCCTGCTAAGTGAAAAAAGGCAATGTCACAGTGCCATGCTCAGCTTTTGTTTGCTCAAGGGGCACTCACTCTGGACACCCAGTTAAGGGCCTGCCCATATTTGATGGGGAGCTGCAAAGCCAAAGATAGGTGGATGTTTACCAGACTCTCTGAGGAGCCAAAACTGTGTTATGTTCAGTGTTTAAGACCTCTCTTGTGTATTTGTAGGGCCTTGACCATGACTGGCACTGCTAGGTACTTGCTCCCTGCTGGGTGTGTAGTCCTTGCAACACTAAGCCTCCAATTGGTTTTGAGCCACAAACCCACTTCACAGTGGTCCTGTACATCTTATTTGGACCATGTTGTTGGGTCTTTCCAGCAAAAGCCAGTGAAGTCTTTTGCCCTTGGAGGATGTGCTAATTTAGCAGAGGAAGAGAGACTCAAAGATGTGGCTCCAGCCCTTGGGAACCTCTACTAGGGGCATTACTTTTGCACAGCTTTGGAGATGGATCAGGACTTGCTAGAGAAGACCTGAGCCTGCTTTGAGGAGAAAGATACAGACTAGCTGATTTCTGGGGTCTTTGCCTTGTCTGTTTTTGTACTGCACCACCGTGTGACTAAATCTATGGTGTGACCACATCTGGAGACTAAACTGGTATCAGAGATGTGGTGGGTGGGATGATTTCTACAACTGATGGAAAGGCAGCAGAACCTCCTTTTAAAATTTTTTTTTATTCAGCTCTGGCCTGTTTCTCCTTGCTTCTTTTTGTTTCCAGTTGCTGGCTCATGTTGGTGCTAAAATTAGTACTCTCAATTGCTGTCTGCTCATTAACTAATAATAGGCAAATCCTTAGATGCAGATCATGGGCAAGTGCTATTAGCCATTCCAGGTTGCACTGTCTGCAAATATTTTCCTGGAGACAATAAATGTTTCCATGAAATTACTTGAAAATTACTTTTGGGATCCTAGGCGTTCTGGTCAGAGGCAAGGGAAAATGTCCTTTTTTTCATATTTTCTTTTCCTTTGACAAAGTCTTTGTTGCTTCCAGGTCCTCCTGTGCAGATTTAAAATGCTTTTTGTTCTGTGTGGGTCTGTAACACAGCTTTATGAAGATTACCGTCTGCATTAAGGTCTGGTGAAAAATACATAATTGTAATGCCAAAATTCTGCTTTCGTCATTTCAGAACTTTGAAATAAACATTAGGCTCCTTTCCTTCAGGTAATGAAAGTTCTCATTTACCTTCAGCTATGTAGTCACCTAATGCCCAAGGGTATGTTGGTCTAGTAGAGGATATTAGCACTCATATGTCTTACTAATAAGATTATGAAAGTATGAAGAAATCAATTACTTTGGATTTTGTAAGACTGCTATTCTGCAAGATGTGTGAACAGATGATGTTAAGTCCTAAGCATAACTTGATGCTGGGTGCTGTGCTCAGAAACCAGGCTGGCTATGGGCAGGACAGACATGTAATGTTATTTTCCTCTCTTGTGTGTTCTATGTTGAAAGTTCCCTAGAGCACCAGTTTCTTGTGTGTGGCAGAGAGTGCATGCAGTACTTCTAGAGTCTACTGGGATATGAGAACACAATGAGTCACAGCATGCGATGGGCTGCCACTGGAGATTAGGTTGATGGTGTCAATGACAGCAACCTCAGTGCTATGGCACCTTATCCCAAGAAGACTGCATCACTGAACTATGTACTTGACAGGAAAGGATTACTTTGAAAGCTGAGCTGTTTACTTCAGCATCTTGCCTGGGTGTTATGAAGAAGGAAACAAAACTGGTGGTGAGCACTGAGCCAGTGGAGATCCTTTGGTCCTTTTGCCTTTCAGATATTCCCACTGTAGCTGAAAAGATGCTACTGCTGCCCAAAAACTATCAGCAGCATCTTACTCTACTGAACTGTTAGAAACAACCTGATCCTAGGGCAGGACAGCTCCCTTGGCTCCATCCCTGTGGCAGACCCACTGCACACCTGTGACTGGAACTCTGCTTGGCCTGCTGGGAGTGCCACCAAATTTGCTCACGGTTCTTATCAGCCCAAGATGTGGTTTTAAGTGTACAAGTGTTTCTCCTCTTGATGTTGCTAATGATCTTTGGGATTGGATGCTATGAAATGCTGGTTTGAGGACTCCAAGAGCTGGGTAATGGTGAAATCAGGGACTGAGGATTTGGGGTGGAGAGTGGAGCACCTGTTCCAGGTGGTGCATGTTCTCTGGGATTTGGTCCTGTGTTGGACCCTCTGGGGCGAGAGGATCCCTCCCTGCAAACCAAGTGAACTCTGCTTTGCTGCAAGCCAATAGAAGAGCTGAGAGATGCAACCCTCATCATGCCTTTCAACTGTCATAAATGCTTCCTTCTGGTTTGGATGAAGGAGGGTTTCAAGCAGTTTTTATTCATGAGGCTCTGCTGGTCCCTGAGCAGTTTTCTATGTGGGCATCCTACAGCAGACATGTCAGGGAACGGGGCATGTATTTTTCTTAATTTCGTGGAGATCAAAGAAAGTCACATTTGAAAAAACTGCGTGAAAATGAAGGTTTTTCAAAATAAAAGATCAGGATTAGGTGTGGGTTTTCACATCACATCATCTCTGAATGTTTTCATGTCAGCAGAAAAAACAAGAGTGAGGCTTTCTGACCTTGAAAGAAGTGCCAGAGGGAAAGACTCCTTCATGAAATTTTTAATACTCTTCCTAGTGACTTTTTTTTTCAAACTGCTGTAGCACGATACAGGTTTGAACTAATGAATGTCACGCTCATATGGGGCAGTTCCAAAAATGAAAGACCTTGATTGACTGAATGCTATTATTGCACTATCTGAAGATGTTATCTGCATCACCTACATTTCTGACTTTCAAGTGTCTTGGTATCTTATAGTTAGCCTGTCTGATGCATGAGAGACACACTCTAGGTCTAGTTTTAAACCCATCACATAAAATTTTACTAAAAATAAAAAGTGTGTAAAAGAGAGCATTAAATGCTGATTATTTTTTCATCATAATTTTCATTTACTTGATCTCTAAAGTAGTATTGCTAAAGGTTTTTCTCAACAGCAATGTTCCTCCGAAATAATGGGGGAAAAGTGGATCATTTTCAGATCCCTTTGAAAGATCCACTTTTTGCAGGACTCTGGAAGACATTAGATTGTCACTGTGGTACAACCTTGGGTGCATTTTGTGCCTTTAGCAAAGCACCTCAGTCATACCACATTCTTCCTGGAGAGGGAAAACCTCCTTCCTTTCAAACACTCCTTATAGTGGATGTGTTAACAGCTTGAGGGAGGCAGCAGACACCAGCTCTTGCACCAGGTTGATTTTGAGGATCCTCTTCCGATGAGATGTTTAACTCAGGCACAAAAAATTGAAATTATGTACTGCTCAAGTAGGAATCTATTGCCATCAAGGCAGGTGTTAGGGATGGAGCTGGGTCCCTACTGAAGTTAATAATAAGATATTCTCTGTACTCACTGAAGGCAGTGTTATCCCTGTGTTTTGGGTAGGAGTATGAGGATGTAGAGTTTACCATTCAAACATAGCGGACAGTATATAAAAGGCAGCATACTGGGACTTAGGAGATTTAGTCCTGACTATGCCAGTGGCTTTCTGGAGCACTGAAATTAAGTTACAGTACTTATTTACAGTACTTATTACTCCAGCAAAATTTCTCTCAGTGTAGAGATTCAGCCACAGTTGCTAATTCCCAGACTAAGCAACTTCCTCAATTCATACTAACTTTTTGCCTTTATTTCTGCTTCTATTTCAAGACCATTGCATTAGTTGTGTCTCTTATAAAGTCTTCCTGGTTGTTTTTTGTCTTGAAGTCATGCAGAAAGTCTCTGTACTAAAATTCATTTTCCTCTTCCGTATCCCTTCCCCTGCTGCTTCTCAGGTTAATGAAACATTTCATGAATATCAGTCAGGTCTTAAAAAGCTGGAAAGAACACGTGTCCTGCCTGAAAGCTGCTAAAGGGAATGGGAGTTTATAGAAATGGACGGAGCATATGCTCAGGTCAAAACTGATCTTAGTTCAGTGATGCAGAGGCATGTGCCAGCCAGAGGGAGGTGGCTGGGTACTTTCATGAGCTGCAGTGTGATCCCTGGACACTCGTACCAGCAGAGGTGTGAGCTTGCAGAGCACAGTGAGGTGTCTCATCTGACACAGATGCTTCTGCAGCACAGTTTCACAGCTCATCAGATTGAGTTCACTTCAGATGTTTAACCTGCAGTTCTACAATGATGTGCACAAACTCCAAAACCACAAGTTTGCACTACAGAAGAAAAAGATCCGAGCCCTTCTGGCTATTTGTCACAGATGCATATGTAAATGGACAGTAACATCAGCAGCACCCCAGATTTCATGGTCATGAATCCCCTCTTCCCTTAGCTTAGCTTACTTTAGCAAGTGCAAGCAGACAGTGCAGCAGCTTTATTTAGGAGGTCTGTGCTGCCTGTGATTCTTTGATATCAGGACTGATTCATCTGTGGTCTTGTGTGGTATAATCTGACAAGTAATGAGAGGACGTTGCTGCACATACATGGGCTTTTGACTGACAGAGGGCTAGTTCAAGGAGATGGACTTTTGCAAAAAGCTGCACCCAGAGCCTCATGGACAATCCCTTCTTGGAGTTGCTGGTGGAGCCTTGCCCAGTGTCTGCAGCCTGTGGCCACACAGAATGTCCCTCCAGCACGTGGTCTGCAGTTGCTGCAACAGGACCCAGGGAAGCTGCTCTCTGTTTTTGCTGCTAGATGTTACTCCCCCCACTTCTTAGTGCTATTATCATCCAAAAATGCTATTTCAATAAAATCCCTGTGTCACAGGACTAGTGAACTCAGCTTATAGTGCAGGGCTGTTGTTATGCTGGGGCCCTGAGCCTGTACTTCCCAATTTCCCATTTACTGATCAGCAGCATCTCTTCTACCATGGAGATGTGAAGGAGCCATGGTTTTTCTTGGCAACATCTCGTGCAGCAGCCAATGCATGATGTATTATCAAACCCCAACTACAGTCCCATTTTCTTTGTGTGGCTGCCCAGCACGATGTCCCAGGGTGGTCTGGCAATGTTGAGAAGTTTTCCACCACCAATGTCCTGAAGCTATTTGCAGGTGGAGCTGGAAAATTGAATTAAAACAATCAATCAAGCCAACTATGTAAAACAGCTTTTTAGTGTTAGGCAAGGTGGTTTTGTGATGAGAGTACTGGTCTCTCAATTCCCTTTTATTTTCATAAAATCATGGAATCACAGAACCATTTAGGTTGAAAAAGGCCTCTAAGATCATCAAGTTAGAACATTAACCTAGTGTTGCCAAGTTCACCACTAAACTGTGTCCCTAAGTGCCACATCTTTAAATACCTCCAGGGATGGTGACTCCACCACTTCCCTGGGCAGCATCCTCCAACGCTTGACAACCTTTCCAGTTAAGAATTTTTCCTAATATCCACTCTAAACCTCCTCTGGTGCAACTGGAGGCCATGTCCTCATGTACTATCACTTGCTACTTGTGAGACTTGTGAGTAGCAAGAAGAGACCAACTCCCACCTTGCTACAACTTCATTTCAGGTAGTTGTAGATAAGGGCTCCCCTTGAGCCTTCTTTTCTCCAGGCTAAGCTCTCCCTCAGCTGCTCCTAGTAACATTTGTTCTCTAGCCTTGCTATAGCCTTCCTACATCCTCTTACCAGTTCCAAATCAGTAGTGGTCCAGCCTGGAACAGATTGTGGTTATTTAAGCCCAGCTGGTACAAAAAGTAAAAGTTGTGGCTACTGAGGAAGCACTTGGAAGAGATACCTATTCCCCCTAGACCACACTACCAAGGACATGCTCCAGTCCCTCGCTCTAACAAAAGCTTTTGGACATCTTTTTGGTCCTCACTGGTTGCACCAGAGTTTATGTTTTCACTTTGGTCAACAGTTCAGAGGGGTCAGCCCGCAGCCATAGAGTTTCTCTCATTTTTTTGTCTTCCAACAGCAAAGTTCTCTAAAGATAAGATAGAAATTACTGGGGAAAAAAAAGTGCAAAATGTGGTTCAGCTATATCTTTCTTCCTTTTTCTATAGTTTCCTCCTGAAATAGCTCTAGCAAGAAATTTAATCTTAGCCTTTACAAGCTACAGTTTTGTGTAGAAAGTATAACTCAACAAAGATGAAAAAAATATTCAATAATCTTGTTTTAAAATAGACACACAGACTGGTTGTACCTGGGTTATTTTAGACTGTACTTTTCAACACCTTTTGCAATAGCACAAGAAAATACGATCTATAATTCTGTGAAGATTATTTTCATCTGAACTTTTCTCATTTATTTTAAATTTACCAGGAAGAAATGCAGCTTTTGTTTCCTTCATTAAATTGAAAGTTGGATTGGGAATAAATAATATCATCGTAAGGGAAAAAAGATTCAATGATTAAAGAGCTTCTCCATCAGGAAGAATATTTTCCTGCATACAAAATAATATCTTCTTTTTTCATAAGGAAGGAAAAAATATTAGATACTTTCACATTAAAAATTCCTATATTTGCAAATGTATTTTTGCAAATGGATTTTCTTCACCAAGAAGAGAATGCTAATGGATATGCTAAGAATTTGATTACTCAGCTGTACTCTCTCATGCCTCACCATTCCAGTCAAGATGCTTAAGAACTTATGCTGCTAATAAAACAGCCTTGGTAGTCCTGAAAATTACAATACATTATAAAATTTTACAGTATAGTTTTATTAGTTAAAAATACTTCTTCCGTGATGGAAAGGCAGACTTTTATTTGTTCTATGGAGAAGGTCAATAGCAGAGTTGTTTCAAGGGTAGAGAAACCACTGAACAGATATTGAGGTTTGTTTTTCTGGGTGCAGAATATTATGCCCCAGTTAGACACATTTTGTGCAAGCAGGAGGTAAGTCCAACAAGTGGTTGCATATTTTGGGTACTTGGTAAGTGGCTGTTTTTCAAAGAAGAAAAAATAATAATATGAAAAGATTATTTGGATGGCTAAAGAAAAATGGTGTTTTGCTCATTGACAAAAACGAGTTTGGTTACAAAGTAGTTCTGATTAAGAGGTGGTGTGAAAACTTCTGTAAACAAATCAATATTTTATAAGGGTGAAAGGAAAGCTGATGGAAGTAATTAGCTGGACATTAGGAAATGCACCTACGTGTTGAGGGAAGATAAAAACAGAAATTTAAATAGTGTGTGAATGAGGTTACTTCCATACTCAAATACCATGATTAAACCCTGATTAAATGACACATACAAAAAAAATCTGTTATAATTGTGCAGCAGTGATTAACTAAGATATGACTTTTTCTTGGCCCAGAGTTAGTGAAGTTTTATATCTACGAACATGATGTCCTAGACACCTGTCTGAGTCTCCCTCTGAAAGTACCTGTTTCTCTTCATTGTCATTAAATAGAGAGCTCACTGACAGACTAGACAAATGGATAGAGCTGAGATTAACCCTCTCCTACAGCATTGTCAGGAGCAAGAATTCTTGGTCCATTATGAGTTTGGAATAAAAGCCATCAGATTTTAGGGGGAAATACTAATAATGCTCACCTTGGTTTCATTGGTTTTGTTTGCTTTGCTCGTGTTCTCCAGGTTTCTTCCATAGACAGAAAGAATAGAAACTTCCTTTATAATAAGAAGAAATAGAAGCAAAGATTCTCCCTTCAACACTTGGAGCTGCAACTTCAGACTTCATGGAAAAATCTCTGCCGTCACCTGACCCCTGATTAAATTGTATTGCAACCATAACCCCTCCCTGTTCATCCACCTTGAGTGTGGTCTAAGGATGCCCAGGATGTGGATAAAGTCAGTCTCTGTTTGCTGTCCTGTCTACCTGGAAGAGCACAGGGCTTTACACATCAAAGACGGAACGGTTCAGGAGTACGATGAGGTCCTCTATGGAGAAGGTGACACCACGGGCTGTGTCCTGCTGCCAGCAGTGATGGCACTGGGACACTGCCCACAGTGCTACCTGAACCCTGCTCCAGTATTCAGAGGTGTAGCAGGGAAGTCTGTGCCATCATGAAGATGTGGTGTCCCAAACCCAGGTGCCTTTCACCACTGCAGTGGTCCTGGGAGGCCCCAGGGTTTCTCTAGAGGAACACAGATCCCTGCAGACATTGTGACGAACCCATTGCTAATGTCTGCAAACCCACTGAAAACTCTGAAATGGCACTTGGCAACTCTGATTAGAGAACCAAAATGATCTCTAAAACTCCATGGTCTATGGTGGGAGTTTATACACTCAGTGTAAATTTAAGCATCTGAAATTTAGTCTTCTTAATCTGAAATTGAATCATAACCAAACTCTCACCAGCATTATTCAACAATGGGCACAGCATGACTGTGGCGGTTAAATGGAATTTACTGTGTTTGTCAGGAGAGCTAAGTGACTTTCCAGACAAACCTTTCTCCACTTTGAGGAGGCAATCCTTTCAGCCAGCTAATTTCCAGTCCCAGTTGCTGGATGCTTTTCAAATGTAAGATGCGAAAGGGAAAATTCTCCTAGTGTGCCCAAAACAGCCAGGGAAGCACAAACTCTGGCCACCTTGCTTACCCCAGCAGATGTTCAGGGACTTGTAGGCACAGCAGCTATGTTTTACTGTGCCCTCACCTGCTTCTTGCCTTATTCAACACCTCACAGTTTGACACAAGGGTGGGATGGACACCATGGGGCAAGTACAACATATGGGAGTGGTAAAGGAGTTGCTTTGTGATGAGCCATCCTCTGAAATCCTTTATTTCCTCAGTTGCCTTGGGGCAACAAACCTTGGTTTTTTTCCCACAAATTAGCTTTGTGATTAGTAGCTGTAACTCAGATGCTTTATTATACTTCAGAAATGTTCTTAGTCTTCTCAAAAATGACTTTGTGGAGTCAGTGCTGCCACATTCACTTTTCCTCTGATTCTGTCACCTGTTTAAAGCAACCATGAGAGGATCCTTCACCCCAGGTGCCTTTTTGGGTTCTCCCTACATAGTAGATGCTGTCCCATACTTTCTCATCGGGTTTTTTCTCTGGTCCCTTGCTGCACACCAGCCTTCAGCTCACTCGGATGCTGCAAAGTGCCCTGTATCTCAATATTTCACTATGCTGCAGACTAGTGTACTTGTATGTATGTGCATATGGGAGGAAGAAATGGTATTTAAAATTCACCAACCTTCAACTTTGTATTACTGCATGTAAAGCAAACCCCAAAATAATTTATTTCTAGTTTTCTGCCTTGATTCCCAGACTTCTGATTTAATCTTAAAATATTTAATCATTTCCTTGGCAAATGACACTGAAATTGGACAGATGGTTTAAACTTAGCTCTCTTCCCTGGAGAAAAGCTTCTCAATTAATACAACTGTAGCTCTCACACATCAATTCATCCTTATCAGGCTGTCCCAATTAATCCTTTAAATGTAATGTTACATAATGTAGGAACTTCTCTCTCTCATTTACTTTTCCATCTTGTCATTATTTCCTCTGTTTTTACTTACCTGCATGGTGTTTTTGGGAGTCAGGAGAGAGCTGCTGCTTGAGGAGAAGTATGTAACATTTCTGAGTCACATCTGTTAGACCAGAGGGAGGGACGTGCACAAAAATTGCACACAGTGGCTTGTGCTTTTGCTCTCTGATGTTATTTTTCTCCTTGGAATAATGATCTTTGCAAATCCTTAAAACAGCAGAAATAAATTTCTATTATGCTGTTTTCTGAATAGTTACATAATCCCCTTCTGTTGTTAGTGCTGGAATTGCTTGGCTTACAAGGTATTTGCTGCTTGTGAAAACGTGTTTCTGTGTGTAGTGGGGGAGTGCAGCTCGTTTGGATGCTGGGCTCAAAAAGACTGGTGGAAACGGCCATAATAAATCCCACTGGAGACTGGGATATCTAACACTGTTAGTCTCGCCTCTGTATAGTAATAAAAGTAATAATTTAGATTTGATAGGCCTGGATGTAATTCACACAGTCAGAGAGGACAAAGTTCTGCCTCTAGGAGCCTGGGTGCCTGTTTCACTGCTGTGGTCCCGTGAAGGGGTGAAAAGCAGGTCTAGGAGCACACATGCAGTCCATGCACACATGCCAGGACTCCTGGCTCGCTGCTGCCTGTATCTTAGCTGTGTGCTGAGCTCAGCACACACTTGGGTGAGCTGGTTCAGGGTAGCTGACAGTGGCTTGGGCTACTATGCACCCAATGTGCCCTTTATGTGCCCCATGGGCATCCAACAGTGTCAAAGCGGGTCTGTAGAGGGCAGGCTCAGACTGCACCCATGGAGAGCATCACCTGGGGGTCCCACTGGAGAAAGACTTGGGCCCAGAGAAGAGAAAATTTCATATATAGGTTGGGTTTACTCATTCTACCTTCAGATTATAATGGAGGAGACTGACCCAAAATGGCATCTTTGGCCACTCTGGTTCTGCTTGAAATGTTACAGGTAAGCACCACGTAGCTACCTCTTACTGGTCCAGAGCTGATATATAAGGCAATAAAACTTTAAATATGAAGGGCTTTGAAGCTAGTCCTGCTTCGAGTTGGACTGAGGACCTCTAGGAGTCCCTTCCAGCTTGGATTTTTCCATAATTCCACAGCCAGAGAATTTTAAGTGCAATTATCCCTTCAATATTTGTATTAGCAAGGGCAATCATCAGGAAATGCCAAAATGCCAAAAATCCAATGTGTTTTTACTCTAAATAAATAATAGGACAATCTGCTTTAAGTATTTATTTAAATGTCTTCCTAGAATATTTTTTTTTATTTTGTTTTTCCTGAATAATTCCTTGGATTGCTAACTGTACTGAATGAATGGCTCTGTGGAGAGGGGAAAACCCCACATCTTCCAACATCTGGAATTTCCTTTGACTTCTACACTAATAAAAGCAAGGTTTTACTGGAGCAGATATTTTTACTGTTATTATTTTTCTGCAGGACAATTTAATGTCAATTCAGAGTATATTTGAATGCTGAGCCATGGAAGCAGAATATTCCATTTGAAACTGAAGAGATTTGTGGGGAATCATTGAAAAGGACCAATGTGTGTAAAGCTTTTTTACTCATTCTCTATATCAAAAAAAAGGAAAAACTTATCTAATAATGCTACAAGTCAGAAATAGAAACAATTTATTGACAGGGCAATTTTCTTTCACTACAGTTTGTTTTTCCAGTCCTACATCCAAGGCTGTAATTAAATTTGGAAGGTAATGGGAAACTATTTACCTGGGGAATTATTCCACTACTTCATTTTCCAGAAATTCTTCTGGGTATTCAGGGAAATTTCAGGACCTCTTAATTCCTTCCTGTTATTTTCAGATTTATTTCTATGTATCAAATACTAAATCATTAGTATCTCTAAATGGCATATACTTGAAGTAAAAACAAAGACAAAGCACATCTTCATGGTCTAAGACATCTGTAAGCTTTGCATGGATTTCTGTTACTTGGGAAGGTTTAAACACTGATCCTCCACAAATGAAAGTAGTTACAACTATGCCCACAGTACCTCTTTGTAATAAAAAGTCTGATGCTGTTATGATTAGGTAATATGTTAGCAGGAAAAGCATCTTTGCCATTTAAAAAGGGGAATTCTTAAAGTATGAATTGAAGCATTGATCTTACTATCATTCTTGTGGATTTTTCTACTCTTTTGACAAAAATATTTCGCCCTAAATTTTCTCTGGTGCAGTTCCTATTACAAGGCTGAATTGAAACGCTCACTTTTTGTATCTCAGTCTGCCCAGCTGTAGAAAAATTGTAGTCTGGCTGTGGAACACATGCTGGTAATTTTGTTTTGTTTAGATTCACCAAGGACCCTGAGGTCCCCAGTGACAATGGGTTTTGAAGGTATAAAGTCTCCTTGTTGCTGTTGGAACAATCAACTTACTACAAATATTTTAAAATGCAGGAATGTAAACACAAACTCACAGAAAACCCTGTTTGTTTCATTCTAAGCAGCTTTCTCTGAACACCCCTTATTTGTGGAAATTAATTATGAAACACAACCATATGTCCCTGTAATTACAAGAAAATAGGTGGAAGATGAGGAGACTCACTGTACCTCATGCATGAATAAATCTCCTCACCAACGATGACAGCTGTAATCCCTCCCTGGGGGAATTCAGTCCAGCACACACCCATGGGTCCATCCGTGGAATCCCACCATACTGCCATGCATTGCAGTACCATGGAACTAAATCTCAAAGAGTATTTACAATAATAAGCTGCTGAGACTTTAGCTCCAAAGTGGAGGAGTGAGGCAGGTTTTACCCTGGTGGCTGTAGCACAGTGACCATTAGCTCTCATGTCCAAGTCACCTCTGAAGCCTGGGGAGCAGTAGGAGAAAACCACCATACATAGTGTCGAAGCTCATTTGTCCTGAGGTGCTCGGGATGAGCAGGAGCAGTTCAGTGCCAGCTCAGCATGGAAATTGTGTCGTGGAGAGCAGAGGCTGGCAGCTGCTTAAGCAATTGCTGCCAAGGCATTCTGGAAATTATTACTCAGTATCTTTGGTTTTCTGCAGTCAATATCAATGACGAAATGTACACATCTGACTCAGCCATTGTGTTCCAGGGTTAATTTATTGACTTGTACAGAGTTACTACTCCTGGTCCCCACAGATGGGAGTGGAACAGAGCTCTGTAAGGGTCTTGGTGAAGGTTACAGAGAGGGGGACCATACCTTACGCAACTTAAAGATTTTCCACCTTGTGGGAACTCTTTACTGTTTCCCAGCACAGTCAGTCAAAAGAAAAGATATGCTCTTCAAAATCCAAGTCAACAAGAAGGCCTAATGACTAATCTTGACCCAAGCAACAGTGTGTATGAAACTCTTTCAGACTTTCATTTGATCTCTGGTTATTGAATTTATGTCATCATCCTGCTCTCCCTTGGACACTGCTGCCAGTCTTCATTGGTTGGTGCTTTCAGTTAAGTAACTGTCAGGAAAAAAGGATAGGAAGAAATCTGAAGTTGTGTTGCTCATGACAGGCTCAGTATCACAGTATCCTCTTCAGGACTGTCATCACCCTGCATGGAGCCTTTGTTATTAGACATGATTCCCTGTGACACCATGTGATTTAAAAATTATTGCTCAGACTCTGGCATTGCTTTTCTCATCTTCTGTGTGGCCATCCATCCATCAGAAACCGCTTGAAAAATGAATGTGCAGCTGAGCACAAAAGCATAAAGTCTTACACCCAATATTTTGTTTAAAAAGCTGTGTGTGAAGCTCAGCTCCCTTCTTACAATTTTTTCTCTCTGGAAACTCTCTTGTTTTTCTTTTTAAATGTACACTAACCACTATAATGTGTGCTTTATTTATTAGACTAAAGGCTAATGGGTTTTTTTGCTATTTTTTTAAAAGTTTTGACTATAGTTAAATGACTGCTGTCAACCATTCTTCATCTCCAACAAATAGCCTGAATAGATGCAAAACCAAGCATGTCTAAGGAGCATAGACTTGAGGCCCAGAACTAAAAGTCTTCCAAGAGAAATAAAAAACATAGTAGGACCAAAGAAACCTTGCAGTTCTACTGTGTTTGAGTAACAAAGGTCCAGCCAAGGAAATTCTTGGTAGAACCTCAAAAAACAGCAGCAGATTATTTTGGGGTTTTTTTTTGGTTTTTGTTTTTTATTGTTTTTTTTTTTTTCCCCTCAGGACTGCCTGCAGACTTTATGACAACCCATTCTTCCCTTTTTTATTTCTCCAGTCCCACAGGTGCCCCCTGTGGTAACCTTTGGCTTTTTGTATCCAGGGAACAGGATGTTTCCTGTAGTGTGTCAATAACAATTTGGTTTTCTCCAATATCAAATTGAAAAATTCAGCTGACAAGTCCAATACCTGCAATTCAGCTGACAAGCTCAATACCTATGGCTTAAATGTGTGACAAATGTGAGCTGACTTGAACAGTCATTTCGAGTAACCTGTCAAGATATTGAAGTTCTTGAGTCAATTTGAAAATGGGAGAAAAAACCATTAATATCTATTAATGCAGAATTAGCATTGGCAGAGTAGTATGCCTTGAAATGGATTAGAGAGAGGCATTTGACTGATGTGTTTGGAAATAGTTTGTGATGATTAGAGCTAGGTGAATATTAAGTGCATAGCCCTTTTTTTGGTCAGTTTGGGTTTTTGATTTTATAATTTTGATATACAATATGTCCTTTATTTCTAGTAGCATCATATGAAATTCACAGCCCCAGAGAAAAAACATGCTCAGATTTGCCAGCAGTCAGGTTTCATTTTTGTACTTAAACCTATCATTGAAATTCGGCAATTATAAGAAGAAAGGAGTTAGAGGTTGGTGTTACACAAAGCCATCAACTGAACTGCAGCCCACTGAAATGATAAGTACCGCAAGACATTCCAGCATTCCAAATTTCTCTCTGTCCTTGACTGGGGTGAAAAGTTGGAATTTTGAAATGTTTTGTGGAAGAGAAAAGCTAAAATGTTTATGGTGGGAAACATCAGATGGATTTCTTGAATTGCAGCGTTTCAGTGGGGTGTCAAACTGTGCCATGGATGTCAGGCAGTTTCATCCAATAAAGTGAAAAATACATTCCACCCTTCCCTGTTGTGCTCTGTTCTACTGTCAGTGCAATGGAAAGAGAAAACGCCAGCAGGACATGAAGCAACACAACAAATTTTGATTTTAAATTATTCAGAAACTTATTTCCATGGAACATATCAAATGGGAACTCTTTTGGGGAAACAGTGCCATTCCCCGGGTAGTTTAACAATGGCGGATAAGTCACTTTTTCCCTGACTGCTCATCCCTGCCAGCACTTCTCTCATCCTTTTCTCTCCTCCTGCTCTGCAACACTGGCTCATCCTGCAGATGAGGCCCACAGCTGCTCTTGACATTGGTCACTGGATCTGTGGTGGGTCTCTGCTGGGATGGCCCCATCAGGACATGGCTCTGCTGTGCCAGGCGGGCAGATCCTCCTTTAAATAAATGGGGGAATTTTATACCCAAAGTGCACACAGCCTAAATAGAGCCAAGAACTCTGTGTTAACCCATCTCACGAACCTGGCTAAATATATCTGGATGATATTTGTTTGAAAATGGGGGGCTGTGTGGCCTGAGGTTGTTGTTTTCTGCCGCCTGTCCTCTCTGAGTGTGGGCTGTTTTTCAAGACGTCTCCCTCTTTCACATGGAGCTGGTAGCTATGTCTGTGTCCTCTTTGGACTGTGGCTGGGCAGCCTGGAGGTGTCATGTCTCCCACTGCTTTGAACAGACTACCAGAGCATGTTGTGAGGTCGCCCTGCAGCCTGTGACCAGTAAAATAAGGTGGTCACTTGAGCGGTAGGTCTAGTAAGTCAAAAAACTCCACTGGCAGTGGTGGCCAGCATCTCCTTTTTGTAGGCTTGTCAGTCAACATAGCTGCAGGGGGAAAGGCAGTCAGAGTTCTACTGAGAACTAGATTTTAGTGTTAATCAGAGAGCAAACAGGACTTGGTGGGATTCCTGTGTGTGCCTCTGTGCCTGACTTGGATGCTGCTGGGCGTTGACCTTAACGTGATACTAGAAAATCTTACCAGCTGCCACCCTCCACCTTTGGGAGCCAAATATAAAAAACGTGAAAACACAGTTAATTTGATTGACACAAACTCCCACTGGACACAGCGTATTCCTAGCTTTGGAGATGGATCCTGCATTTGTTCTCCCACTTCAGCTCTTCTTGGCTAAAAATCTACGTGGTCTTAAGTGAATTTATCTCCAACTCTGTTTTCTCTGAGTGTGTAGGCATGGACGAGCACTTATATATGGAATTTACAATGAGAGGTATTCAAGTGTTTTAATTGTAACATTAGTCTTGTGGAATTTGGAACATTGTCTTTCTAACAAATTGGATAAAGAAGCACTGATTAGTATTCCGATGGGGTGCTGTTTGTGTGTGTGCCTATCTGCCACGCTATGTCCTGCTAACAAAGCACAACACTCACATCTGTCCAAGGTATTAATCATTCTTTAGGGAGAGAAAATGCTTCATTTTAATCTCTGTGCCATTCTACACATCTCATTAATTAGCATTCTTACAGCGCCAAGAGCATGCCTGGTGCTGCGAAGCACCGGGCTGCGGGCTCAGCATGGGTAGATATCCATGGGTAGATACACTGAGGCAAAGGCCACACTGGCAGCAGTGGCCACCCAAAAACAGACTGGGCATGGAGGCTAGAGAGGGAAATTGAGCCTTCACTCCATAGACAAAACAAGGACAAAGTGGGTTTTTTGCAGACTCCATAAATTCTAGTTAGCTGAACATTTAAATATGTTTGAGGTAGGGTTCCTCTCAGTGCAATAATAGGGCACAGGGACTTTTAATGTGGTTGGTTTTGGGGAAGGAGTGGAAATCATCCTGTTCTCACTCATAATGTGGCATTTAGCAACTATTTGGATCCAGTGCAGGCTCTGCGTGCCGTAAGCATCTATTTCTGCTTTGATGGTGGTGGTGATGGAGTAAATGGAAAGCAAAGTGCTGAGTGGGCATTGGGCAGCTACAATTCTTGCTCTTGTTGACTCCAGTGCAACTTTCTCTCCATGGGGGGTTCCTAGGGCTGCAACAGGGCTGGGCACCTATTAATGACAGGCATTGGAGGAGATAATTGTATCTCATTGATTTGACTGTACATAACCACTGTTTATCAATCTTCCTGTAAGCCCAGATGCTGGTGATTGTAAGGAAAAAATCCTATTGCAATACGTGGGATAAACTAAGCAAATTTGATCACTTAAAAAAAAAGGAAGACCTGATCACAAAGAGACACTGCAGTTTCAGTGGCTTGCTTGGCTGTCAGGCTATTGTTATGTTTTAATCTCAAATTCAGAAGTAATAGCAAGGATAATTTTTCTCCACTAGGGTGAAGAACCTATTTTTTATTCTTTCAAGAGCTGTTTGCCTTTCAGGGGATGGACTCCACTGACAGATGATTTACAAACTCTGATCAAGAGCATGGCAAATCCTCCAGCTGAGTTTGGCAGCGGGATTGCAGGGCAGAGGTGGAGAGGTGCTGTTGATGCTGCCACAATGCTGTCCAGCTGCTGACCTGGATACGGATGAGCTTGACCAGGTCACACACAGCTGTTAGATGTGTGCCTCCACCTTGGGGATGGGCTGGGAACACTGCTGGAAGAGGGTCATCTCTGTAGGGGATAAACTAGAAAGCAATGCACGGTGCAGCGTAGCCTTTGACTTCGACTTCGACTTCGAATGCAAGCTCTCAAATTAGCAAGTCTGTGGGTTAGTATGCTATCTACACTAGCACCGTGCTTCTTTGCTGCCTGGGCTGGCTCAAGAAGGAGAATATTAATATTAATATTGATGCATCATTTATTTCTCTTGTGTGACATTCAAAAAAGTGAATGTCTAATATACAGAGGTCAAGGTAGGCTGGTCTTGCCATTTAAAAGGGAAGAGGAGGTGAAGACAGAATAGCTCTCTTCTGTCAGTTCAACATTTCCATAATGGCATTTCTGACTTAATCTTTTTCTTACTGTGGGTGACTTGTAGGCATTGCTCTATGTATCTACACACACACATATATGCAAAATATACATATATATGCATAAAAACTGCTATGACTCAGGACAGTATCTTGGCTGACTTGCAGTTCTACACTCACACACAAAGGAATACGCTTTTCTTTCAGTTACTTCATCAGGGAGCAATCACTAACAAATCCCTAAACCTGGCTGAAAGGTCCTAAAATGATAAATCTCTTTGCTCCAGAGATATGAGGTTTATTTTGGCTGAACAATCCTCCACACATTTGGGTTCCCAATGATCCACTTGTAGCTTATCAATTAATTTTTATATTTCTGCCACATAAAGATGTGGAATTCATTTCCTGCTGGAGAGGTTACTGGAATGATAATGCGCAGGTGGTTTGAGACACAGCATAAATATATTATGCTTTGATATGTGTAATTTATTATGTGACTATGGGTATGCTCAGTGCAGATGAAACAGCTTGGTACTGCAGCAGGGTGGTGCATTGTGGCAGACGTTTGTAAGGCTGTTCAATAATGCAAGACAAGCAGTGACCGCAGAAGCTGTGGCTTCCCTGTGGAAGCTGGAGGATGAGCCTGTTCTCATCATTTTGTTTTGATGGCATTTACTGTTGCTTGCAAGCAGTGAGTGAAATGTAAGGGAAAGGATGGAGGACCTGCGATGTTGTGAGGTCTGTAATGATGCTGTATACTTGCTGTCCTCGGAAAGGCCCTTTATTTCCTGATTTTTCTGTAGCATGTACTAACCATGGAGAATAAGGCACCACAATTCAGTGCCCAGATTAATGTGGTGGCTTTTGGGTAGTATTTGCTCACTGATTGCAGGACCTTTAAGATGTTTTCATTGGAAAGGTGGCCTCAGTTTCTGTTGGCTGTATTTTGGGAGAGAGATTCTCACTGTTCTGGGAATTGAACCCAAGGAAACCATATCTTCAACCAGAAGACTTTGAAGAACAAGTCTGTGTTATTTGTCCTAAGATCATTGCTTTGGAGGGGCTGTGTCTGCCAGTCCCTGTGTCCTGCAACTGTGGTATCATGAAAAATCAGTTATATCTAGGGGATGGCATCAGACTTGGTCATGATTTTACAAGCAGGAAGCCTCAAAAAAAGTGTGAATTAAAAAAAAAGGCAAGGAGGAACATTTTTTGTGCTATGCTCCATGCAATTCATGATATTGTGTCTGGGCAGGGTGAGGTGAGCTGGCCTGTTCCCTGGTCCTGGGGTGAGGACTGATCACTTGCAGGCTGCATGGTGTTACTTGGTCCTGAGTGATGCTCAGGTCCCACAGGAGACCTACCTTCAGGTGCTGGGTGTGGCTCCTGCTCTGGATGCTACTACTGGGCTGTCAGTGGGTTTGGTATGTAATAACCATGTTTGCAGGAAACATTTTATACCACCATGACAGTTGGTTTCCCAACCTTTTTAGGTAGGTGCAGCCATAAACCAGGCACTTTGGGAGAGTTCATCTTTGCACAGGATTTGACTTGCAGCTTGAAATGGCCCTCCTGTCTTGTCTTTTCTTTCCAAAACCTGCTGTTTTGCATTCAACTATGCTCAACAAAAACAGCTGAGACAAATCTGCCACTGCTGCTCAATTCACAATGATTTGCAAAACAGATCTGAGCCTGAACAGTTGTTACACAAATTGAGACTCGATGCACAAATGAAAACTAGAAAACAAACAAAACGCAGCACATTGTTGCACTATGCGCCTCTCCACAAGACAGGCTCGAGAAGGGATGTTTGCTCTTCCTTTCCTGAGGAAGGCATGCAGGTTGCCAGCTGGTTTCCCTGTTGACAAAACAGCAAAGCCTGGGAGAGGCTCATTCTGCCATCAGATAAGCAGGAGCACTTCCCATTGCCGTCATGAGTGGCAAAGTGCATCCTAAGAGGGCAGAGTTTGGCATCATTATAACTAACAACTACTCCTGGAATTTTCCCCTTTGCTTGCAGTTGACAAGATGTTAAGAGATTAAACTGTGTACATGCCTAAAGCTTTGAATATTTCTCTGCAAAGAAAATACCTCCCAGAAATCAAGAATTGCTAATACGATGGAGAATGCTACTAATGTGTGCGAGAAGGGGAGGAAGAGGCCATGTGATGAGCAGATGGGGGATTGTTATTACAATGGTCTTATCTCCCTTATGCTTAAAAAAAAGTTTCCAATGAACTCCTCTCTTGCATGCCATGGAAACAATAGTATCTGCCAGAACAAACACTGTTCAACCTAATGACCATTCTCTTGAAAATACCACTATAAAAAATTCAGCACCTGCGAGCAGTTTATGAAGTTCTGGTACAGCCTGACCTAAAAATTCAAATCAGAATAGTTTTTTGCCTATTCACCTTGACTGAAAGGCTGATGCACAGCTGTTGGTTTGGGAACTGGGTGATTTTTCAGCTCTTTTAGTTAATGACCAAAACCAAAAATAGTCAAGAGACTATTTGAGTCAAATGACTCAAACCATGAACTCCCTTGGACTGCCTTGATCTTGATGAGGAAAAAAATCTCTGCTCTTCTACAGGCTGATTCAGACAGAGTTTCTCTGGGAGGCAGTCCCAAGAGGTGTCAATAACAACTTAAATTCAGCTTTCATCTTGCAGCACCCTGCCCTTGCAGCTAGACGGTGGACACATGAATTAGGTGGTGCAGGAGGGAGAGGGAGCATAATGGTTTCTGGCGAATCACACCCAAAACCAGCAAGACGATTGCATGTTACAACAGCCTTTGTGGTTCCTTATCCACAGACAGAAACAACAGGTGATGCAGAGCAAAGGAAAGAGCTGAAAGCTCTAGTGCCAGGTGAGTCTGTACAGAAAAAACCTGACCTGAAAGAATGGTAGTGACAGGTATATATGAGCCAAAAGCAGCAGTTATTCCCAGCTTTGTATGGGGCAGCTGTCAGGCCCTCTCTGTGCTTCAGCTGCCCAGCATGGACAGGGCTAGCTGAGATGGTTGATCAGCTCCTGCAGCTCTTTATTTGCTACTGTTGTAACTGCTTTAGGTCAGCTCCTCCTTGGTGAAGCACAGTGATTAAGTAAAACTGCTATTTCAGAGTACTTGGTTTTGGATCTGGGAATTTTCGGAGGTAGGATAAAAACTGTTCTTTAAGCCCCTATTGAAATAACAAGTAGAAATAGTGTAAAAGAAATTCCCTTACCCTTTCAGTACATCTGAAGTACTACTATTCTTGGGCTTGTCTGGAAGAACACAGATTCAGGAAAGAAACTTTATTGTGATACTGTTCTTGCAGGTTTGTATAGACAGAAGGTTTAGGTGTGCTGTTAGAGGGAAAGGTTATCTTTTTCACTTTGGTTTTAAAATCATAAACTCATTTAGGTTGAAAAAGACTCTTAAGATCATTGAATCTAACATAAACCTAACACTGCTAACTCCACCAATAAATCATGTCACTAAGTACCTGTCTATGTATCTTTTAAATAAGAGCAATGGGAAAAGCATCTGAACATGGATTCTCAGGGAGTTTATGCACTTTGAAAATGCCTGTGTTGGGAGAGGAGTACGTACGAGCACAATTTTCAAATGTAAACCAGAATTATTCATAAGTTTATAATAATCACTCGTGCCTCTCACCCAAAGCAAGTACTTCTGTGGTGGCCTTCTTTTGTCCATCTGCAGACAGCAGTTGTAGCAGAAAGTGGTGCTGCTGTGTGCTGGCTTTCTATTAATAATGTATATGTTAAAAGTGCTTTTTCAAAGGTCTGCATGCCTTTTCCATAGAGTAGGGAAGTGATGACAAGCATAATCTATGCCCGCTCTTGTAGATCTCTGCTTTTTGCCCCATGGTGGAGAATTGTCCATGTCTCTCTCTATGCCCAGAACCTGCTGGATATAGGGAGAACCGACGTCTTCTTGGCTGCCACCATTCCACTCCTTGTGTGGAACAAGTGGGAGTATCAAAGGGAATGGATGGAATTCCAGTAGTTTGTGCATATCACAGAAGAAAACATCATACGGAGTAGGCATAGCCTGCTGGCTGGCTGTTGGTATTGAAGGAGTGAATGGTAAAACAATGACTGCACTTTAGTCATCCCTGGTGGTCCCACTGGTATTGATGTATTTTCCTTCTGATCTCAAAGCATTCCTGCTGTGTAGAATCTCTCTGTTATCAGATTAGCTTTTGTGATACAGTTGGTTTGGAAAAAAAGATTTTGTTGCTACAGAAAATTGCACCTTTTGGGAGAAATATCAAGAAGAACTGAGTAGAGAAGAACCTTGTGAAATTCAACAAGGAGAAATGCCAAGTCTTGCACCTGGGGAGGAACAACCCCATGGCCCAGTACAGGCTGGTGGCTGACGTGTTGGAAAGCAGCTCTGCAGAGAAGGACCTGGGGGTCCTGGTAAACGACAAGCTGACCATGACCTAGCAATGCACCATTGTGGCAAAGGCCAACAGCCTCTTGGGGTGCACTGGGACGAGTGTTGTCAGCAGGTAAAGGGAAGTGACCCTTCCCTTCTGTTCAGCCTAGATGAGTACACATCAGGAGTGCTGAGTCCAGTTCTGGGATCCTCAATACAACAGAGACATGGACATACTGGACTGAGTCCACCACAGGGCCATGAAGGTGATGAAGAGACAGAAACATCTCTTCTGTGATGAAAGACTGAGAGACCTGGGACTGTTCAATCTAGAGAAGAGAAGGCTCAAGGGGGACATAAATACCTGATGGGAGGAAGTGAACAAAACTTACCCAAACACTTCTCTTTTCTCAGACTCTTGTTTTCCTGTCAATACCCACTGACAGGACAAGATGCACTGGGCATAAATTAGAAATAAAAAAGAAATTTTAATCTGAATGCATGAAAACAATTCTCTCCTGTAAGGGTGGTCAAACTGGCACAAGACTGCCCATAGAGGTTGTGGAGTCGCCATCCTTGGAACTATCCAAACCCCAACTGGACACAGTCCTGGGAAACCTGCTCTGCCTGACCCTGCTTGAGCTGGACAGTTTGACCAGATGATCTCAAGAGGTCCTTGCTGACCTCAACTGTTCAGTGATTCTGTGATATTTTAGTTGTGAACATCTGCTTGCATCTCATAAATAAAAAGTGCTTTGATTGAAATGCTTATTTTAAATGTAAAATTTGAAATTCAGATAAGAAAAAAACTCTTAAAGGAGCCCCAATATATTGGTCCAATACTCACTAGTGATGAGACTTGCCAGTTTTTAATGTTTTTTAAATTGCCACCTGGCAGAGAGCAGAGATCTTCACCTGAAAACAGTGGCTTTCAAATGGATTTTCAGTGCTGTTTACACTGTGATAAATGGAAGCCTAACATACCTCCACACACAAGAAATTGTGTGTTCCCCAGATAAAATGTCTGTCTTGGTTATTTTCTGAAAGCAGCACAGGGCAGATATGCATATGCAAAACCTAAGAGACAAGGAATTTTTTTGATTATTTGTTGAGCACCACTTTGTTTCTAATGCATTATAAATGAATAAACCTGTCATTGAGCTGAGATAAATTGCTTGAAGTTCCTAGGAATTTATTACTGGCATCCCTTGCTTCACATCTCTGACCTGCCCTTGCTAATGTTTTCTTGTTTGTCTGCAGCATGCAGTGTTCTGATCCCTCCTGAATGACTCCTCTGTGCCTGCAGCATTAAGCTCAGAGCTGGATGACACGTTTTCCTCTCACTCTAGCTTGCATATGAGAGGTGTACAGCTATATAAACACAGTATTTATTTTACAGATTGACTTTACAATTTCCATCTATTCAAGAGATGGTCTTTTCATTTCCTCTCTCCTCCATCACTGTAGTCTATGTTTATAATATGGTTTGGATCATTGTCAGTCACATCTTTTATTCCTCAGTATTAGTTGTTCCATCCCCCAGCCAGGGAGCCGCTGAAGCAGTTGTTCTTTGGTTGGTTTTTTTCCCCTGCAGTTATTTACATAGCCATACAAATCTATAAGGATGCATCAATCATAGTGATGACCAAGGCACTTATTCTTAAGCCGTACTTCTGCTAGAGTAATTATTGGAGGAACATTGGCACCCTCCTGTTGTTTCCATTGTGATGTGTGTTTACTCCCTTGCTGAAGACCGTCTCACATTTTCAGTACGGTAGGACTGACTCATGTATCTTCAAAAGCCTCTCACTGCCCAGGATGGAGCAGTAAAAACAATGTATGCCAATGGAGATTAAGAGTAGGATATTTGGAAGTGCCCAAGTCCTGCTTTGAAAGGTGAAACTGACTGTTCACCTTTTGACTCTCATTCTAACTCAACCTCAGTTAGCCTTGGAGCTGTTTAGATCATCTTTGAAAATGGAACTTAGGGTCTCAAATAAGATATGTTGTTGAAATATTGCCTTTGGTGTTTAAAGAACAGATTCCCTGTATTTATCTGCAACGTGTGCAAGTTAGCCAAGCCAGTGCACACATAAATGCCTTTATAGGGCAGCAGATTCAGTACTGTTGTGCTTACTGCTCCAGTGAAAATGAGTTTTCTTCATTGTATGCATAGGTATGTTTTGAAGATGAAACTCTGGCATTTCTGGTTTTGAAAATTTGTCCAAAGTTATCATAGCCTCTCAATGTTTCTCTTTTGAAAAAGCTAGACTATCTTTTAAGCCAATTAATCTTTCTTCTCATGTCTCTAAAAATCCTCAGATGCTGTTTTAAAATCTACCCCCTATTTCATGCCTGTTTTTGCCTTCAGACACCACATTTCTGCTTTCAACCTGTTACATACATAACCTTTATGAAGACTGCAAGATACCTTGCATTTGAGGGGCAGCAGAGCCAGCTGGTGCATCTCACAAATAGCATCCATACACCTACATCTGTTTGATGGTATTTTGCACTGCGCATACATAAAAATATGCACCACTTGTTTCTCTGCTTTTGATAAGAAGGTGTAATCAGCTCTGAACTGTTCAACAAAACTAAATAACTATTATTTTTAAGTGTCTTGGAAAAGAGAGGCTTTCAGACAGTGTGAAGGGCATTCAAGAGTATGACTCAGGTTGAAAGTCAAATGAGAGTTGAGGCTTGACTTTCTCTGTACATCATCTAGTCATGGCTCCAGAGCTGTCCTAGTTCCACTGGACCTTGTTCATGTGAATATCCTCAGAAGGCTATTGGTGAGATGCAGTGAGACCTGCAGCCCTGACTTCTCAGGTGATGCTGCCTGGGCACTTGAGTTCCTCCATGTGGTCCCCTGGGCATTAATTGTATCTGTTTGCCTCCCTGTCAGCAAACAGATTGCATCAGTAAATATCTGGTGGGCAAAGCCACTTCTGCCTCCATCCAAGTAGACACAGTTTGAGTCTGTCCCCCTGCTCCATGCTGTGTGTCATCTTGCTCCAGGAATGGCCCACTGATCACCACAAGAGGAGGAGCCCTTGGTCTCTTGGGGCAGCCCCTGCTGCTTTGCCCTTGTGGTGCAGAACAAGTGAAAATGAAACAGGGAGAGGTCTCTGACCAGGAGTAGCTGGTGATAGTGGCTGGTTTTACCTGCTCTTTGTGGACTTGTGGGGCACCAGGGAGAAACAGGTTGTACAATGAGGTAGTCACTCTTCCAGGGGCAACTTGACTGTCAGCTCCAGAAAAAAGTGGACAAGAAAATACCTGGTATCTGTCCAACACCAAGTCACCTGAAAGGACTGACCCATCCAATGAATTTCCTTGATGAATCCCACTGTTTCCGCAGAGATCTTCAATTTTACTTCTTAATGATGTCAAATGAATCAGAAATAGCTGGGTTGTATTGTTGTCAAGACCTTTCATTACTTGATAAAGGAGAAAAAATATAATAGAAATAGGGATAGGGATAGGGATAGGGATAGGGATAGGAATAGAATAGAATAGAATAGAATAGAATAGAATAGAATAGAATAGAATAGAATAGAATAGAATGGAATAGAATAGAAACTATTGCAGCTGGAAGGGACCCGCAATGATCATCTAGTCCAAATCTACTCCCTGTTACTGTCAACATGTCTGTATCACAAGAGCAGGATCTCACCAGTGAATTTCTCATGGCCTGGTTGGGACAGAGCAGTTTCCAGGACACAGATTCTCCTAATGAAACAGCTTCTGTTTTACAAACAAGAAAGCTCTGCTATTTGTTAGTTTAGAAGACTGGCACCTTAGCTGTCCCACATCTCAAAACTGCCCTGTAGGTACAGCATCTTATGATCAGGTTTCATGTGGTGGTGCTGCCTGACTCTTTCCAACAAGACACATGGACATACTGGTGCTCCGCTGTGAGTGGGATCTTCTGGAGAAGAACTGTTACAAAGCATCCTCTTGCCCTGCAGCTGGCAGGTGAGGACCTTTGCCGGTCCCAGCAAGGTCCTGCCAACTGCCCAGAGCCTGGGTGCTTGGTGGGGCTGTGTCACCACATCACCAGCTAATGCTAATGTCTGCATTGATGCAGTCAAGGTCTCAGTCAGATAATCCCGTGTGGGAGTAAAATCCTGCAGGCAAGGGTGTTAGACCAGTTTAAGACCAGAAGTCCTCACGGCAATTGCAAATGCTGAAGAAAAAAAAAAAAAAATAAAAGCACTCCATTTCCCCAAACCTGTGAAATGTTGCTCTGGCTCTTTCCATCCCCCCCCTTTGCCCCATCTGACACTGGGCTGAATCAAGGTGGAAGAGTGAAAAAACAGGAACATTAAAAAGAAAACAGGCATTTTTGTCTTTGCTTTTCCTTGGTAGGGAAACCAAAATTCTGACAGAAACATTTATGTGATTTTTTTTTCCTATGAATTAAAAGAGAAATGATTTTATTTCTTTCTGCTTGTTAATATGTATTTTAGAATTTCTTTTATTAGTGACTTATAATCTCTGTAAGCATAACCTTCCTTTTGCTTAAGTGCCATTTCAGAATTTGGATTTTTCCTCCACATATGAGAGATAGAACAAGAGGCAAAACATATATTTTTTTCTTTGTGCAGTGTAGCTTCATCTTTACCAAATAGCTATTTAAGACACTAAGTGACATTATTTGAAACTAAATAATGCATTTTCATTTATTTAATGTTATTTGTAATTTATATAATTATATATAATATATAATAAATATAGAAATTATATATAAATGAGTTACATAAATACAGTCAATATAAAATAAAATATATAACTTATTTAATTCTTAACAGGTTTTCTCAACCATGTTATTTTATGTGTTTTCTATTAGAGCAGAGAGCTAAGACCACAGAAATTAGCTTAGCCCATGCAAGAACTAAACTGTTGCCACACCATCTGTGAGGCACACGAGGGAAAAAGAATCTGCAGAAATATATGGTATTGTTTGGAGCATGAGATACCTAGCATTTGGAGATCTTTCTGTAATTTGACAGTTCTTCTCTTCTGCCTAAACTCCTGTGGTTTCCCAATCCTTGCTGTCAGATTTCAAGATCTTGGTGCATGCTGGAGTTTAGGCACAGATTAATGGAGGGTATTACCAAGCTGAAACAGAGTCTGTCAGAAAATGTCTGTGCTGTGATATTTATGAAACATGGATAATCTCAAAGGCTTGAGAAGTGTCTCATCAGCTTCAGTGCTTTAATCAAAAGCATCTTTAAGCTAATTGATCTGCTGTTCTATTTTCCATATGCTCTTCTTGTAGACTAGTCTGCCACCACCATAAAGTTATGTAATTGCATGATACAGATAACATCTTTCTAATACCTGCTATTAACTAAGTCTTATAGGGAAGCAAATCTTAACATTCACAAAGACCACTTCCTCTGCCATTTGTGTGACTTGAATTTTTGGATCTAAAAAATGGAGCAGTGCTTGGTGACATTATTTACAATGCCTCGGGGAGAAATTTTGAATGATGGCTCTGCCGGTGATGAAGTAAACATTAGAGCTGTTTGGGAAAAGATTCTTCCCCCATTATGAAATTTCTGGCTTAGATTCTTGTTTAGCAGAAATTTACATGTAGTCAACTAATTATTTTCAGTGGAAAACATTATGAGAAAATTTTCAAGGACACTTACCACGAAAAAGGCAGCTCTGGATGTAAACAATGTATTCAGCTGAATGACACAGGATTCTGATGTAAACACATCTGGTGCATGCTCAGATGACAGTATTTAGATTTTTGGAGATGTAGCTGAGAATATTTGCCTTTTTTTTTTATTTTGCTTTTCATGAACTGACGTCACTCTGTGATGCATAGTCCTGTAATCTAACAGTCAACAAAGATGATGAAGTGCATCAGTAAAACCAAAGAAGGGAATAATGAGTGTTTTCCCCATTTTTCCTTTTCTGTTAATGAACTCTGATGTTTCTGCTAATGTGGGATACCCGTGGACAGCCTGCAAAAGGCAATGGTGATGAGTGATGGATTCACATCACAACCAGTTCTAGGATGCATAAGGAAAGCCATCAGCCTGGATTTGGTCTTCAGTGGTGTACAGGGTTCATAAGTTGGAGAGATGGTTATAGCAGCAACCACAATACAAATAGTTTTAATGCTGTGGTGAGAGAAAGGAGGCAAATTGATTCAGTACACAAATGCTAAGTTCAGAAACAGGGAACAACATTAAACAGCAGTAATGAGTCAAAAAACTCACACAGAACAATCTCCAAAAAACCCCAAACAATCTGAAAAGCTAGAAGTTCAGATGAGATGTGTGCCACAAATCAAAAAGAAAACAAAGCAGTCCATTGAAGCACAATATGGTAAATAAAAAGTTAGGGTGGCTCTAAAGAAGAAAAAGATGAGTGTCCAAGAAAAACAGAATTATTTTCTAAATAAGAGTAATAGCAAAGACCATAAAATATGCGAGCTCAAATGTAAACAGGACAATAAGAGGACCAAAAAAAGCATTTGGAAAACACCTCACTAAAGACCCTCAAGCCAAGAGTAAAAAAGTTCCTTAGGTATATCTAAAGAAAGTTAAGGAATTAGTAGAAAAATATAAAAAGGATCTGACTGATAAATGGGACTTCATGGACAGTAAGGCATAGCAGACCAGCTCACTGAAACTTTATGAATGCATTACTGAAAGTGCTGACGACATTCCCACACTGAATGCATTCCTCAGGGCCCATGGGTCAAAGGAGTGAAATCAGTGTGAAGGAAATATGTGGGAAATATCAGCTCAAGTAGATGAGTTAGATACTGCTGGCCAAGGTTTGTAACCTCTTTTAACAAACTGTCATTATGCCAGATAATTGGTTAATTGCCAGTATAATTCTCAACAAGCCAAGAGACTGTAGAGGGCATGGTGAACTAGTGACCCTGACTTCTATCCCCTCTAAAATGATGGACTTAATAACATAGAATAAGTTTTCTGAGTATTCATGAGCCGAGAAGTTGCCATGTTTCCGTAACTCCTGAGAAGGAATTGTCATGGGAAGGGAATCCTGCCCCATCATCATGCTATAGTTTTGGAAAGATGTTGGGAAGCATGTGAGTAGAGGGGATTCAGTGGATACCATGTGTTTGCTTGGGTGGATACTTGGATGAACATCAAATGTTGCTGAAGGAAGTAAGCAACTTCCTTGTTTACTAGAGGAAAGTCCTGGTATTGGATGAAAGCTGGTTAACTAATGGGAAAGTTGGCAAATGGGAAAACTGTTTATATATATAAACAGTATAACAAATGGGAAAGATGTTTAACAAATGGAAAGGAGAGGGTAGGGCTTAGTGATCACTTTGCAGGTTAGAGAAGAGTTAGCATTGGGAGTGATGAAGGCAGTGGATAAAGTGAAACAGAACTACCATTCACCAGATCCATCAGCAAATAGAGGACATTCAGTTTGGATTAGAGAAAGTGGTTAGACTTGCATGCTCTCCCTAAACAGCATGTCCTATAGGGATAATTTTTCCTACCCATCATGGCCCCCTTTTGCTGCTGCATAATGTCTAGAGACAGGCACACTAAGAATACAACCTTGGAACATCCCTGGTCTGTTTGGGCTTTTGAACCCCTTTTTGGCTACTGAGGTGGGCACCTCCTGGTTTGGGAGAGAGCATGGTGGAAAACAAGGCTTCTGCTCCTAAAAGATGTTTCCATGTTTGAGAGCTGGTGGTCTCACTCACTTTCTGAGGTTCAGTCCTGGGGCACTGCATCTTGCAGAGGAGGAGGATTATGGAAGCATTATGCACTACAGACAGAGAAACAGGAATGAATTTAACTCAGAAATATTCTAATGAAGTGCAAGATGGGGGTCTATGGGGTGGGGGGAATAGTACCCTCCTGGCTGGTAAACAGGACTCCTTGGTGCCACAGATGGACAGACAATAAATTATTGTGCATTCAGCTTCTGCTGGATGCACAAAGCAGAAGTGTAAGGTACCTGAGATCCTTGTATATGTGTAACACTGTAGAGGTCTGACAGAGACTCATTAAAGCAATGCCACTTGCTTGCAAGCCATGTACCATCACCAGCCTCTCCTGCTCGTTTCCCATTCAGGCAGGCAGACAGCACTGGGCAAAGAATTCACATGGCTTGCCTGTAACCGTGGCTAATGACAAATTTATAAGCCTGCAATGCTGGTTTTTCTGATCTGCAAGGGGAAATAGTAACGATGAACTTCTTCCTGATAAGATTTATTACTCTGTTTTCTGCAGTTTGGAGGCTAGACTAGTAAATCTGAGCACAGCAATAAGGGATTTTAGCTGATATAATTTGTTTGGTATGTATGTTGAAGTCTGGAGAGAGGGTTACAGTCTGTAATGAAAGGGTCCTGTGAAATAACGTAGATTTATTTTCCTGGTAATGCACTGGATTCTGAAATAAATTGTCTATTTTTCATTATTTAAGACAGAGTGGGGAAAGAGAGGTGTGAGATATTGGTTAGAAGAGCTCATAAATGTATAAATTGAGATGCTGTATAGACTAATAATGACTTACTTTTGAAAAGTTTGGAAAAATGTTGGTTTCATGGGTCAAAAAGGCACGTAACTGGTTTTAGGACATACAGGAGGATCATGTTAAAAGTTATCCCTTTTGTAAGCAGAGAAGGAGTAAATGTTTTTAAAAAGTAGTTAAAATTATGGCTGTAAGAATAGATATAGTGCTTGGCATTCAGCTGTTGAAATGGATTCCTGTCATTTGTATTATATGAATACAGTGTCTAGCAGTAGCTTTTTCAATATTTATTCAGTTATCCATGGGCTGTATTTGAAACTTATTTGTTTTGTTGTGTATTGTAAATATACTCCTTGGACTCCCAACTGGAAAAAACTGGGGACCTTATTTGAGATCATGTCTCTCATCCCTTGGCAACCACTCCACCGTGTCCTTTGGCGAGCTCCTTAATGGTATCACAACAAGCTGCATATTCCTCTACAATAAAAGGAATTATTGTATTAGTGGAAAGCACTGGACTATCAGAAATAAGATCAACCTAAGGTAGGAAATGATTGTACCATTTTGTTTCCAAATACTTGCTAATGATTTATTTTAAAGGAAAACAAGAGAGCGCTCTGTGTATTTGCATTCACATTATCAGAGGAAAAGGCCAAAGCTACCACTAATCTTAGTTATTCCAGTAAATCAGCTTCCTTGCCAATAATGAGGTATTTTTTGTTTATAGTCATTTAAGAATTGTGTTCTCAAACACGTTTTTAAAGGAAGCACTCTGGAGATTTTACAGAAGAAGAAACAGCTCAGTTAAACAGGGTAGTTTAGTGACCATAAACCTCACATCTGATCTAACTGAAGCTCGTCAAAGCCTAGATCAGGTCCCAGGAGGTCCACTTTAGCTTTTCAAGACCCTCCATGGGAATAAAATGTACACAAGAGTGGATTTTGTCTTTTGATTTTTATCTGTCACACATAGGCATAAAAAATCTGCCTGGGCTTTCAGCTCATCTCCAGTATCTACCCCACCAGTTTGCTTCTCCCTCCAGAGTGGGTGCATAACGCTCCATGGATGCACGTTAATACTGCTCCTGACATGCTGCACTGCATCTAATGTTCGTGGGAAGCAGCAACTGTGTGCAGAATATAAACCAGTCCAGGTCAGGGCAAGCCCTGAGGTCTTGATCTCTCAATCGTTTCCGTCAGTAGGTTGGCTGAAACACATCCATGCAATCTGATTTTCCTCCCGTTGAAGTCTGCTCATGGGAGGCTGATTCATGGCCTGTCTGTATTTCATCCTGATGTTTGATGCAGATTAGAGGGGCCCCTGGATCTTGCTGTTCACAGTGTGCAGAGCTGCCCAATAATGCTATTGGTGTATGAGTTGGGAGCCTTATTTTAAAAGCATCTTGGGATGAAAGATGCTGTACTGTGATCAGAAAGGTGGCGTCAGAGGGAGAGCTCTCAGCTGTGGGTGCGGATCAGTCTCTCTCTTGGAACAAGAAGCTGGCAGTAATAGCCTGGCTATGTACGTATCAGCACTCAACATTTATGTACAAAGTAATCTGGCTAGTGCTAAATGCTCTCAGGGAGGAAATCAGGGAGGCAAAGAAAATGGCAGGAAATACTCATCAGTGCAACGATTAATGCAGCACATAAATCTTAAGACGGTTTGAGGTAACTTATATAGCTGGGAAATGCATTTCAATAATGCCAAGCTTTGTCAGGTGTTTGAAATATGAGAAGCCTAAGTAGCTGTGTTGGGTGCAGGGGTCAGTCCATTTTAGTGATGGTCCAAATAGCATACAAAATAACCTTAAGCGAGAGAGACTCGATCTGTGAAAAGACCTCCTCCCAAATAAGATCTCTCCAAAGTGAGGGAGTTCGGGTGCTGTTCTCATATCAGGCAGTTTTGTAAAATTTCTACTTGTAAAGAGATGGTCTAGCTAAAACGGTGAGTAGTGCTTTGGAATTTTAGAATATTTATCATTTTTCAAAGCAAGGTTGAGATGGTCATTACACATGTACATTTTTTATTTCAATTGATCTTATAATTCTCCTGTCCCAAAGATGAAGATAAACATTTTGTTGCAGATATGAGACAGATGCGTGCTATGTATCTTCAAGTAAGTCAGATTAAAAATAGCCCTTTGTCTATCCTTACAGCTTGTCCCTCAAAACCATTTAAATCGGTGGAATTAGAAGCTGCTTAGTCCAGCTGAGGGCATATTGTGAGAAAATTCCTGTCATCTAGTCTTCCTCCTGTACCTTTCTTTATTAGATTATTCCTTTATTTTTAGTTCTTCTCTGTATAGCACAAATCTGCTCCACTATAGGCAGTTTTATAAAGTGTTTTTATGACTCATATGACCACACTCCAAGGACTCCATTCCTTGGAAGGGTCCCATTTCCCAAAGGGCTTGCAAATGTATCAGAAATACTCAAAATACACCTTCAGGGATACCATTTTCTTATAATCAGACTTATTTTAAATGGACATTTTGGTAGCATCTAGCAACCTTAGTGACAGACCCTCTTGTGCAAGAGGCTATTGATTTTATTGGCTATAATCAATAGACAATCCCAGCCACAAGTACGCAATTAAAGGGTCTGTCTACACTGCAGCTGTAGTAAGCATTTTCAAATATGCTGTCATCTTGCCAGCTGAGCTGTGTGTGGTGGCAGGGCAGGTATGGGCTATGAAACCCATCCAGGTATTCCTCCCTAGACTCTCTCCAGGGAGACAGCAAGGGAATTGGGATGGTGATGCTCAGATAACCTGTCCAAGTCCAAGATGTGACTGGAGGTTTGATGACCTCTTAGTTTACCAGCCAATCTCTCGATTTTAGATGAACAGCCCAACCCCCTTTTTTTTTGTGTGTGTGTTTTTGTTTTGTTTTTGTTTTTGTTTTGTGGAGTAGCTGAAACTTGCAGGTGTTTCTCTGGAAAGGAACTTCAAAGACACCTAAGAAGTTAACCTGGGAGGATGCTCTTGATTCCCATGTAGGGTGAACCCAGAGAAGTTCAGAAGGACAAGAACCCAAGCCACCCATCCCTGTCTAAGCTTTCCTGTAGCCCTCTGTTAAACTTGGCATAAACAGCTTGCCTGAGGCTCATAGGAAGTCTGTGAGAGATGAAAAAACAACACTCAAACATTGAGACATAGCTTTCTTCCAGAAACCACTACTATTGGTTGATGAACAGTTTCTCTTCTCTCCCCACATATGCAAAGATATCTCACTTGCCTATACAATCAAATATCACCCTTGAAATCACACCAGCTTCAAATGTGTGCTGAACACAAGAGCATCCTGCAAGCTGCTGAAAGTGCTGTGTGATTATTCTTCTTTTTTGACTCCAGTGTTGATGACTCCTGTGATTGCTGGAGCACACAAATGTCAATGACTGTATCTCTTCAGTGGATTTTGCCAGCAATGACCCTTTGAACAGCCGATGACCAGAAACAGGAGATGTGAGGTGACTGGGTTTGGGGATATGAATGTCTTTTCTATCACACGGTGTTTTGGAAATGTCAGCTGTAATTGAAACTTAATCTTCCAACAAGTTTCATCTGGCTGCTATTTGCAGCCAATGTGAGTGTTGCATTTTAGCAAATGGCATCTAAACTAAAAGGTTCTGTTGATTTATCCTTTTTCTTTTTTTTTCCTCAAAAGGACACTGACGGCCAGGGTGTGGGTCCTAGCTTAATTTGACTTTCATAAATCAGATACTTCCTGTTCTCCAAATGTCATTTTTAAAAAACAACCTGAGTAGCAAAAAAAACAACCCAAAATTTTGACCTGCTGTAGCAGGACCTGCAATACTGATGCTATTTGGGACTTGGCAGAGCTGAGGAGCAAAAGCTAAAAGATGATTCTAAACATGTGTCTGCAGGTAGCTGGTGGATACTGCACAAAAGCAAGAAGCAAGCAAATTTAGATCAATGTAGTCAGAATTTATGCAACATCTAACTATAAAAGAAATAAACTGTGCTTCTAAAGGCAGGCCTGCCACCAGAAAAGAGAACTGGGATACTTAGTGCTTAAGAGGTTTCAGAAGATATTTGAGCATGTATGCCCATTGATGAGGACAGGGATTCCTCCTTTTCCTCCCTCCACCTGCCATCTCTGCAAATGGAACCTCACTTGTTTAGGAAGCTGGGATGGTTTCTGTGCCATGGATAACAGACTCCAGCTGGTGTGGATGCGACTCACCTCCTGCAGCAGGTCTCCGTGGGCTTTGGCTGTCAGTTTTGCCGTCAGTCACAAGCACGAGTTGTTCAAATGCAAAACAGACTTTCTGTTAAGTTGAGAAAGCTTTTCGAGAAGCCCAAGGAGTTTCTACTCACTGTGGCCATACTGGTAGATGAAGTAGGGGTCTACTGACGGGTTTGGATGAACGAATCCCATGTCTCACGTGCTTTTTGCCCATGCTGTGAGCGCATATGGAGGATACACATGACTGGGGTGCACAGTGCCCATGCTGAACCAAAAAAGGAAATAAATGTTCAGCAAAGCCATAGTATGTTTTGCTTCTGTGACCCCAGCTCCTCACTGACTGAGTTTGAGCCCTCCAATCTCTCGTCTCCACATAGCTCAGGACTGTGCAAAGTTTGCCAGTTTTGCAGGGACAGTGGAGAGGCTGGACCTCAGGCTGGGCTGGAATTGAGCATCAACCCACAACAGAGATGGGTGTCATATGTCCCGGACCTGCAGGAGTGCTCAGGCAAACATCCAAAGTTTATTTTTGCCTTTGAAGTCAGCAGCTGCAAGCTGAAATGCATTCAGGAAGGAGATCGGTGAAACAAGTTCTTTATTTCTATGGAGTAAATCCTGAAATCCTGATCCTTAAACAAACTAATCTTCTCAAAAGTGATATGGCTTCTTTTTGGTCAATTATGTGCAGGAATTCCTGATAAAAGTTCCTTCTCAAAAATCCATCTCAAAGATGTGTTTCATTCATCACACTGATTATTTTGAGTCAAGCTTTCAAAACTGATCTCTAAATTGCGACCCAGTAAAAATGTACCCACATCCAACGGCCTCCAGTTAATTCTCAGAGAATGAACCCTGGTTTGAACTCATTTGAGAACTCAACTATATTCAGACATTCTTTAATATGCTGGGGTTTGTGGTTTATACAGTAAGAAAGAAAAAGACAACAGTCAAAACCATCATTCTACATTTTAAATCTGCGGGATGCTGTGTGTGTCCCAATAACTTGATTTCAAACAAAGATAGTAGAGCATGAAAAGTTACAGAGGAAGTTAACCAGAAATATGGAAGAGTTTTTAAAGCAGAAAATACTGAATTGACTAGATTTTCAACACCAAGTATTCTCCAAAATTGAGATTGCTGATGGGAACAGTGCATGCTTCTCACATTTCTTACATCTTCACATTGCCACCTGTTGCTGGTCATTATCAGAGACTTAGGTGGCAGCTCTACATGTGTGGTACTTTAGTCTGGGCCTTCCTTGGTGACCAGTTTGTAACTAAGGAAGGGCCCAGATTTACCCAGTATTCCCTACGATTTTTACGTAAGCCAGGTTATAAGAAGAAAGGAGGAGAGGCCTTCGTTCGCTTTCCTTCTGGCGGCTTGGAGGTGCAGGTTCCCTGCTGTTGGGTCTGCCGTGTTGGGGAGCGAGGCCTGGTTAGGCCTTGCTGACCTTGGGAGGCAGAGGTTGCCGGTGATCGTTCCAGGGTGACTCTCGGTTGTCCCAAGGAGAGTAGTGAGATATTTCTTTGCTAACTTTTTTTAGTTGCTAGATATCGGGCTACTAATCGGGATATATATGTACTTTATTTTCCCTTCCCCCTTCCCTTTCCCTTGTGAAATTGTATATAACTGTAACATAAGTGTAAATATATTTATATTATATTTATATATATTACTTTAGCTGTCTCTCTCTCGTTTCAGTTTTCTTGGTTGTTTTTTTCTCCCTCTCCTCCCTGAGGTTTGGGGGGGGGAACTTCTTGTGGTAAGGTTTGGAGACTTGGCAGGGAGCCAGCTTCAAACCATATCAGCACGTAATAATAATATCTGACTTTTACTCAAAGGATTTTGAGGTCCAGGGTTGGACAAAGAGCTACCTGAACTCACCCTAGAGAAGCCTAAATAGACAAGATTGTGCAGTTGGACTGCAGTTCGCTTTGGGGTTGTGACAGCTACCGGTTTTAATGTTATAGTCTAGCTTTTGAGACATTCCTCTAGGGACTTCACTTGTGGGGAAATTATGTGACATAATACCTACACCAATACTTTATAACTGTCCTAACTACTTGGTGTCATGGTGTAACCCAGCAGGCAGCTAAACACCACACAGCTGCTCATTCATCCCTGCTTCCCTCCCTGCAGTGGAATGGGAGAGAGAATTGGGGGGAAAAAAAAAGTAAAATTCATGGACTGAGATAAAGACATCTTAATACAACAGAAAGAGAAGGGAAAATAACAATAATGCTAATAATGATACAAGAATTAGAGTATACAAAACAAATGATGCACAATGCAATTGCTTACCACTGACCAACAAATGCCCAGGCAGCTCCGGAGCGGTGGCTCCTGGCCAGGTTTCCCCCTAGTTTATATGCTGAGCATGAAGCCATATGGTATGGAATATCCCTTTGACTAGTTTGGGTCAGCTATCCCAGCAGTATCTCCTCCTAGCTTCATGTATATTCCATCCTACTTGCTGGTGGGGTGGTGTGAGAAGCTGAAAGGTCCTAGACTTAGTGTAAACAGTGCTTAGCAACAACTAAAGCATCAGTGTGTTGACAATAATCAACATTATTCTCATCCTAAATCCAAAGCACAGCACTATATCAGCTACTAGGAATAATATTAACTCTATCCTAGTCAAAATCAGAACAATATCTACTCTTTATTCTATACCATCTATGTCATGCCCAGGTTTCACACTTTTCAATAGATCCCAAGTAACTACCATCACTTTTCCTGTCTTTTGATACATGCACACAGATATCATTCCCTTAGTCATCCCTCTAAAAAATCCATTGACTTTATTTAGTCCATGACTTTGGGCTCCATCTGCCGTACTAGTCCTTCAGGGAAGGAGAGATGGTGTATAGTGTTGGACTGTTGCCATGGAGTAGCCTGAGTGACTACACTTGACACTGTTCTTGCCAAAATTGGTCCACTTTGTAGCCATTCAGACAACTGTCACAAGTTCAGGTGAGGAGCAGACTAGAAAACACATCACCTGAGCCTTGGCATTAGGCACTCTTCTAGGAGAAAGGGAGTTTGACTGCTAGACCCTGCTTTGGTGGTGACTGCGTCTGAAAAAACAAATCAATGGGCCAGAGACAGCTATTTTGTGTTGACAACTGGCATAGTGCGACTTGCTTTCATACAGCTGTATTCCCTTACTCTCCAAATTGTGATGACTGCACCCTGCCATGGCCAATGCCATCCCCAAGTCATGCCTGGGGGCTGTCTGAGAAAGAGTTAACTGCATCGAGCCGAGGCTGTGCCAGGGAAACCACAGCAAGGATTTGATAATGGGACATGCCCAGGCCATGTGCAGTGTGTGGGGTTAGTCAACTGCCCTTACAGACTTCCTCTGTGGTGAGGGAAGGTGGCCCCAGTTGCCCTCCTCTATCACAGAGGAGGTAACATGGGCCTGAGTCCTGCTGAGGCTGTGTGCTGTCCACCTCCTGGCTGTGACATCTTCTAGGTGGTCTCTCAGCCTCCTGGGCTATGGTGTGGCAGGACCATGTCCCCCTGTTCTGTGCAGCCAAGAGAGGCAGCAGTCCAGGGCTGCCTGCATTATCCCCCAATCTTCAGCAGCTCTCACCCTTCTACATTGACTCCAGAAGAAGAATCCAAAGGGGTATATCAGGCTGCCTGAATTGTCTTCCCCCTCCTCTCCCGAGCCAGATGCCCAACATTGCAGTGGAGCTTTGCCTACATTACTCACCTAAATGATACTGACTGGAGCCTGTCCAACGTGTCTGTTCTAACGGGTGGTTTTATTGCCTCAGCCTCAATTGTTTTGGAATGTGCTTTGTTTACAGCAATAATTGATCATGCTTTGTTACAAGTGAATTAGTGGCAGCTGGAAGATCTAAGCTCTAATTTTCCTTCAAACAGGGAGAAATTTTATAACATCCATTGCTCATGCGTAAGAAAACCTCTTTACTTTTTTCTTCTCCCCTTCTGGTTTTGGAAATATATTTCCAGTGTGCAACCCACAGTGGGACCCCACCATATACTATGATGAGTTTGTTCAGGCCAAGTCTGTCATTCGTCTCTTTGATTTAAAAAGATTGTTTGGTGGTGTTTCATTAGACAGAGTTTAACAAAATACTTCACAAATATTACTCCAACATGATTCAGCTTCCACAAGGCAGCTGAAGGGAAGTATTCCCAAATACCACAAGAAGAGCAGAAGCTTCTGTGCTCAGTATCACTAGCAAGGGCAATTTTGTATGCACAAAGAATAAGTTGGTGAGGGGACCAGGAGACATGTTCTGCAACAAGTGTACCTACTTGGGCTCATCAAGTTCTGTGGGATAGGTAAAATTCCTGTGAGATGAATAAAAACGTCCAAATAATAAACCCCTGGCATTTGGAATAGAATATTTTAGTATTGTCTTCCAATTTAATGGTCACAGAAAGCAAAGTGAACAGTCCAGCTAAATTACTTGGCATTTCAAAACTCTCTTCAGGCTGTGTTCAGACCTGCCACAGCTCTCCAGTGATCCCAGATTTAAGCACTTAACAGTGGCCCTTGGTTAAGCATAACTCCCAGTTATGGCTACCTGTATGGTGATGGAAAGAGATGGACATTTCCCAAGGTTTTCTTGGTTTTCCTCCACTTGTTCCTCATTGTCATGGGTGGGATAAGTCTGTGCCCAGGCATCCCTATGGGTTCGGAGGAAGATGTTTTGCTTTCCTGCCTCCATTTCTCTGCCTTAAAAAGTCAGCTTAACTAAAGATATTTGTGATTAACTGAAGATATTCACAATTCTGACGTGAAAATTAAAGTACATAAAAAAGGCTTGGACAAAGACAACATGGTTTAAATGACAGATGGTTTTTAGAGCACTGGCTGATGTTTCCAATAATGAGGGATATTCTCTTTAATTCAGGAAGGGTCAGCTGCAGATCTGAGTTTAGGTCTGAAGCATCTGAACCGATTCTTCCTCCTAAGTAGTCATAAAAAAATTGTTTTTCTGGGCTGGAGCAGGAAATGAGCAGAAGCCAATGACAACACAAACCAACTGCCAGACTCCATCAGATATAAGGAATGAACAGGTGTCACGTATTTCCTGATCTTTGATCCCTTTACTTTGAATGCTTCACAGCAAAAAAATGCTTAAAAACTCTTGAAGACTTTTGCGGTGTTACATGATATGCCAAGACAGGAATGCTGCTATGCTCTTCTCTGCTTGAAGGAAAATATTAGACAAAGCAGCTGTTCTGGTTGCTGTTACTGTGAGTTTGAAAACATTGTGTTGACTAGTTTGACATCTTATGCTCACACTCTCGTCATATTTTCGTTTGCAGCAACAGAGCCTGGTGGAAAGGGTTATTCTGTAAAGCAGTGAGTTCAAGTGCATCCACCAAGTTTATTGACAACGCTCTTTTCAACTTTAGAGACATTGTAATCTCCTGGCAGGGTCCCCTATGCTGTCTGTCTGCGCTCCTTGGACATCTCCCCCAGAAACCCAAGCTGTCATTTCAGATACCTATACAAGTGTCTCAAAGTTTCAAGAAATCCTGAGCTTTTGTGCATCTCCTGGCTGCTGCCCAAGCCAAATGTCGTTGCCTGCCCTATTGACGTGAGGAGAACACTGACAGTTTGCAACAGTTCCTGTCTAACCCCATGCACTAAGCTTTTTAAAATATGAGGCTTTTATTGCTTGCTAACCTTTGAAAAATAACCTAAGTGACTTAGAAGCCCAAGATGCAAGGTCACCTTGAAAATGGGTGTCTAGTTGTGAAACCAAACCTTATCCAAAATTTCTGTCATGTCTGGTTTGAAGATATCAGATTACTCTGATCCAATTTCTGAAGATACAGCCAAGTACTCTTTAAAGAGTTGATTACAGCTGTGAAAAAGTTTAGTGCACATCAGGGGATATTTATACAGCTGACTGAGAGATTTAACCTTGGGCATCCGATACTAGGCAGAGAAAGAAAGGGCTCTATAGAGGGTGTGCTGGAGCTCCAGAGTTTGTCTCTTGTTCTGAATCACAGAATCATAGAATATCTGGAGTTGTAAGGGACCCACAAGGATCATCGAAGTCCAACTCCTGGCCCTGCACAGGTCAGCCCCTAGAACCACAGAATGTGCCTGGGAGCATTGTGCAAACACTTCCTGAACTCTGCCAGGCTTGGTGCTGTGACCATTTGCCTGGTGAGCCTGTTCCAGTGCCCAACCACCCTCTGGATGGCTCTGTTAGGAAGAGGTCTTCCTCCCACTACTAACCATAGAGAGCCCAGCCTGGCAAATGGGGCAGGTATTGTTGGACTGTTCTGCTTGATCCTGACGCATTTATGTTCTCGATCACTCTCCAACTGTGTTTCTTCCTTTCTTTTGCGTTTGGGATTAAACCAAACAAAAGAAACAGTGCTTTAACGTTGAAAAGTTGAAGGCCAGGGTTGATTTTGAAAAATGAGTTCTTTGCATTTTTTAATAGACTCCTTTTTATTCAAGTTTAATGAAGATAAAAGAAAGAGCTCTGAAAAATGCAGCCAACCATGACAAAATGTATAAAGCTGCATCTGCACGTTGGAATCCTACTGTGTAGTGGTGTATAGAAAAAGCAGGAGGAAAGGAGGAATTTTTTTCATTATTAACAAGTCAGAGAGACACAGAGAACAGGTTTAACCCCTTCAGAGTAGATGTTGAGGTTTTGAAGCCATATCTTTAAATTTTTCTTGCACTTATCTCTCTCTCCACTTCTACCAGACAGCACAGTTGACAGAGTTTGGGTGTGTTTGGCTGCCTCTGCTAGAACTGCTTCTGCTTGCTGCTGCTGAGTGTATCCTGCTATGAAGGATGGGTGGAAAAGGTGTTTGCAGCACTGGGCTCTCCAGGTGGCAGTGTGGAGATCTGGGGTTCCCCTCTCCTTCCTACTTTCATCATGTGATGCGGAGAGATCTGCTTTCCAATTTCTGGGCAGGCTTTTGCTGGCCTGAATTTTGTCAGGTCAGAAAAAATTGGCACGGTAATACCTGGCTCTGAAACATGTAACTCTCCCCGAGGTGAAAGAAAAGTGTGTTGTGCATGTGGGTACTTGAATGAAGGTGTTTGAATTCCATTTCTGTTTCGCTGAAATCCTATATTAAACCCTAAGTTGCATGAGATGAGCTTGGTCTCACCTAACTTAAAGTGCTCAGTTCACATATCCTTGCGTCCTACTGCACCAGACATCTGTGCACAGGCAGTTAAATGAAGACTTGGATTTCTCTATGTGTGCTGATCCTGATCTTACAGACAGATTAATTCAAAAACTCTCCAGTGTGTGCACAGGATGAATTGAGTTTTTCTCTATTGACTGTAAAAGGAGTTGGCAGTGCTTAATGCAGTATACAGTGTCTGTATTTGACCAGTTGAATCCCACCCAGGCACAACCCCTGGTACCCCCTAGCACCACCATATTCCTGGGATATTTCTAGAATGGAGAAAGCCCTCAAGGGCAGCCTACATCAGATGCACCTTTCACTGGTCTTTCAGCAGGTCAGGAGGCTGTGCCTCTTAGGAAGGATGAATGATTGCAATAATAACAAGCGAAGAACCAGTGAAATGGTAGGACTGATGTGATAGGTGTGAAAAATCCCTGAACTGTGTACATTAAAACTAACCTGTATCCTGTGCAGAGACACAGTCAGTCAACTTCACAGACAACTTGCTTTGGGAAAGTTGCGCTGCTGCTCACATGGTGAGCGGCTTAGGGTTTCTAACAAAACTCTTTAGCATGTGCTTCATTTTAAAACTTGAGTTGTCCTGATGATGCCTTGACTAGATGGGCTGGGGTGGGCTTGCTGACACATTCCTCTTTTCCTGCACATACTCTCTTTCTCCACGTGGAAATTTTGCCCATGGGGAGAGTTTTGGGATGACGTCGCATTTGCACAGATTTCTGGCTCTGCAACCTACCCCATCCTTGAAAAAAATCCCCTGACAGAGTGCATACACTGTGCATTGCTTGAGGGGCACAGGCAGAAGTGTAACTCTATTGTTGGAGGCTGCAGGGGTCCCTCTTGCACATGTGAGACACATTTAGCAATCTAGAGGGTACTTCCCAAACATATGCCCCTCACCAAGGAACAATGCTGCAGTGAAGCAACCAGAGAGGTTCCTGGGCAGCCTGCATGACCACGTCACAGTGTAATGCTTGTTGGCATTAAGTCCTTTGCACACTAGATCTGCATATGGATTTCTGCTTTGGCACTGGTTAGACACCTTTTATATAGAGGCGTAAATGTCCCTTTACAACACACATGAACTTAGGGGCTCATGCCTGGCTCACGTCAGGCTCCCCTTGTGACTAGGATCTGCACATTTGCTTAAAGTCTTATTTGAAAAGTTATCTTCATAAGGAAATGTAGGATTTCCTCTATTCCTGTTTGCATTTCTCACTAAGTAGAAGAACCATTGTTTGTCCATCTTATGCTCCATTTCCCACCGTGATCTTATCAAGTTTCAAGTGGGAGGGAAAGGAAGCAGTCAAATGCAGCAACACAGCAATACAACCAATACAACCCTGGAGCAATACAACCTTATTTTGAAAAATATCCTGACTCCTGGCAGGATTTTGACTATTGATAACATTTTACAACAAGCTGCAAGAAATAATCATGGAGACTTCTAAATATGACTTTGCTTCCAAAAGACCGTGACCCTTCTTGTTCCAGAGCCCTGAATGCTCATCACTGCGTCATGCTGCTTGTACAGACATTCCTGGAAATTGCGATTTGTGCCTGTACCAGAGTTTTGTTTCATCATGAAACCAGAGTTGGAAGTGGTGCACACAATAATCATAGTGCGACTGGGATTACTGAATCATAGCTCTGGGGCACTTTTGGTCTGCTCTGTGAGCAATTCGTGAACTGGTGCTTTGAGGCTTTCTGGGGTAAAAATTAGGAAAAGCAAAATTTTCCAAGTATTTATTATCTAATAAGAGGAAACAAGCAAATAGAAAATGAAAGCTGATTTACAATCTTAAAAAAGACCCTGCATTTTCCTTCAAATTGTGTTTAAAAAAAGATTTAAAACCCAGACAGTTCCAGTTCCAGACTTTGTTGAAGTCAGTGGTTTCCATAGAAGCCCCTTAAGACTTCATTGCAGAAGGTATAGTTTTGCCAATGATAGTTTTGGTAGGATATTCTCTTTAGTACCAAATAACAGCATATGCCTCTCTGCATATAGTTTTGATGCTATTACTGAGCTCATGACACATTTGTGTGTGTATGTATTTTGTAATCCCATTCATTCTAAAGATATAAATCATCAGTATTACAATTTCTTGCCTTATTTGATTTACTACAATGAAATGCAGGTACTTCTTTTGCTGTTAACAGATATCTTCTTGGGGTAGACATTAGGAAAATACATTTTCTTAATATAACACTTTATTTTGGCTTACCTAATGACTTTCTGAGCTACTAATGATGATTTGTTTTGCTGGAGATGCTAGCTGGTGGTAGGCTATGGTCCTAAGAGATGACTTGCAATTTATACTTAGACAGTTGGAAAATACAGCTTTCTCTGAGAAGCAAAATTATTCACTTTTCTATTAAGTTAGGAGGTTTTGGACACAGGACTGATTTTCGTTACTCTCTGTATACATCCCTACTATTAAATAAAAGAGAGCCAAGGACTGATCTTTGTGTGGGAGGCCAAGGGGAACAGGCTGGTTCATGCCTGTTTTGCTCCCTCCAGAGCAGACTGGCTGCATCTACACTTAGTACTTGGCCCTGGCTCCCCACTGGCCCCACAAAGGAAACATCATACATAAAACTATGATTATTATTTTTACTGTGTTTTTCCAGTTCCACTTGTCTAAAGGAAAATGAGCAAAGTGTGGCAGCCCACCACAGCAGTGGTTTTTTCACATGATCCTGGTAGTATGTTTTGCTGACATTTAACATGAGGACATGTGAGGTCGCAAAGCCACCAGGATAGTGCTGGAGAGCTGGTGGGGCAGAGGGAGCCAAACACTGGGCTGTCTTGTCAAATCAGTCTAATAGTCACATCTGGGAAAATTCCTGCAATGAACCATCTCAGCATGTGTGCCCAAACCCTGCTCTGCAGACAGCCAGTGAAGGTTCAGGACAAAGCCAAGAAATTATCTAACTGAAGCAGTGTTGATGATCGGGGACTTAGTGATGGGCTTTTTTCCCCTGTCCTCTTTACATATGATGTAGATATATTCTGTGAGACAAGTGCTTTGCCAGGGAGCTTTTTGTAGGAGTGGATGGCTGAGGAGAGTTGAAGGGCTGCAATTTTCCCCTCCCCAACACCAGCACTGCTTGCTGCAGTTTGCACCCTGCCCCTGTATGTGATCTGTGGTAGAGATGATTGCTTTGGGGATGGCAGGTGAGGGGTGCTAGTTCACTAGGAATGAAAGGAGCCACCTTAAAGCCGTGTCAGAGCCTGGCAACGCTGTCTCAATGGGTTTTTCCGTCGAGTTTTTAGGAGTCACAGGATGCACCTTCTCACCAGCCCTGTCCTCGGGGGTTGATGGGCTTTAGGAGAGCTTGATCTAGAGAAAGGCTGTTGTTCTCACCTTTTTTACCTAGAGTAGACAGCTGTCAGGACGAGCAGGAGGGCATACCTGGGACTGCCCAGGCAGGAGAACCATGTGTCAGCAGCAGGATTCATTTGCAAGGTTCCAGTCTTGTGGTGGGAGTTGGGTTAAAATCTTCTAGACACGATTTCCCACTGCTAGTCAAATAGATGCTGAAACAGTAATGCAGGAGGTAAGGATAAGGATGTGGTCTGGCTGAAAGCTGCTGTAGGAATGACTGAGCTGTATAAAGAAATCTATTATTTTTGCAGATATTGCTGCTTCTCTTTTGTCCCTATCATTTGAGAAGGCAACTCCTGGCATTCCAATAAAACTCTGGAGTTAATTTTAATTACTGACAAGAGGAGCTTGGGTTGCTATGGAAACACAAAGAACTACCACTTCCACAAGTTCGGTCTGTGACTTGCTGTCTGGAAATATCATATGCGGTCTAATTCCTCTCTTCTGTCTAGCAGTAGCAAAAAAGGTATGGTCACTGTATCAGCCCAGTTTAAGCAATGCACAATCAGTTCAGGCAAGAATAAAACCTCCACCTTTTTTCTTATTGGTGTCATTTCTCTGTGATTCTGAAATAAAATTGGTATGTTCCTAGTTCCTAATGACTTGAAAAACAGTCCCCAGTCAGTTGATGAAGGAAACTAGAGCACAAAATCATTGACATTAGAATTGAAAAGCAGCTTTTTGGTCACGCAGTCCCCATACAAAACTGTTCCTATGCTATTTTTTCCTGCTACTTTTCACTGTCTAATTAAAAATGCAGCTGCATTTGTAATAAAACCTCCTTCAGCTTTAGTTTCAGGGCCAGAATATTATACCTAAATTATGAGTTATTGGACAAAGAAGGTTGTCCAAGTGTTTTCATTCTGAGCTTTTCAGTTTGCTGCTGTTTTCTTAGCCTGAAATATCTCATTATCACTCCCTGCCTTTTGCTTGGGAGTAGCTTTGAAAAATCAGAACCTGGACACTTTGTGTTCCTAAAATTATAGAAAAGGCTTGTTTATTTTTGACATCCAGTTCACTAAAAAATATTGTGTGTTGAACTGAGGCCTGTAGTCAGTGCTGTAATCTACTGATTATAGTGGAGTTACACCCATTAATTCCCAGGATTTCTTTCCCTCCAGTTATGCTTTACATTATAAGTTATGTAAAATATCTAAGTTGCTGGAGGTCCGCGAGGAGCTGGACTCTCCTCACATGACTCAAAGACCTCACTAGTACTCTTTACATAACAGGTTTGTGAAAAGCCAATGATGATGCACTTTTATGAAAAAGAACATGAGTGGGATTACAGTTGTGCCTTCAGCTTCCCTACAGTAAATACATTACAGATTTCTACAGTGCTTTTAATTTTTTATTCCTGCCCTGTAGTACTTGGGCAAAATTCCCTCTGATTTCAGCTGATTGTCCAATTTTGATGGTCAAGAACATACTGTACCCTTTGGGGAGGCACCCATCCCCTTTCTCAGAGGCTGCTCCAGCTGTAATCACCCCAAACAGATGCTTCCAGCCACTTCCCTGTTGAGTGTCTCCAGTCCCTCCAAACTGCGCTTGACTTTGAGTGCAGCTGAACCTAATAGCCTGTCTAAGTCTCGTGTCCACCTTCACCTTGTTGATCTCCTCTTAACCATCCATCTCAGGGGTGCAGTTGCCTCAGACTCCATGGGACAAAGGGAGAAGCAGACATGTCCACACTTGGACCTTGGAAGCCTGAGCTGACCTACATAAATGTTTTCCTCTCTGTTGACTTTGTAGGGAACTTGGGCTGGTGAATCTCAGGTCTCTCTATTAAACTGTTTGGATTCACTGAGAGTGATTTGACCAAAATGGGACCAGGAGCCCTCCTAAGAGCAGTTCAGCCAGCAGATCTGAGCAGGCCTGACTCCTGCTGGGGAGCAGCTCAGGCAGGAGTAGTGGCTTCCATGGGGAACACCATCAGGAGATGAGTTCTCACAGCTTCAGCCCAGCAATGCCAACTTGCTGCTACATTTCAATGCTCCAGCCTTTCCCCTCCAAAAAGCCATAAAACCATGTGCCCCTGACCCCTGAGTAGGATACCTAAAAATGGTGAGGAACTGGACCTATCTTAAAAGCCTTCTTTGTTCTCTGATTATGTCCAACTAATAATTTTGCTTTAAAATTGGGTATATAACTGATGCTCTGGACAGAAGCTTTAGAGGTTTCTGAAGCATCAGGGAAGTGGCCTGGGTTAGAGTCCAGGGAAAGACAGACAGTGAAAGAGAATCATTCCCTTTATGTTTTCTAATATGTACTGCTTTGAACTGGAGGTTTAGGAGAATGCAAGAATGTTAATTAATATTCAGTTATATCTAGAACTTTCCTCCAGTTTGTCAAACGAGGTAGAAAGTTTTAATAAATGAAAATGGTGGGTCTGACACATCTCTACTGCTATACTTGGAGAACTGATAAAGAGCACAGACTCTGTGTGGCAGCTTTTGTGGAAAACCTTCAAATGGCTGACAACTCACATCTGAGCTGATGAATGACTCAAAAAAGAGCTTAGCTCTCAGTCTTACCGTTGTCACCCACAAGGAATCTGATTCCAGACATGTGTTCTTTTGTGGTTAGGAAATCCATAGCTTTCCTCTGTGCTCAGCTGTTGGGAGATCACAAGATGAAGGATGTAAGTATGCCCCCCTGCTGAGCAATGTTTGGCTTTCAAGGGAACCTGCTGAGGGCACAAGGGAACTGAATACAATCTCCTTGTCCTTCTTCAAGCAGTTGCTGGGGCCAGACTGGCTGTACCCCACCTCTGATAAGTCAAGTGGTCTCTTTTCTCTTACATCCACATCTTTGGGCTTTTGAACACCCCTATAGGCAAATTTGAGACAAATCCTCTTATTGACTACTCCTTGACTTTCTTTTGTAAGTTTATATGGTCCTTTCTTACTGAGGAATCAAAAGCCACCATGATCACAGGTAGTGTATCACTTGTACTGTTAGGGGGTTTTGATTGGGAGTGATGGAGGCAAACTTCCACCTGCAGGACCAGATGTGGTTGATTGTTTTCCACTGTAATGAGCCACTCCTCTGGAACTTATTTACTTCCTTTGATTTTGCTGTTTTTTGTACTCTTGTACAAATTGTTTGTTCAAGACCTGTTTAAAGTGAATATTCCATTCTGCTTTCATTTGAATGCTTTTTATATGGATACTGCTTTCACACAATCTGGGCTGTTTCTGGATGAGATTCTATGTGTTATCATGAGGCAAGACAATTTTTCAAATGACCACAAAGATGGTAAGAGGCAGACTGAGTTTTTTAATACTTCCATAGGAGAGATATGCACTGGAAATTCATAATGAAACACTAATTAGCACATGTTCTTTAGCTGATCAAGGACTTTCATTGCAAAGTCTTTAAAGCAAAAAAGTTAAAAATGTCTCCTTAAGGGAAGAGGTTAACTGTAAGATTATTCACAACTGCTTTGTTTGCAAGCAAAATGCGGTCGTGATTTCTAGAAGTGAAGGCAGAAAAAATCTCCAGCAATTTCCCAGTTAAATCATGAAACAAAAAACGAGATAAAGAAAATCACAGCTTTTGAAATAGTGGAGGATTTTTCTGAGGAAGACTTTGAGACAGTCTTAGAATAAATAACAGCTGTCTGCAACAAAGGGCATGCGATGCACAGTGAGAGGAAAGGGTCATGAACTGCACTGAATTGTGCCACATAACTCCACTGCAGTAGGCGTAGCTCCAGTGGCGGTGGCAGACTGCGTGGGACAAGCTGTGTGTACTTAATGCTGCAGGAAGTTTTTGGCCTGTTGTTCTCCTGGACAAGTTCTGCATTTGGGGTCTCTGGGGTATGAGAGATCAAGGGCATTAGCTGCAACACACGAGGGAAAAGGGGCCACTGTGAAGAAGCATCAGCTGCTGTTTGGAGCCAGTATGTGCAATTTTGGGTGTGCTGCTTCTGGGGAAGTCCAGAAGCAAGAGCTTCAGATGGAAAAGTTTCACACTCCCATCTTGGCAATGGGTGAAGCCAGAAGGTCCTCATTTGCAGTGGAGGGCATGCCTGGAGGGTTGGGGACTCCAGACTAAGTGGAAACGATAGCACAGATTTAGACCCCCCTGAGCAAAGGAAAGATTTATGCCCACCTGGATAGCCAGACTGAGGAACACCTCACTGAAGAAACCATGATAGTGATGTGAGCTGCCTTACCCGGTCTCCAGGTGCTAATGTGCTCAGCAGCAATTTTATCCAGACAGTTGACCTGCCTTTGCTTTGATGCTGAGGGCTTGGTATGCTCTCAGCCAACACCCTCCACAGACAGTTACAGATTTGTGGGGGAATCTAAAATGCACTGAAATGAGATACGAGTGCCCCTCTCTGCCATGGGTTGGTGAGCCCTAGAAAGAGCGGGACAGCCCTGGAAAGTTCCCTTGTTTTATTGCAAGCTTGTTTTATTGCTGTGCTACAGGGTAAGAGTCCAGTTGCTGCAGCAATCGGGTTTATTGTGTGCATTTATCCAAGATGTGTTAAAAAATAGCCACAGAGCAGGTAGGAAAATATTCCCATGTCTTCTTCCCACCTGGAGTGGGTCTCCTCCAGGGAGGTGCCAGCAGTACTTCCACCTCATTTTGGTGGCCCATCTCACGTTCCAAGCTAAAGGCTTTATCACAGTTGGTATTAGCCAATGTCATGCTGTTGTTACACATCAAAAACTTCCTTTCTCTTTGGGTCCTGTATTTGTGGCTTCTCAGTGTGCTTCACAGTACATTTTGTGCCCACTTCCTTGCAGAGATGACTCGTATGATGAAACGTCATGTTTCTCAGTGAGTGATGGCAGTAACTGAATTATTTTGATGCCTCTGAATGCCAGTTTTTTTCAAATATGTTTCAGTCTTGTGTGTAGTAGACTCAGTGAAAAGCCTGAAGCTGTCATGTGTTTTTAAAGTTCAACTTCAGTTGTTGCTTATCTTTTTCCTGATTTTTCGTCTTTTCTGATTTCCTCCTGTAGTTTTTAACATTTCAAATATGTTTGAGTGATGATTTTTTTGGTAATAGTCCTTCCTTGTGTTAAAACATAGCATTTATGCATTTTAGAAGGCTTTCTAAAGCCCAAAAGTTTCTAAAATTGTTTCTGATGTGTGGGATATCTTGACTTTTTTTTTCCTTCAGTATGTTCAATTTAGGGGCAATTCAATGCAGTATTGTTCTTTCCATGGCTTACATGGTGCTCAAGCAACTCACAGAAGAAACTTTCCTTTTTCATGAGATGTTAGTGTGTAATTCCATACTAGTATATACTATTCAAAAATAAGTGTCAAGTAGCATGAAAGATGAATTGAAGTCAGAATGAGGCATAAGCAAAGTATCTCTCTCAGCGTTGTACTTAACAGTGTTGAAATCTTCAGTATATCATGTCTCTAAACTAATGAGAAACTCCTAAATTGAATTTGTGCAAAGCAAACACACTGAGTTAGTGACTTTGATATATCTTGAGTGGCCTTTTGGGAGAACAGCAGAGCAGGAAAGCAGCAGTCTGAGGGGTATTGCAACATTTACCCTAAACATCCAACTACTGACGGCTGGGCAAGGCATGTGATTCTGCCTGAGCATCCTATACAACACATGGAAAGAAACAATATCCTCCAGGATGTGAGAAAAAATAGGGGCCGAGCTTATAGCCTGACATGTCCTCTCCTTTTAGCACAGAAAATGCCAGAGGAGCGGAAGGAGAGAGCAGAGCTTGCAGGAGGCAGGAGCTCCCTGTAGGACCCTGGGTGGGTGCCTGTGACCCTGGAGAGTAGGTGGAGGTATGGGTGGCCTCAGACCTCCAGGGCAAGGCTTGAGCAGCTGTGGAGGCTGCTTCCCTTGCTAATGTCATAGCCTGGAAAGCTTTCCAGCTTTCAGGCTGTTCATAACCATCATTGTTTTCTTCAGAGAGCCTTTCCTGAGTGCTACTGTGTGTCTTGCACCACTTGGGGTGCTCCCTATAGCCTCACAGAGATCAATCTCCCCAAGCCAGAGTTTGGGTTCACCCTGTTTTGGCACTAAGGGGGCAGTCCCCTTCATGGGCATCTGGCACTGCCTTACCTGACCCTATATCTACCCTACAGCCAACTCTGCTGTTCGTTCTTCTCCCTTGGCACTTTGTCCTTTTCCTTGAGGGACTCTGACTTGTTGAGGCTTTGTAGATGAAGGAGACTGTGTATGCCTGAGCTTTGCTTTACTTACTTACTTTTATTTCTATTTTATCCTTTTTGAGCACATACTAAAGCTGAACGCATTGCTCCCGTTCTGAACCCAAATCACACCTGTGTTTGACTAAGACACACGCACAGAGGACATCACAAAATGGAGAATTTAGAGTAATATGCTCTCAGGTTTCATCTTGATATGAAATACATGTACCTTCTTTCTTACTTTAAAGCATTTTCTTTTAGCTTTCCACCACTGGTGCTTATCATGTTGCTTGTTGCACCTTCCTCTTCTTTCCTTCCTCTATTTCATGTTCCTTAATTTCTACTAAAATTGATCACATAAATTTTTCCCTTTTCGCCTGCTTATAGCAATCACAGATGAGCATCAAACAGCTGTATGATTCTAGTAACTCTTTTTATCTCTAGAGATTTTAAACTTTGTCAGAACATTTTGATAATATGCTGATTGAAATTCCCCTCTGAAGTCTCAATTTGATACACAGTGTTGTTTCCCCTGTACCTCTTTGCAGAAAGACACTTACTCATATTTTTGTTTAACCTCTTGAGAAGACACAAAATGGGAAACAAGCAAGTAACAAGCATTTCCAAATCCCAGTGCTATAAATCTGTTCTGTTTCCCTTCTGCTTACAAAAGTGGCAAGTTATTTATTTTATTATCTGATATCACACCAATAACAAGAGGAGTCTGTTCCATGCAGTCCTATTATGAAAAATTGCCTGAGATAAAATGACTCACAGTGGGCCTGTTTTTCATGGCACTGTTGCAAGGAAATATTTACCTGCCTGAAGTGAGGAGAATTTACACTTGTGCTGGCAGCTGAAAACATCCAATTAGAAAAAAATAATTGTCAGATAAAATGTTGATCAGTCACAGTTGTTTGGATCATTTTCTCTATACATGGAATCTAGTTTGACCCCAGATGTGAAATTTTTCTAACTTTAGCCAGTGGTAGAGTTTAGGGAATTGGGTTGGATTGGGGGGCTCCTTGAATTCCTTTCCAAATTTGTTTTCTGAAAAGTTGAATACAAGTTTGACCATGTTACTCAAATGGTTTCTGTTTAGATGTGAGAATGAATTGGCTTGAGGGGATTTGATTCTTCTAGGTTTGCTATTTTTATTCATTAGTAGTAAATTACCTAAAAGGCTGCGTCATTGCTCCAATGTGTGTGAAGTGTTAGCAATGTATGTCAGTAGCAGGAGTAGAGACTCATTTTATTTGTTTATATCCACTTCCAAATGGCTGGATCCCCCCTTGTGAAGCATTGCAAAATGGAAGTATCTGGAAAAAGGAGAGATCAGACTTCTTTGCCAGAAAGCCATCTAACAGAGGAGTATGTATTTTTTCCGTATTATTGCAAAAAATCACTAATCTCTTGACCTCCATTAGAAGTGCACAGCCTGCTAAGGCTTCAGCCTTTAGGAACAGCTGATGAAATGCATAGACTCCATTCATCAGGCTTTCGTATCAGAGTGGAAATATTCTGAGCCTATGTACATGGGTGTATAGGCAAGGGTAGAGAGAGAATGACTATGTTGGTCTGCAGCTACTTCAGAACACTCTGTCCCATCCTGACCTCACTCCTGTGACTCCCACAAACCATAGAGGCTGAATTTGCTGCACCATCCTGCCTGCTAATTTGGGCACTGATGCTATGCCAGCTGAGCACCCTGTGCAGAGAGGGAAGTTTGAAGGACAGAAAATCAGGGGACTGATCCACTGCTGGAAACAAAGAGCATTTCTCAGTTCAGCAGTATGTTGATTAAGATTTAATGCTTAGTCAGAGAGGAAAAAAAAATATTTTCCTAATCATGTTTATGTGACATGGGGGATAAGGCTGTAATTTTGGATGCAGGCCAGGTGTATGAGTTTTCTGTTCCCTTGAATGGTGGCACATGCCATTAGCCCTGAGAGTGCCGTGCATAATTTTCCACTCCCCAGCCCTGCCCAACAGCCTGATAATGACTCTGCAGCCATTCCAGGTACTGAGCATGAAAAGGGAGCAAGGGCAGCGGATTACCGGCCCTTTTGCTAGCAAGCAAAGAAAGTTTACTTGGCTTTTTTCTCTCCCCTTTGTCAGTTAGTACTTTCTTGGGAGAGAAAGTGATTTACTTCCTGCTCAAGTGGTTAATGAAGATGATTTGCCAGGCTTCTGTGGTAATTAACAGTGGGGCTGGATCTGTCAAAACTGTGATGGTGGGAATCACATATACATGTTTATGTATGTAGTGTATTTGTGTGTGTTTGTCTGCGTATATTTCTGGAAGTTTATACTAAGAATATCTTCTTTGAAGTCAGAAAATTGCCCTTTTTGTCTCCTTTGTGTCTTAAAGAACAGCAGTAGACACATTCCATCCTCCTGAAAAATTCATGTTTGTTCTGGGAATTTCTTTGGCCTCAAGGCAGCACATTTAGAAATGTGCTTTTAAAAGAAGAGTGAGAAAGATTTGCTGAGCCACTGCCAAACCTTTTAGAAGTCCCTGCCCTGAGATGGTCCTTTTCCCCCAGCTAACCTCCACAAACCTGTGTTTTTTGCTCCACACAGACGAGCCTTCAACTTGTGGTGCAGTGGGCTTTGCCAGAGATGCAGGATGGTTTACCATATGCTGTTGTTTGCCACATACCATGGTAAAAAAGAGGAAAAAAAAAGAGTAAAACAATTCCTGCTCTGCAGATTATAAACCTGCTTTGAAACAGACATGCAGGCACAAGAAGGTCTCATAGACTGTGAGGATGAAAAGAAGACTTGTTAATGAAAGCGAGAGCATGCAGCTAACAGGATCATTATTGCCTGGAGCAGTTATAAATCAATGGAGAGGTTAAAAAAACAACTGTGCTTAAGCAGTGGTGAAGTGCCTCCAGGGTCTCTGGGTCTGGAGGATGGCCTGCAGAGAGTCCGAGGAGGGTGTCCACCTCTGAGGATCGACTACAGGGAGCTTCATATACAGGAGTTCTATCAGGATGAAACATCAGGGCTGATTGAGATGCTGGGTGTTGCCATCAACAGGCTGACATCCTCTCCTGTGTCAAACCTGTAAGAGCTCACAAAAAGACTGTTACAGGTCACAAATTAAGATATTTTTCCTCTTTTTGTGGTTTATGAGGAAAACCTACAGAAAAGTGAACAACTTCTGGCTTTTCTGAATAGGTGCTAGAATAGCAGTCTGACCACTTCAGCCATCAGGAGATGTTTTATGATAGTCACATGGGCTATCCCACATCAGTCTGATCTTCAAAGGCAATGAGACCACACAGTTTCAGTGTTCATTGGTCTTTTCTTCCATCCATTCATTCATCAGTCCATCCATCCATCATGCATGCATCTGTCTTTCCGTCTGTCAGTCTCTACTGCCCAGTAAATATCAAGAAATATATTTCTGATAGAGAGATCTCAAAGATGACTTACTCATATAGATATCATGACATTTGACTCAATGCACTCTCTGGATAGAGGAGAGACACCAATTAATGTCCCTGCACACTGACAGGTTGCAGTAAGAGGTCAAGTATATTTGTAACTTGGAATCAGCTCAGTACCTGCTGCTCTTAATTCTGCTGCTGGTAAGCAGGAGTACGGCAAGGCTACAAGGATGCTGCTAGAGTTGTGGTGGTACTGTGCTGGCTGGAGACATTTGGGGAGGCAGGGCACTTCTCTGGAAAGCCAATGAAGAGGTGGAGACATTTATATAACACTAAGAAACTTCTGTATTTGCAGAAGCTATTCACAGGCAATACGCCAGGATATGTCTTTCTTGGGGACCACAAAGTAATCAATGCTGCACTAATTACCAACCTACCGTTATTTGTCTATACGAGAGATGCAAACACAGCTGGAACAAATTCATTTTTTTTTAATCTGTGTGAATATTTGTGAAAATATTTTTTGGTTGTGTTCCCTCTAATCTGCTTTTTCTGACTGATACTTGCACAGAAATGTGGAAAAAATACATTTTATTCTTTTGTTAAGACGACTACATGCCTCAGCTTTTAATTGTGATAAAAAAACCTCCTTTAACAGGTCTGTCAATTTAAAAGGCAACCTCAGTTTATTGAAATGAAATAAAGGAATTGAAGTTCTTCCAGAGAATCACTCTTCTCATATCCAGAACACACATTAGTTCTGGATCCCTGTGGAATAAAGTAGGAGAGAGGTTATGGAATTGAAATTTCAAGCACAGAAGCAGAACTCTGGCCAATTATATTTTGCCAGAGCTGAAAATGGACTAGTCAAAAAAAAGGGATATCAAACCGCAAACCAATGCAATGCAGAATCAAATCACTTCTGAGACAAACTGCTTCTCTGACTGGAAAGATAAGGGAAGTGATGCTGTATTTTTATCTTTATTATCAGTCTCCTCCTCATGCTTTGCTTCCTGACTTTGTCTTCTATTATAATCTCTATTGTGTGGCTCCTTAAAATTCAATGATTGCACTAAGTATTAGATGTCAGAGTGCTTTTCCTTTTAATTACTGTTCTCGTTGGGGTGTGCAGGACAGTTATGTGAAAGCTCAAACCATGTGCTCTTTAAGGATCTCATGAGGTCAGCCCCCAAGCAGTCACTTGCACAGGACAGGGGAGGACAGACTGACTGTCAAATGTCCTGTTTGCTGCAGTGAGATGAGGTTTCATGATCAGCAATAACAGAGTAAGTGCTGACTTTTCATTATCATCCCATTCCTTTTGGAAGGGCACTTATACTCTATGCTTTGCATGAGATGTTGAGCTACAATGTTCTTCAAATATTTAATTTTGTGGCAAGTTTTACTACATTTACTTCCCTTTACATCATACCTTGATCCAGGCATCCTGCACACCTTCACACTCAGATGCACCATCTGGGAAGCAGTCTGTGGATGGTCATGGAACCCACACCTGTAGCCATTAGGTTCAAGATTCTAACACCTGTATTAATCATCAGACTGACTTCCTTGTGTTGCATTTTGTAAGAGAGTCTAAATCATTTCATTCATATAATTATTTCCAGTCCCATTTATAACAAGTTTTCTTACACAAATTATGTCTTCTGATGTGAAGTACATGACTCAGTTTTTACAGGCCTTTGGTTATGGTGCCATCTGTGTTTCTGTTATCTCAGAAAATTTTCATTTTGTGATTCTATTCATGCACACACCACAAATGTGAAATACATGATGCAAGGAATCATCACTGGGTCAGAGCTAACAAGATATAGGCAACCTCAACATGCTGAGATAAAATGTTCTGAAAAAAAAATCAATGACTTGCAAAGATGACTGTACCTTCAGAGAAAGTATCTTTTTTCTTTGTATCAGGCAACTGAGTATTCAGATAGTGTAAGTTCTCTACAAGTAATATTTGCTTATCCAAATGAGATATAAAACTAATATGCTTGAATAGTTTATATATTGTTAAAAAAGTTATTTCAAGGTTCTATTAACCAAATGATTTTGGATGAACCCAATGCTAGGGCCCAGTGTTCACACTACAGACATTTCAAGGAGAGTTCATACTATCTTTAGCTTATTCCCATGGATTGGAAAGCCACTACCAGTTTAAGCCCACCTTTGGCTTTAGCTTCATCCAGAAAGAGACCAGTTTTCATGGTCTACTCTCACTCAGCAACGGAAATAAATGCATGGCTAGGTAGGGGTCATCAGGAGATTTTGCTTCAAAAGTAGGCTCCTGATTGGAACCAAAATGCTACTGTAAATGCACCTAGACATTGTTTGCAATGAAAATCAAATTAAAGGATTGAGAAGAACAGTCTCCATTCTAAAAAAGAAAAAACAAAACAAAACAAAAAACCAGAAAACACCATCATTTTTTTCTCCCAAAGGTTTTTAAGTAATGGTGACAAATTTCAACTCATACCTTTTCTGACAGCCCCAGCCCAGGGCATCAAACACTTCCATGGACATGGGGGTGGGCTGAGGCCAGGCAGGACATCAGCTGGTGGATGGGATCAGTATCCACTATGGGTATGGTCTCAGCAGAGCTGTGGTTTAGGTCAGGCAGAGACTGAGGGCAGCTCCAAAGAGGAGGACCCTGGCCCAGGCTTCAACAGCCTCTAACCAAGGCCACCAGCTCAGCTGGCCTGAAGCCCAGCTTGCAAACCCCCCAGAACAGAGGGAAGTGTGTTCAGGACCCCAATATATGTAGTATAATTTCAAATATCCATCTTAAAAATCAAATACTTTGCTTACACTTACAAGTGAGGCAGAGATTTTTAAAGGTATAACATGTTATTGATCTCTCACTTGGCAGCTTTCCACGTTATTACCTTAATCTGGAAGGATTTTAACTGCAGCGGAACAGATGTCACATATTGCCCTGGAAAAGACTACATATTGCATCAAGGAATACTACAAGGAGAAACTAATTTTAAAATGTTTTCCAAAGGAAAAATCCCACTTTGATAGCTCACTTCTTAGTAAATGCTGGATACTTCAGCCCTGAGAGCTGGAGGTTCTTTGTGGGTGATGGACACCAGGCAGTGACAAGGTGGGATCCTGAGACAGTCACTTTTTTTTTCTGTGGCTTTGCATTGAAAGAGTAAAAAGAGTTGGGAGGCTTCAAAGATAGTGGCCAGGGTGCAGTTTGGGCTTACCCTTTTCCATGGACTGAGTTACTATTTTGGACATAAAATTACTTGCCTGGGGCATGCAATGGGAAAAGGTTTGCAGACATCTGGTTAATTGAGATGTTTCCCATGACTTTTAGAAAATAAAACTGGTCTTCCGTAAACTCAGTCATCTAGGAAGGTAACTAATTGAGGTTGCTTACCAAAAAGAGATTTCACTGTGAAAAAATAATGAAATGAAAAATGTGCATTGTCTGTTTTGTCTTCTCACCCTTTATATTAAACTTGGGTGATATTTTTCAGTTACGTGTTTTGAAAATTTTGTTTTAAGGGGGCATAAAAGGGGGGCAACAACAAAACCACAGTATCATGACTCTAGAAATGGAAGCTGTTCAAGCTAGTTGCTGCAAGATTTGCAATGAAGCCTTGAGGAGCAGCACTGATGGACAAGAAATGGGATATGGTGTTTGCCTAAATTAGGTTAGCTCCCCTGCATTACAGTGCAAGCCTTTACCACCAGCTATTGCAAGTTTATAACCAGAATAAATGAGGTATGCTTATTTCTTTCAGCACCTAATTAGTTATGATGTCCCTTTCCTAAAGATGTTACAGGATTCAAAATAGTACCTGAGCTAGGAATTGTGTTATCTCATATCCTGAAGTCCCAGGGCAGGATGGTGAGCACGTTCAGTCAGGGCAACATTAAATGTAAACATCCTTGTTTACAGTCAGCTTTTATGGTGCTGGTTGGCACATGTACAAAAGTTTTTTTTCTAATATTGAGGAAGGATTGATGAAGAACCTTCATTCTGGAGTCTTGGGAAAAGTGCTAAATTGTAAACAGTACTTTTGGCATCTTCAGAACATGGGATAGCATCTTCCTCAGCCAAGGAGCAAGAGGCAGCAGAGCTGTGCTGGACATGTTTTAAAAACCCAAACAACTCAGGGAGCAGGCAGGTACCTGCATATGGCATGGCTAAAAGGGAGTCAGGTTTGAGCTGCTGCACTGACCTGACTGGAAGGAGAGCCAGCGTGGAGGAGCATCATGGCAATGCTGTGTGCAGCAGGTTCTCTGGTGCTATGGTGGTAAGCAGTCAGAAACTGGTGCAAATCCTAATTGGCCCATAATCTGGGTGCATCCACACCACTTTAGAAGAGTTTGTATGTGTTTAATAACCACAAGCACTGCTTTTTACCTAGGTCAGTTTACAGATCGGGAGAACAAAGTGCATATCAAAGCCAGGAGTAGGCATCCCAAAGGAAGGGCTGTCCCTGGCTACGTCAGACAGAGCTGTGCACTGGCCCAGGCAGTCATTGTGTTTAGCAGCTCAAGAGGATTAAAACGAACTCATTGGATTTGTCACTTGCAGAGTTTTATCCAGCAGTCACATTTAATTTCTCAGCTCTCAACACCTGCAACCTAATTTCTACATCTGTATAGGGAGTGTGGAAGGCAGGGAGGGGTGGGGGGAAGCATCAAACTCAGGAAGAGCCACTGTTAATTTAAACATTATTAAAACTCTCGGGGCTGAAGCACCAACAGTGGTGCAGTGAATAACATCAGCTGTGTGCTAACATGAGGACCAGTACTTGCTGGTTACAATTCTCCCTGTCCCTGCCTTGCTCGTAGCAGGTCAGGTCTCCTTTTGTGGTATTTGACCTGCTATTTTGTTCTATCTGCTTTACCAATGAGAGTAGATCTGCTGTCTCATTGATTTCCCCATGTCCAGACAGTCCCATTTGCAGTTCACTTTCTCTGCTGTGACAGTTTTTGTTTCTCAACCTTGGCTGGGGTTTATGAGTCCCCCCCTGCTCCCTCCCCTGTATCTCCCAGCATTGTTTGTGTGCTGGCTCTGCCTCTGTACGTGCCCTCATTCCTCGGATGCTGATTAAGTCTTTCAAGTTTATGGAAGTGCTTCTCTTCTCTGAAGTTATCTCTTAGCCAAGTTATCCAGATTTAATTGCTTTAATCATTCCTCAATTCCTTCCAGACACCCAAGTCATTATTGTTTGATTTTTCCTTTTAATTGCTTCCAATTTTTCAGTGTTCTAGTTTTGTTTTGTACTGCAGGCATGTCTAGAGACCTCAGAGCTGGTGAAGACTTTTCTGGTCTTGCAACTGGACTTCTTGATTAGGCTAAGCATAGGGTTAACCAAAAAGTTCTCCCCCAATCCCAGCCTCTCTGGCTGGTGCAGAGCAAGGATTGACATGCTGCCAGCTTAATGCCTGGGTGAACAGACAAAGTCTGAAGAGGAGTTTGGGCTGGAGCTACAATGGTTATGCAGGGGAGACTGCCCCAAAATAGGATGTTCCATGACATCTGCTGGGTATCCGCAGCTCCCACTGATGTCGTGAACACATCTAAGACTGATATTTTTCCATGTACAAATGCTAGGAAGTGTCTGGAATGAATGCTTTGAATCACCTTATGTCATGTTGCATCTAATCGTCAGGGTTTTCTGAAGCTTTCCATCCCAAAGCTATATTATTTGTTCTGAGTTTATTATTTATTTCTTGTTTCTAACTTTTTGGGGTTTTAGTAAATGTCTTGAAAGCAGTCTGATGGCTCTGAGATGAGTGCTAAGTTTCAGAGTCTCTCCTTGGTTTGAAGCCAAACTCACAGGCTTCCTGAGGCAAGAGGATAATAAGATTTGACTCTGGAGCTTCACACTTTGAATTGTCACTACTCCCCAAATCGTAAATTAAAGTGCAACCACAGCCTGCAAAGAAAGAATGGGGTCGCTTAACATGTAGTGAGAGGCATGTCTGTGAGAACAGGAAACACATGGAGTGAGCACTTATTTTTTTAATATTTCTTCCCTTGCATTTTTCAATTTATTAAATATTAATAATTTATGACATCTGGAAATTGACATTAGGTAGAAGAAAGACAATCAATTTTTAATAAATATGAGCAATAAATAAAACATTTAATAAATTATGCATGGCAAAAATTACTGAAAGATTAAATAATGATCTTGTATACATACTCAAGCTATTATTTATTAATAACTTTTTGCAATGCAACATTCATGACACTCAGGAAAAGTACAGTTTCACCTGAAAAGTAAGGCAGAGAAGAGGAGAACTGCAAGTTTCCATTTTGTACCTCAGTGCCTTTCAGATATGTCTTTCATGGATGTGGAAAAGAAAATGTTTCCTTTCCCTGTCCCAGTCCTGGAAACTCTGTGTGCCCTAAACCCCAGTTTTTCTTTCCTGGCTGCTGCCAGACTGAGATTTTCTGCAGGCTAACACTTGTGAGTCTGTTACCCCCTCCCAACACATGTAACATAAAAAAAATCACCAGTGAAAAATCTAGTGGCAGTCAATTTAGTATCTGGGACTTTGATTTTTAATCAATCCTCTAAATTCATTACTTTTTCCAATATTACCTTTTCATGCTTAGGGAATCAGGTAGTTGTATCAAACACCAGGTGGTTGCATCAGACCTGGCTCCTCAAGTGCTAAACTTTGTTATGAGACAAAAGATTTACTATAAGTGACCAATATATTTGCAATGAAACTTGATTATTATTGTAAAGAGGCAGCAAAGAAGATTCAAATACAGTTCAGACAGTGTCCCCCAAAACATTGCTTTCTGTTGTACAGAAAATTTAGTTTTTGACTTCTAAAACTGAAATGAACAATTTAAAAGAAGATTTATATAATTGTTAATGAATATCTGATACAAAATATGGATAGAAATAATTTATTTAATTTTTTTTTTTTAAATTTTAACATATGTAGGTTGAGTTTTTCAGCAGAGACCGAAGGAGTGGGAGTAAAAAATCCCATTGATTTTTTTCAAGATTAATTGTGTGTCAGGAATTTGTGTAGCCTTTTAACAAATTTTTTAGATACCAATTGCTTCACTGTGTGCCTCTTTCTGTGTCTCATTGTAGTGCTCAGTGGCAAAACAATCTGGAACAGCAGATTGGGACCTGCTTTGGGCCTCCCAGAAAGTGGCCATGTCTGCCTGCAGTCTGGCACCTCATTTGCTTCTACTCAGAATTAGTTCAGTAATAAATATAACTACTAATTATATTTTAACCTACATATTTTCTTTCCTTTTTTTTTAATCTTATGTATTCCTTCTTAGAGACTTTAATTGCCAGTGAAATACTTAAAGGAAGCATTTTATACAGTCCATGTTTAAGTACCCTGTGATCAGTAATATCACTTTGGCATCTCAGTGGAAAAAAAAAAGTTAAACAATGCAAAGGGCAAGTGGTGGCCAAAACTGACCAGTGTGTTGCTGAATGATAACAAGCCACACGTTGCTTTCATGTGGTACTGGGGTGAAAGAAAGCTCTTTGCCACCAAACTTGTCTCCCTACTCCATCTGTGTGAAGGCTCAGCTGGAACAGCATCACAAACAAAAGACCTGGGAATGATCCCACTTTGCTTGGTCTCATGAGCACTTTGATGCAAGTGCGATTTAAAGACTATCTGTCTGCATTTCTCATCAGAGAGGTGGACGGGATTACATGTATAAAATCAGATTATGAGCCTGGATGCAATAATACATAAGAGGGGGCCATGGGGAATTGGACCCTTCACCAGAAGCTCACCGACTGAACAGAAATCTCCCTGCAGTCTTTTTTGTTTCAAGCCTGTTATTATGATTCTGAAGGAAACCAAACTAATATCTAAGCATGTTTTTTAAGAAACAAAAAGATTATTTCCCAGCCTGTTCATGTTCCACACTGCCACTACCAGCGTTGCCAAGTACACAGCTTGTTCATGTCAAAATTAAGCCGATGACTGTGTTGAACTTGCAAACAGATCTGGGTAAGGCTGTGTATTGCTGGTCACGTCGATCGCAGCTTTCAGTTGAAATACAATTGTCAGAGTGTCTTCAGAAACGGGCTGGAAGCAATTGCCCTATGGCACATGACAGTTTCAGTAATGCCCCTTCTGGGAAGGAAAGAGAAGAACAAGTAGGTGCACCAGCAGTCACTTAGCCTTTTCTCTCAGTGCCAGTAATGTTTATCGCTGATCCATCCACCTGGCACTGTAGTATCTGTCTGAACAACAGTGTTTTACTCAATCCTGCTTGTGGTTTTCTTCAAGCCATAAAATTTGGTTTCTGCTCTCTGAGCAAGTACACTGGAACACAAAGCCTGAGGACAACTTTCCTGATCTTGAGGCAGATCCTTTGTCCAAACCTAAATGTGAATTTTGTCAATTAGGTTGAGTTTTGTTATGGAGCTCCTGTGAGAAGCTGAAGGGACTAAGGAGGCTCCTGGTGTCCCTCTGATCTCTGTTTTTTGTGCTTTACAGCACACCTTAGGAGGTGTAAAGTCTAAGGGAGCTCAGCAGTTTCAGACCACTCCTAATGTTTGTGTAGTAATGGTATAACACGGACTGGATTCTGCATGCTTTGGAGAATGCAGAATCTGCAGCTCATGGGAAAACTGCTGGCAGTGCCTGCTCCTTCCCCTTCCTACAACTATCAACTGAGGGACAGACCCAGGGGGGCAGCAGCATGTGTGCTGTGAAATCTGAAGGGGGTTTACATCAACATCTGGAGTTTTCCACTGGGAATGGTGATGCTATTAGATTGTAAACACGTGTTGCAGATGACATTTAGAGTAGAGATGGCTGCTGAGGAAAGGAGGTGTTTAAAACTCTTTTTATGATTTCTGGTTTTTTTCCCCACCTATATAAGAAAGAAATATAGATGCAAAGTGAGAGGCACAGGAAAGGATAAACTTGGTACCACCAAAATGACAAGTGTATTTTTAAGCTCTTGGCAGCACAAAGCATGTCCTTGCATAGAATAGAAAATAATAAAATAGAATAGATTTTTTAATTGTCCAAGATGGATTTTTTGATAGGTAGTACTACAGTGAAATAATGACATTTGTTGACTCCACCCTCCTATGCTGAAAATGGAAGTTAATAGGCTGTTGTGGGAGAGCATAAACTGGATTATGCTGCTCTTACAACATGGAAAAAAAACTTCCCCTAGGATGGATACTCAGGAAGCAATGGTGGCAATGTCACTTACTCTTCTAAAAATTTATTTTGAGTTTACTAGTTGTGATAATTTTGCAAGGCAGTTCAGTGCTTGAAGATAATCCCAGTTTAACGGTGACTGTGGTAAATAAAAAATGCAGATGAATATGGTTTAGGTTAAAGTCTCAGAGAGCATACTGTATGTAGAAAGCTGGAGAAGGATTCAAACTTACATATTTTGCATTAAAAAGTTGAATTATTCATGCACTGAATCATTAAATGAGGTTACAATGCCACCGGTGCATTGACCCTCACATAAGAATTATAATCAATGGTTATTAGGATTTTTCCTGGATTTGTTAAAGAATAAGGCAGCTCAGTAGCTTTTCTAAACTTCAGCTTTTGTGATGAGATGCCGAAGTGTACCCTTCTGGAAGCTACTAAATAGCCACAGAAGTGAACAGTAAGATTTTCCAAGGTGACTGCTACTTGTGTCACATGGGTATTGAAAGCTTCTCAAGGACACAGAGTATTTGAAGGTACTTCCAGACAGGATGGTCCTGGAAAACCTTCTGTGGTCTGGCTTGCAGTAGCAGCCTTTTTACACTCAAAGTACTCAGGTGGCAACTTTCCAGTCTGAAAAGTTCATGTCCCACCACAGTCTTAGCTGTCTCTGAGGGGTGCAACCTGACTCGTCATGATTTTCCCCTCATGGTCAGCAGTCTCATGAGAGGTGAAAAGCCAGAAGGCAGAGGAAAAGAAGAGAAATAAAGATGGCTGGTGCTGTTAGGGTTTGAGGTGGGTGCCAGGGAAGTTGTCACAAAACATGAATTTTTTCACAAGAGATTCAAATCTCAGGATAAATTCATCCTTTGCGGGATGAAAAGCTACATTGAGCTCTGTAGGTCCTACTGGCCATATCCTCATTTCTGGGTCTCCTGTGGAGCAGTCTGACCATATAGCCATGTTCAAGCACTGATGCCAAGGGCTTGCCTACAGGAAGGCAACACATGCGTGTAAGTACATAGTGCTGTTCCCGTTTGACGTCATCAAGTCCATTAGATAACACCATTTCTGCAGTAAACCCCTATCAGCCAGCTGTGATTTAAGGAGCTTTACTCTACTTTTGCTGTGACTACTGTTTGTGGGTGTGAGCAACTGCATTCCCTGGAAACGTGTGGAAATGGCTGAGCTTAGGCATGTGGTCCAGCAGTGCAGATGTCAGCAGCTGAATTAATGGTTGTTTTTTGTGATTGTTCTGCTTTGCCTAGTCATGCTGGTGATTTCTCCTGTCACCTTTTTTATGGTGAAACATTAGTTAAATGTTTCTCTGTGCTGACTGTCAGCTTGTGTTTCTGTTCTGCTTCTGTTTGCAAGCACTGATTTGGGCACCATTAAATTATAAAAGGGGTGACTTTTAGAAATGGAAGTATTTTAACATGTTAAGATAAAGGCACTTTACTGATAATGGTTTTGAAAAGCCTACCATTTGTGTGAGTTACACAGAGAAAAATAAATTGCTACCATAAAATGCAGAAGGCTGAAAAGTGCTTTTAATCCAGAAATCAAATTCACGTAAAAGAATATTACCCTTTGTTTGTTAGTGCCAAATCTTGTCCTCATATTAATTTTACTGAAGGATGAGGCATTAGCTAGTGAACCAGAGCTTGGAGACTTTGCCAGTCTCATCCATCAACAACAGCAGATACATGATAGGGTGACCAGTTCAGGAAAGTCATTTGCCATCTGAGTACAGGCACCCTGACATTTGGTCTGGGTTTCAGTCTGGGACTAATTGTGGTGTAGGAGCCTACATGTACCAGGGCATCTAAGTCCTATCCATTGGCTTGGGAGTCCAGCTGATATGCAGGGTGCAGCCTGGGGAGTGATTCAGCTGAGCAGCTGGGGAGTATCTATTTAAGGATATACTGGCCCCTGGGGCTGGCTCTTCGCAGACTATAGTGAGATCTTAAATACCTAGTGTGCCTGTAGAATCCTTGATCTCTGTGAATCTCATATCTGGGATGCACACATTTAATTTGTTACTCCTCTTTCTCACTTGTGCAGGAGCTGTGTTCTGCAGCCTGTTTTGCTGCATGAAGAAGACTGGATCCCGACTGCTCTGTGCAGTTTGGTGGGTGAGAATACTTTCAAAAGACACTGCTGGCAAGATTTCTGCCCCCAGGTATCATGAAATGCACACAGCCTCTTTATGTCTTAAACAGATCCAGTTGCTCTGGCTTTCAGTTTTCCCTCACTTCCTGCTTGGGAACAGAGTACACCTTCCAAACCTGCATGCTGAGGAAGGAAAGCACTGGGCTGCCTGGCTTTTTCCCCAACATGGCAGTGGCACATGAGGTGGCAAAGGCAGGGGACTGGCTCGCTGTTTGGATGTTCTGAGCTGACTTGCCTCCCGTGTGTCTTCAGAGGTAGAGGACTGAGAGCTCTGTGCTTATAGAGCTTGCAGCAAACCCAGTATGGATGCGCATGTGGGTGTCTGCTCTCTTATCTCACAACTAACTAACTGGTGTAGTTGGGAGAGTGAACCAATGCAAGCAACAGCTTTAGTCTCTGTCCTACTACACCTGAAATGCTGTGTGGTCTGTTGGGAAGTCAATGTGAATTTTCTCTGCGACCTTTTGGTGAGTTTTGGACTATTCCCTTTCCCTTTGAGGGCACCTATCTGGTTTTCTGGCAGTAAGCATACAAGCAGAAAAGATAGAAAGGGAGAGGAATTATGGAACACGTTATTATTAAAAAGCTTCTCAAAATCCCTAGGTCACTTGCAGCTTATATGTGAATCCTCATGGTCTTTTTTCTGCTGGAATTGATAAATATTGACTCCGAATGACCGTACTTTCGATTCCAAAGCTGCTGTAGTTAAGTGCACACTCCAATTATCTGTCTCAGAGAAAGCTAGAGAAAAAGCTGTGGGTACAAACACTCCACCACTCAGCAAGTAACAGTGATCACAAGTGGCATGTAGAATGGGAGAACATCAAAGGCCCTGATGCAAGGACTGAAACTCAGTAGCTGCACAGTGCTCTTCAAAATGCTTTTGAGCTCTTCAGAAGTGCTTCAGAAGACTGGCAGCTTCAACCAGCATGCTATGTTTTGGGGATTCAGAAATTATGAGCAACACTGGAAAAATAAAAAAGATTCCCCATCTTTAATGTTATTCATGGTAGACTGTCTGGGCTAAAGGACTAGGTAACAAAGCAAATTTGTGTGTTATCCTCTGCATAAATGTAAGGCTGAAACATCTTCCTTCTTTCTTCTCAAAAACTTTTGAGTTTTTGTTATCACAATTTTCAAGTCTCTCTTGGAAGCACTAGTGATTATATCCTCAAAGAAGCACTCTAATCATCTGTTGCAGATGGGGAACTGAGGCTAAAAGACTCCACAGTTTAATGAAGGTCACAGAGCAGATGTAAATCATGGATTGACTAAGGATCATTAATGCACAGTAGTGCACTCAGAAGTACACTTCTGAGTAAGTCTCCTGCTTGTCCCTACCTCCAGGGACTTGGTTTCCACCAAGGAATTGTGTTGCACTGCACAGGCCTTACTCCTTTCACATGGACCAAACCAGGACAGTGTGTTCCTGCTTCTGGTGGGTGTCCAATCCTGAGGACCAAGATAAAGGTGGGCTGAAAAAAACACCCCAAATGCTCCTCCTACTCCTCCTGTGTTTGTACTGTTTGCTAATGGAGACTGCCTCAATGTCCCCTAGCACTACCTCTGTAAGTGCAAGCTCAGGTTTAGAGGATGAAAGACGAGTCAGACATAATGAGACCACAGAGAAATACAACAGTTTTCCCTTAACTCATGGTGGTTGCTGGAGGCATACTTTGTCCTGTGACTTTGATCTTGCTGAGGGATCACCAGCAAGCAAGTCTGCACTTGGAGGGAGCCATTCCTGTCCGAGCATGGGTTTCATGCCTAGTAGCTATGAAGAATCAGCTGATCTAATGAAATTGCTTGAACAGAACCTAAACCACAAAGTACACAAATGAAATTGGGGTATGTTTCCTGGGTAAATGCTGTTTAATCAGTAGGGCGATTTAATCAGCTCCGGCGATTTAATAGGATGCAGAAAGCTGATTTGCTGATTTGGTTTTGGTAGCTTGGAGCTGGAGTCAAGAAGTCCAGTCTTTAACCATCTTTCTGACAGTGAAATATTTTGATGGGGCATGCCTGTAGTCTCAGCTGCCCGGGAGGCTGAGCCTAATGGGTCACTTGAGCCCAGGAGTTCTGGGCTGCAGGGTGCTGTGCTGAGTGGGTGTCCAAAGTAAGGCCACCATTAGTATGGTGACCTGTGGGGAACAGTGGGACACTAGGTTAACTAAGGAGAAGGGAAAAGGTCTTTTTTTCTTCTACAGGGGTAACAGCAGAGGCTGGACAAAGAAGAACCTATGTTCAGTCAGAGCCGAATTCTCTGGCAAAGAGACCACAGTAATGCAGCAAATGGCTGGTGTCGATTGCTCCCCACTGGTAGCCTTACTCAAAGACTATAAAGCCTCTCCAGCCCCCAGTAGATGGAGCTGGGCTGAGGAAAATTGTCAGTCAAGTTTGTTATTCAACCTCCTGAGAATCTTCTTCTTTTCTCCCATGCACCACCAGAGTGAATTAAAGAACCTAAACCCCTTAAAAACTCTCTGAGAAGCTTGGGGTATAACATTTTTTTAGTCAAAAGAAACCAAACCAAACTGGAACATTTTTGAGTATTTTAGCATATTGTACTCAGATAATATGCTAGGTATATGTATATATATATATATATATATATGATATGATAGATCCTCAATGAAAGAAAAATGTAACATTTCACCCACCTCCTTAGTATTGCTTACCTTGTCTGATTGTTAAGTCCTATTGAATGAATGGTTAATAAGGAAACCTAATTATAGAAGCAGAGCTGCTCAGTGTTTGGTAGACATGTGGCATACAGTGTCCCTAAAACAACACAATTTGTGTTTATAAAGTGCACAAGTAGGGACAGGATGGGGGGAAAAGAATTATCTGTCATTGGACTGGAGTTAAAATCTTCTGGGAGAAGCAGCTTGAATTGTCCTGCTCATTGATTTATAATGGAGCAGCATGATCAGGAAAGTGGTTGATGTGCATTTGCTAAGCAGAAGCTGAAAGGAAAAGAAATTGGCTGCTAAGAGCCAAAGTGGCTCTTTTCTGCAACCGAAACACCAGTATTAACAACGAGAACAAGATTTCCAAAGCCAGACTGAAAAATTAAGACCTCCCTGACAACCTTGACAAGGTTCCTGCTGACTTCAGGAAAACTGAATTTCACCCAAATCTTCTAATACAAATGGGAACCTCTTGAGCAAAGAACTTTTAATATTGTCTGTGCCTCTGCTGAGTGGACTTTCAGATCATGAGATTATATTCTTTATTTGTCTGTCAGTAAGTGCTGTAGTTTGTGTCCATACCTGCAATTTTATTGTGATTTAAGCCTGTCCATGCAGCAGCGTTAATAACACTACTGGGAGAGAAGCCACGATAAGTAAGTTTGTGTGAAAGGCTTCTCACAGTGCTCTGAAAATGCTGTTCTCTATGATGCAAAGTGCTGATCCAGAGCAAACGTGCTGTGCTGGCTCAAAGTTATTCAAGAAACGCTGACAAGCTTATGTTTTCACAAGGAGAACGTGTGCTGCATTGGGTGTCCTCTGCCCTATTGCTGCTAGCATTAATTCAGAGTACAAGCATGATGTGAATGTGAACCCCATCCCTTATGCTGACAGGTTGCCTTTGATGGAGATCCACTTCCAACCAGGATCACATCAGAATTGCCAGAGGTGGACCAGCATTGTCCAGAAATGTTGTCCAAGGATCAGGGCACCATGGCAACAGCTGGCAGACAGTGCTGGTCTCTTCTCTTCTCTTCTCTTCTCTTCTCTTCTCTTCTCTTCTCTTCTCTTCTCTTCTCTTCTCTTCTCTTCTCTTCTCTTCTCTTCTCTTCTCTTCTCTCTCTCTCTTCTCTTCTCTTCTCTTCTCTTCTCTTCTCTTCTCTTCTCTTCTCTTCTCTTCTCTTCTCTTCTCTTCTCTTCTCTTCTCTTCTCTTCTCTTCTCTTCTCTTCTCTTCTCTTCTCTTCTCTTCTCTTCTCTTCTCTTCTCTTCTCTTCTCTTCTCTTCTCTCTCTTCTCTTCTCTTCTCTTCTCTTCTCTTCTCTTCTCTTCTCTTCTCTTCTCTTCTCTTCTCTTCTCTTCTCTTCTCTTCTCTTCTCTTCTCTTCTCTTCTCTTCTCTTCTCTTCTCTTCTCTTCTCTTCTCTTCTCTTCTCTTCTCTCTCTTCTCTTCTCTTCTCTTCTCTTCTCTTCTCTTCTCTTCTCTTCTCTTCTCTTCTCTTCTCTTCTCTTCTCTTCTCTTCTCTTCTCTTCTCTCTCTTCTCTTCTCTTCTCTTCTCTTCTCTTCTCTTCTCTTCTCTTCTCTTCTCTTCTCTTCTCTTCTCTTCTCTTCTCTTCTCTTCTTTCTCCTTTTTTTTCCAATGTGTTTATTCTTTTCTCCTGTTTTTCTACCACTAAGAGCAGTTGTTGGCTTAGTCCCCTTAGTATGCTCTCAAATATTTGTCCTCAAGTAATTGTCCTATGGAATTTATTTGAGAGTTTAAAATTCTGACATTAGCATTCTGCCAGCCCCTAGGTAGATTGCCTGCCACTGCACAGACGTGTTATTGCAAACAATTCCTGTGCACAAATAGTTGCACTACACTTGAACAAATGTGAAAACTCTCTGACTAAAGGAGAGCACAGATGTCGTAGGCATTTATTTTTCCTTTAACTTTTGCTGCCATTCAAAGCTAATATCATTTACAGAAGCCTGATGAATGCAGAGGTGTGCATTACTGTAGGGATGTACTTTGTTTCAGGGTCTCCAGTATTTTCAGCAGTACCTCTGCAAAAATCTTGCATGGCAATCTGTCTTTTACACATGATAAGTAACATTCTACTGCACCTTATTACTGCAATTGTAAACAATTGAGGGACCTTTCCTTTAAATTTTGACAAATGGGTAGGAGGAAAGTACAAAAATATCAACCAGAACAACTAAGTTCTCCTTAGTTGCAAACTTTGTAATAAGGTGACAAGAAAGTACAGCATACTTGATAAGCTCAGTGCTCAAGTCCGAGTACCACAGCATGTTAGAACACTTGGGATCATCCAGTGAGGAGTGATTAAGGTAAAATCCCACTTTCATCATGGAGTTTGTTTTGTATTTTCTTTAAATACATACCACATGGCTTCTGTGCAGTTGTCAGGACAGGACCAGATTCCTGTCTGGATTCTGAACTGCAACCACAACGCAAGCTATTCTCAAGGTCCCTTACTGGTCTTCTGCTGCTTTCCTCCAAGGAGGAAACCCTTTAGTAGAGCATCACCTTATTTTCTTGCTCTACTCTGTTGACTGAGTTTCAAATGAAGCCAGCAAAGCAGGCAACATTATTCCTGAAGGTATTGTTTAGATCTTTATGTTCTGTCTTCTTCATGTTTGCAGCTCATGATTGCAATACCCAATTCTGTGAATGAGCATGTGTGTATGTGAATAAGGTTACAGTCCTACCAGGATCTGTTGTTACAAGCCATATTTATTTTGTTTGCTTATTGCCATTTGACTCATGGAGAGTTTCTCTTCTACCATCAGGAGCAATGACACCAGCTGGGGGTGAACACGGAAGCTCAGTGTGTTGTGGGCTGTCCTGTGACACAACAAACCAGAAACCCCATGTTGACGTGCTCTGCCCACCTGTGTTCATATTGATGTTTCCCCAAGGGTTACAGAGGTTGTTTTTAAAGACTTCAAGCACAAAGTGTTAGGAATTTTATCCTCCCTGCTAGGTCTTGCTATGCCAACACAGCTCAGATAAAATGGAAGGAGAATGATAAAGATGCTGCACTGGTAAAAACATTGGAAACAGCCTGAATTTAAATCTCCTTCTTGTTAGATTCAAATTAAGTATTTTGAGATATACAGATCATTAATTAGTCTTGAAAATACTGTGTAATGTAGAAGCTCATAAAATTATATTTACATACTATTGATATTTCCTTTAAGCTTCTTGAAAAATTAGCCTGCATTTTGAGGAAAAATTGTGAAATAGTGCTTATTTTCACTAGAAAAATAAGATCCTTTAAAAACATTGATTGCCTCATTTTCATTCAAAAAATGTCTCTCTCCGTGAATGGCTGTCTCTGTGAATGAAAGCCAGTTTTAAATGGAGTGTTCTGAAACATTAGAGTAATTATTGACACGAGAAAATAAATATTCACATACTGAAAAGTAAACAGGAAAGAGGAGCATTCATTCTTTCCATGGAAACAATTTTGCACATTCTTGAGTGGTAACTGGGTGCACAAGCCCAAGCAGAACCACACACACTGGAGTTTACCTCTTTGGAATAATTTTGAAACCATTACCTCTACAGCAAACTCTGAGGTGAGGGGTGTGGAGGGAAGGAGGAGTGGGGTCATAAAGGCAGTGTGTACACAGGGTGTATTTTTGCCTCTGTGCAGGAACTCTGGAACATGTGTTCAGTGGGCTGAAAAATCACTCAACAAAAACATTATTTTTTTTTTCTTACATTTTGGGCAACGATGCTACTCGCTTTAGTCTGACTGTAGAAGCTGTGCTCATCCTACTGAAATTCTACTCTCTAGACCTTTCAAATGTATGAATTATATCCACATATGGGTTTCTGCCTCATCACGGTGTTTCACTTCATTAATAGCTTTGTTATCTTGCTAGTACATGGACCTTTTTCAATGCTGAAGTCAGGAGTCAGTTTTTCTGCCAAACTGTCTGAGGTGTCTGCTTGACTTGTGTTATTCACCTGCCTCAGGTTCCTAAGATGGCACAGACCCAGGACAGAGGAGGTCAGGAAGCCTCCTGAGGTGGGAAGGGATTAACTGTACACCTGCTAGAGCATCTTATGCTCAGCTGGAGGGCACAGAGGCCACTCTGTAAGGAGGTGCTCCTGAAGATGCACCTCAGGTGGAGGGGACATTACTTTTACCAGCAGAACTTGCGTCTTTCCAAGCATATAAGCATAGCACATGGAGGAGCATGGCGGCTGGGGCTCTTTGCTCAAAATAGATATTTTTTTGGAAAGAGTCCCCAGGGTTCAATGGGAATTTTTCCATCTGATCAAAATACAACCGTTTTGAAGAACTGTGCAAAGCTTGAGGTAAACTTGTAAAGTCTAGAGCAGTATTTTTGCTAAAGACAAGGTGTAGCTCAGGGGTTAGTGGTCCCAAGTTTATCTACCTTCTTTAACTTTGATGATTTGAATCTAGGTCTTCCATATTTTAGATTGATCACCTGAACTATTTGGCTGCTGAGGGGTGGGAGGTTGTCTGACCTTCTTTGTGCCTTGCAGAGGTGTAATTATTGAAAATAAAAAAGCAAAAAGTCTTGGGCTTGTCCCAGTATGGAAGAGATGTGAATGCTGGTAATTTTCTTTTGAAACTGGAATTTCATTTCCTGCATGCCTACTGCTTTTGAGCTCTTCAGTCTGGAATTTCATTAAGTCACAATTCAGCAAAGTAATTAAGCAAACAATCTCATTGAAGTTAATATTTGCTAATTCTGTGGGCTAAAGTACACTTGGCCATGGTGCATTTAAATTTTTTTTTTAAATAACTTTAGTGCATAGGTAATTTTGCATCACTAAATAAATGTCAGGATATTCCACCACTGAACATACAAAGACATTTGTCTCCCAGAATGGAGGTCTCCTGCTCTATCCTCACATTCTCCTACTTTGGCAGGACCTCAAGGCAAATCAGTTTGGCTGCTCCACAGCCCGGTAACCAGGCTGACAGCTGTAGCTGAGTCAGCCAGTGCTGGCATATGACACCCACCAGCACCAGACATAAGGACAAACCTAACAAAAGATATCAGAAGTCACAAGGGACTCTATCCCTCCTGCAAAGCTTTTGCTTCTCATAGAATTGGGAAGTCAAAACAGAACTAACTTACATGCAGATTTATATACTTTTTACCATCACCTGGCCACAACTTTTTGCATAAAAAATGATAGATACCCTCTGCCTTGGACTTTCACGAGATTGTTGTACCAAATCAGAGATGCTGGCAATGGTGTCATGTCTGCTCTATCTCGCTCATGTAATCCTCAGTCTCCCAAAAGAAGTGCTTAGACACTTGATAGACAGATGTTTTGTTATTACTTAGACACAGACACAGCTTCTTGGCTGTGCTGCCCATTGATGAGAGAATGAAGGTCTAGCAGAAGGCATCGCTGCCAGTCTGTGCTTTCTCAAGTACTTGTTTAACAACAACTGAGCTTGTTTTCTCTCTTACAAAGTAAGAATCAGTATCAGTTCGGATTGACTGGGTTTGCGTAGACTTTAAGGGAAACTTTTCACATATTTGAAATGCTCTGTCTGGGACAAGTTGAAACCACTTTAAGTCCCCAGACGTAGGAGAGTTGGCAAAGACTTTGTTGACAGATCGGATTATGTAAGCACTCGGCAGCTTTTCTGCGTGTGCATGGGTGTGTTATGCTTGTGTAGGAGAAGAATAACTGTGGTCCAGACCAGTGACCATGATGCATAGGCATCCCATAATAACTTTCATATGCTGAACTGTCATATTAAACTGCATGAGACGGGAGACGAGGAGGAGGGAGGCACAGCTTGAATTTTACCTCCAGTGAAATTCCACTTTGGTGTGTGTGGGTGGACCTGACATTTGGTTAAATGCGGCAGGGTTGAACTTCATTCCCTCAGTTTCTGGGTGGTATCTCACCAGCTAGCTGGTCCTGGTGATAACACTTAATGGGAGCAGGATTTATGCTAGCAGAACAAGGAAAAAACCTTCAGAGAACAAGGAAAAAACCTTCAGAGATTGTGTCTTGTGCCCACGTCAGTGGTATTTTAGGTAAGCCAGAGAGGCAATTCTTGTCTGGGTGCCCAACTGCAAGAGTGAGCCTGCTCAGCTGGCCATGTGCACAGGCCGCATCTCCAGGTCCATATGGAGGCTGATACATGGGATATTGCAGTGTCCAGGTTGGGAACAGCACCTGAGCTTGAGCTTCTTGGGCTCAATTTCTTTGCAGCTGAATTGGGATTTATATTAATCTATCTCCCAGTTTAATTGCGATTAAATGGCTTCGAAGGTGTTTAAGGGACTAAAGCAATTTCAAGGTGGAAATTGCCATTCTGGGATAACTCTCAGACAACGTCTTTGAGGATCAAGTGGTTGAATGACTCAGGAAGACGCTCTAATGTTCTGAGAAGCAAAACAAAGTGACGAATCAGAAGCCTGGAAGTCCAAGATGAACATAACTCTTGGGAAGCACCTTTTGGTGAAGCCTCTAAGCTCCTCTGTGACAACATGAGCAAAATCTAAGGGGTGGCCTTGCCCCAACAGGAATGATTGCATGGGTCAGTGATGAAGCTCATTCTCACATGGGAGTACAACCCAGCAGGACATCTCTCCTTTGACTTTTGTTTCTCAGTCAGTGGATGTGCAATTAAGACCAGACTTTCAGAGCTGGGAGCAACCACTGCTGTAGGTCATGGGAGAGGTGCCACATCCTGATAACCAGAACTGATAACAGCTGAGCCCAAAGTACTTGGGAGTGGTTGGTGTCTGCAGTGGCCTTGGATGTGAACCTCTGCGCTCTAAAGGAAGAAAAGGAATTCAATTGAGAGCTGTCCTATGTGACCACAGCGCAGGCGCCAGTAGAGATGCCTTTGGAGCTCCTCACAGGCAGCTTGCTGACTCTGCTTTCCTCTGCACTGAGCCCTGGACTGGTTTGCTTTGTCTGAGTGCTTGTCTGTGTTATTCAGCACACAGCCCTGGTTCCCTCACAGCTCTGCAGGGGTACAGCAGTCTGTCTCAGCCTTCATCCCTGTGCCATGACTCCCTTGAAAATTGAATGTGTGTTGAAAAAAAATAGGGACAACCTGAGAGTAATTTACCCTATACTAAAATAAGTGTCTCAGACAGTTGTTCATACTGCCTGATTTTCTCTCCACTGTTGCATAAGGAGCCCAGATGATTATTTTAGGTGAAAGAAGGGACTTTTTAGTCTAGAACTAGCTGAGTTAAATTGCCTGAAATGCCTAGATCTGAATCTGTCTGTTCAGGGGGATAAGAGGCAGATGAAGAGTCCTCAACAAGCTTTAGATCTTTTCCAGTACTCTCACACTACCTTAATGTACATTAGCGGCCCATTAATTAATCTTTCATTTGGATTTACATTAATCACTTTGTCAGTCTTGGGTTCAGAAGAACACAAAAGACTGCAATTGGTTTAAAGGCCTTCTACGATCTTATGTAGCGGGACTTTTGTTGTATAACTCGACTTTACGATTGTACAAACAACAGTAGTATTTATTCACAGAAGGAAATAAAATCTGGGAGAAAAAAAGGGGTTTGGATGGCAGGTGTTATTTGTACACGATTCTCATGGACTTCCTAATTTGAAAAACCTACAAAAAGTCCTTCTGTTACCCAGAAAGTGTTGTCCAGAGGAGGGTGAAGGTATGCAGGTATCCAGACAGACCCCTCACTCTGTGACTTTTTAAGATTCCTGAAGAAACAATTTTAAAATTTCCTCTCCTGCTCTACCCTTGTACACAAGTCAGAGAAACTCCAAAGTATTTTGCCATCCCTACTGTCTGTGGAGGAGTTAAAATGCTCTTTATGACTAATTTTTTTGGAAGATTTTGGTTACAAATGTTTTTTGCAACTCTCAGTGATTTCCAACTAGCAATAAAACCTGGTCAGCATGACAAAGACTCTGCTTTGAGTTGATTTGAGAAGATGACAGCCCTTACAGTCTTATTCAACTTTCTCTCTCCCTCCTTGTGAAATGGACATTGTGAATAGCTGAGAGTCCAGGAAAACACACACAGTTTTTCTAAATTCCTGAGGCTTGCAGCAGCCTTTCACTGGCTTACCCACCACGCACAGGAGATGCTGTCCCTCTGCAATTCCGTGTCATCGTAGTTTGTCTTCATATTGATTTTATTTCACATTGTGTTCTACTTTAATAATCCTCTTTCTTCAGGATCTTGTGATTGTACAATAGCAGAGTTTATCCAGTTGTTTGTTTTTTTTCTGCACAGAACAGGGATTTTCTTGTGATATTGCACTGTGCTCAAGAGAGCTGAGCAAAGGGATCTAATCTCCATATTATTAATTTGTCTGTGCATTGAGGAAACAAAAGTAGCAATAAATCCACACATGTTAATTTTTTGTTTGGTTTTGAGTTTTTTTGTTTGGCAATCCCAGTGATTTATGTAAGGAGTTCCTGGGCGGGGGGAGGGAGAG